>NC_045555.1:24200015-24558765 GCF_009769535.1 Thamnophis elegans | reverse complement strand
ACATTCAAAATCTAGGCAAATTATTGGTTACATATAAAATCGGTAATAAACTACTGTATTTTTCACAGTATAAGATGCACCGGAGAATAAGAGACGCCAAGACTTTGAAGAGGCAAATTTAAAAAAAAAGTTTTTGCACTCTGCAGATCTCCCCAAAACGGCTAGTTTTCACGAAAACGGGCCCATTGTTTGTCAAAAAAGGGGCATGCATAGCCTTTAGGAGGCTTATAAAGTGCTCCTCGGGGCTGGGGGGCAAAAACGAGCAAAAATCGGCCTACTTTTCATTCATTTTTGCCCTCCCCAGCCCCCAGGACCTCTCTAGAAGCCTGCTAAAGGCTATGGAAGGCCATTTTTGCAAAGGGGACTGGGTTCAGTGTATAAGACGCACCCAGATTTTCACCCTCTTTTTTGAGGGAAAAGGGTGCACCTTCTACTCCAAAAACGTGGTATATAATTGTTTTCATAAAATGCATCCATTTTCATGTCTTTTGACAATCTAAAGACTTAAATTGTAAGCCATCAAAATGTAACTCAAACTAAAGATATTATCTATTGAGTTTGATGTTAAAGTATTATTTCTTTAGTTTTGCCTTTAAAACAGTCAACGTGCTCTACAGTGTGTCGGAAATCTGAATGTCATTACAAACGTTTCATCCCCCCCCCCCCCACTTTAATTGCAGTGGATGATCCAGTTCCCCTACAAAGCTGCAACCTTTTTTGGCTGCATTGGAACCGATAAATTTGGTGAGATCCTCAAAAGAAAAACGGAAGAAGCTCACGTCGATGCTCACTACTATGAACAAAGCGAAGAACCGACGGGAACCTGCGCTGCCTGCATCACCAGTGATAACAGGTTGGCTATGTGTTCTGACCCAGCTCCCGAAACACGACAAACCCTTTGTAGTTGAAGCAATGCTCCCTTTATTAGAAATGCCAGCAGCCCTGGCAAAAAAATTCTCTCTTTCTCACTGCAAGCTAACAAGTCTGCCCAGCAGAGAGATAGCAATAGCAGTTACACTTATGCATTTAACCACTACGCCACCTCGGCTCTTATTGTCTGCCACACCTATTCATCTCCACCCCCATCCCCCTGCCTTTTATCCCCAGAGCTAGGGTGGGCTTCGCTAGCAGTGGTGGCTCTTCCTTCTCAAGGACCGTCCTATAGATTTCTACTGCTCTCCTTTCCTCTGCCTTCCGCACATCAGGCACTAGATCCAGCTGTTCCTCCTCTTCCTCATCAGTCACCTCCAGACCTGGGGGCTGTTTATTCTCCAGCTGAGGGTTGACAGATGACTCAGTCTCTCTCCCTCCCTCCCCTCTTCCTCTCTCCCTCTCTCTCTCCCTCCCTCTCTCTCCCTCCCTCCCTCCCTCTCTCTCTCTCTCTCTCTCTCTCTCTCTCGCACAACACTATGTTCTCCTGAGACATGGAGTAAAGAAGCAGAAAATACAGGAATCCTATATTGTGGTTTGCATTGTGGCAACTAAATCTTACGGGCACTGATTACCATCCCATTTCCATTTAGGGAAATAAGATTCCCATATCTCATTGCGTGCTTGCAACCAACCACACGGGGCCCTTCCCTCTGTCTTTCTGATGACTGGCTCCTGTAGGGACCATTGCTGGGAAGAACTGGTACCAAAGGCCAGCAAATCAAAATCCTGGTTTCAACCTCACCTTTTGGCTGTGTCCACATATAGCATAAACCCATAGGGTACTTGGCTTGATTTGAGTTCAGTGTGGCAGATGAGGCAAGCCATGGTTTATGATTTAGTGTGGTCTGCTCCCAGCATCTCATGGCATAATGTAATATGCAAATTTTCTGTTTGAGTCATAATAATATTACTTATAACCGGATGACCTTGGTCAGAAAATTGCTCTATATTTACAGGAGGGTTGGACAGCCAAAGGTCAAAAGGTCAAAAATGCTGTATTCAGTGTATAAGACGCACCCAGATTTTCACCCTCTTTTGGGGGGGGGGGAAAGGTGTGTCTTATTCTCCCAAAAAACGGTGTTTGTTTATTTGTTTGGATTTATATGGCTTCCCCCCCCCCAGAAATGCAACTCTGGGTGGCTAACAGGAATTTTTAAATATAAACTATTCTACCCATTCTGGGGTATTAGATTACGCAAAACATTTTTGTCCAAGGGGTGGAGATGATTATGTTTCTGCTCATTGTTGGTGGCGCTGAAAGATAAAAATTGGGATTCTTGACTCTATGGATAGGCCAGGGTTTTAGATTGTTTTGAAAACAGTAGAAATTGGTTAGAATAAAAGAAAGGCATGGACCTAAGTTTTGTCAAAGGTACTTTTTAAAAACCATTCTATTCATTCCATTTAAGGAGTGTCCCAGATATTGTGTGCAGTAGATAGTTGATTTTGACATTCAAGTTTATTGAAGGGTTTAATCTAGAAATTGAAATTACACAATGTTTCTCCTTAGCTTCCTTGCTGCTGACACTATGAACTATGTCTCTGCAGCTTCTACGCTGCATTTCAAAGGAATAAATCCATTTCCACTTGTTTTTGTACTTCCCTGCACTTTTCATGATAAAATTAATTCTGCAGTTAGGGCTGACTGTTCAGGTGTGGAAAAAGAGCTGTGATGATAAAATATGGATAACAATACTTTCCTCAATATCTACACTATTTTTATACATTCATTTTTTAATCGGCTCAAAGCAATTTTTTTGGCCTTCGCTCCTTGTTTATATCTTGATTTTGGTGAAACAGCAGTGGGTAGATTTCAGGTTTGAAAATTTGCAAAGTAAGAACATTGATAAAAGATAAACATGTCTGTATGGATTTAGATAATTCTGATCATAGATGAAAATCTTGACTGTATTTAATGTGTCCCATTTTGACAGCAGTACCAGGATCTTTGGTACTTTTCTTATTAATACGCTCCTCAGGATAAAAGAGTTATATTACATCACTGTATGAACCAAGCTTTTTTCATTTGAATGACATTTATTTTTAAATGTTCATTGTAGACTAAAATCTATCTCTGGCTTAACAGTCCAAACCAAGAGGTCTCCAAACTTGGCAATGTTAAGACCTGTGGACTTCAACTTCCAGAATTCTCCAGCCAGTATGAGGAATTCTGGGATTTGAAGTCCATAAGTCTTAAAGTTGCCAAGTTTGGAGACCTCCTGTTCTAAACTACATTGTTATCAATGCACATATAGGACAATAGGTTAGTGAAAAGAGCTGGAAGAAATTTTCAACCAGGATATGGAAGAACAGACTTACTCTGAATATCTCTTTTTAAGGCATAAGGCTCAGGACCTTAAATAAAGGCAGTTGCCTTGAGTAGAATGATCACTCTTTGTAATTAAATGGACATGGCAAAGTTGTTTTCTTTGCGGTGGTTTTTATTGCCTGCATTAATCTCCCTAATCTAACCTATAATTTTAGCATTTCCTTGTCATCTTCCTTATTCTATCCAGCCCTGTTTAATTGTTTCAAGGTCAACTGTCCCCTTCTGCAGGCAAATTAATCAAGTAAGTCCAGCAACAAAATTGTGCAGTGTATTCCCCAATGTCTAATAAAAGAGAAGGTGGAGGGGAATAATTCCATTTTTGCTTCTTTTTCCCTTATTTTCCCTGTCCTTTCTCTGCTCGAGGTAGAAAACCAGTTTGGGGCAGACTCCTTGCCTGCTGGTGAAGACATCATGACATCAAAGTGTCATTGTGTGTAACCTGATGCAAATAATATGAACCACGTGTTTGTATCATTTTGCATGGATGTCAGAATCATATAATAATTATCAGTCCCCCTGTCTCTGCTACCTTTTTATAGTTATTCTAGCTGATAACCCGGCATTGCCCGGGTATTTATAAACATCAAAGTGTTTGTCTGACAGGGAGCCATTGAGAAGGACCTTTCTTCCTCCTACTCCCATACCCATCATACCTGCCCTCTTCTTTCCCCCTCCCATGCGCTCCTCTCTGCCACTCTGTCTATGATCCTGGCACTTTGCCCCGAAGCATTTGTCTGAGAGGGGCCTTTCGTCCCCCTACTCCCATGCCCATCATCCCTGCCCTCTCCTTTCCCTCTCCTGTGTGCTCCTCCTTTCCCCCTGTCTAAAATCCTGGCAGTTTGCCCCAAGTCCATCAGGCACTTCCCCATTGGCCCACTGTTCAACCAACATTTTGGTTGAAATTGCTTGAAGCGTTCCAGAGTTTATTATTATATGTATGTATGTATGTATGTATGTATGTATGTATGTATGTATGTATGTATGTATGTATATATATATATATATATATATATATATATATATATATATATATATATATATATATATATATATAATAAAGAATAAAGAAAGATAAGTTAAGAGATGGATGGATGGATGGATGGAGAGAGAGAGAGAGAGAGAGAGATGAGTGCAGGACAACAAATAAAAAAACGCAATCATAACCCTATTAAAAGATTCCTGAAGATCGCAGTGAGGGAAAATCCACCCTCTGAGATTCTTTTCCATTGATTCCCTGCCCCTCCCGTATCCCCAATACACTTTATATTCTGGAAGCAAACTAGTCAGGCTCTTTGATATTTTAATGCTTTTCCCACTTTTAATTGCAAAACCCTTTACATTTCCTCCAGTGTTATCAGTCATTAGGTTCTTTGGGGTATCCTTCCATATAGTATTAAACACTCAGCCACCCAAGTGGACTATTAGAGAAAACAACAATTAAATACAACCCACTGGAAGTGAGTGTGCAGCCTGCTAATGCTTATACATATTATTTGAAAAAATGGGAGGGCAGCGCAGAGCAGAAAGGTTAGGTAGCATCTTAGAGTACATAGCATGGGCTCCACTGATATTTCATAATTTGTTGATTAAATAATTAAGGGGTAGTAAAGAAATTGTAGCTATTCTGTGAGAGGATTAGAAAGCTGACTTGTTTTCATGATTTTTTTTTAGGTCTCTGATTGCTAACTTGGCTGCTGCTAATTGCTATAAGAAAGAAAAACATCTTGATATGGAGAAGAACTGGAAGCTGGTAGAAAAAGCTAAAGTTTATTATATTGCAGTAAGTGTGGTTAATGTTGCAAAATGTTCATTTGCATTGAGACCTTGAATTACATTTCATGCAAACCAAATCTTAGAAATGAATTTAAAGCTATGTTTTCATACACTCATTGTTTGAGCTTGGGATGAATCTATACATTGTTATTTTCTTGATGTTTCCTAAATTAGTATTTGTTTCGGAAGTATAGTATAGAATATCCTTGCTTTGTTTCTTGAATGCAGACAAAAGTGCTTTGGATAGGGATAAGACAGGGATAAGAATAATGGATGTTCCTTCTTTCACACAACTATGCAAGATAATATTTGTCTAGAATATTTTTATTCACTGTCTCGTAAACAAAAATTAAAAGTTGCAGAATTATTTTTTTAAAATAGGAAAAAAATAGAAACTTCCAAAATTAATTTTAAAAATTGCTTTTGAAAATTACTTTCATATTCATTATGCAAAAACAAAAGTAAATGCTTCTTTAGTCTCCTTTTTGAATTTAAAGTTGTATATTTTTCCTCATTATTGTTAAACATAATTAGCAAAACTCAGTAATAGTGATCACCCTTCAGAAAGAACACTATTAAATGGGAGCTTGTGATCCTAGTGGGGTGTGGAACCAAATCTGGGTTTGGGGGTGTTTAACGGATTGTGGTGGATTGTGCATTTTTCTTGGCTTAGGTCTACATGCCAACATTTGGTCTGATAGGGAGGGGCTGATTTGATGATTAGCTAGTTCAGTTTCAGCCAGTGCAGTGCAGGCAGGGGTGAAATCCACTTACCTTTGCTACCGGTTCAGTAGCAATGTGAGCGAGCGCGAACCACATCCATGCATGCGCAGGAACTTCTATGCATGCGCAGAATGCGCCTGCAAAGGTAAGCAAACAGCGAAAGAAGGGAATCCTGCTTTCTAGCTAATATAAATTGCTCATCACAGCTGATCGTTAGAAAAACTGGTTCTCCTGAACCAGTAGCATTTTTTTTACAGCCGGTTTGCCCAAACTGGTAGCATTTCACCTCTGCCAAGAGGATAGGCAACTTGGAATTTGCAACCAAACACTTCCCAAACCCATAAGGAAGTGAGCTTGTTTAGTAGGGAAACAACAAGCAAGTATCAAGATCCTTTGGGGCAAAAAATGGATAATAAGGAGGCAATGGTGGTAACTTCCAGATGTGTGTGGTGTTTTATTTTCTCATCAGACAAGTGTGTGAATCCCACTTCCTGCAAATCAAGCTTATCACTTGAGGAAGGGCCAATCCTGTAGGTCAGTCTCCCAACTTTAAGTCTTCTCAGGGAAAGCAAAAAGTTCATAAATAAGGTCCTTGGTGCTCTCTGAGCTTGCTTGTTTTCTTGCAGCCATTTCATTACTCTAAGTAGGTAACATCATCAGTGCAAGTAAGGAGCGCTGGGAGCAAACCCCATCCTTACTAGCACTGATGATGTTACCTAGTTAGAGTAATGGAAAGTCTGCAATAAAACAAGCAAGCTCAGAAAGCACCAAGGACTCCTCCTTTCAACCCTGAGCTACAAATATTCTCCTTTTATTAGTTAATAAATAGCATGTAGAACGTTCTGCATGAAAGTTACTGGGATGAGACCTCCCAAAAAAGAAGAGCCGGGATGTTCAAGAGCAAAGGAGACAGGAAAGAGAACCCAAAGGAGAAAGAGGAGAAGAATGAATATTTAAACGTCTATGACAAAAAAGAGTTAAAAAAAGCTAAGAAGGTCTATGCCCTTAGTGGGGATAAACTAGTATGAAGCTCTGAAAAATAAACTCGAGGTAATTTGTTTATCCCATACTTATAATAGTTCCAGAACTTGAAGAATTCTGCTAAGATTCTCTTGCCCCCCCCCCCCAATTAAACAACCTAGAACGTTCTCTTTTGAGGAAGTAGAGGAGAGTATTGAGAAGAGCCACGGTGGTGCAGTGGTTTGAGTGCAGTATTGCAGGCTAATTCTGTGGACTGCTGACTGGCAGCAGTTCAGCAGCTTGATTCTCACTTGCTCAAGGTTGACTCAGTCTTCTGAGATCAATAAAATGAGGACCCACGTTGTTGGGGGCAAGAAGCTGACTTATAAACTGCTTAGAGAGGGCTGTAAAGCACTGTGAAGCAGTATTTAAATGCTATTGCTATTAGTAGGGGAGGCTTGAGTACTGTGAGGAGTAGAGCAGTTGTATCAAACTCAAGGCCCGGGGGCTGGATCTGGCCCATGGGTTGCTTAGATCTGGCCTGCAAGGCCACCCTGGAAACAGTAAACGACCGGCGTGCAGTGCCTCTGCCTAGTGAAAATGAAGCTCAGGAGGGTCATGCACGGCCCTCCCAAACACTGTTTTCAGCTACAACAGCCTCCTGTAGCTCTCTGCCAGTGAAAAGCAACGCCTACCCCGAGCTCCATATTCACTGGTAGAGGGCTGCAGGAGGCCATCATGGTGGAAAATGGAGCATGGGAGCCCGTTTTTGCTGGCAGAGTGTTCAGTCCACCACAGACGCCCCACCCCATCTGACAAGAGTGATGTCAAGCTGGCCACGCCCCCCCCAGACAAATACAACCCTGATGCAGCCCTCAATGAAATCAAGTTTGACACCCCTGCTCTAGACTAATCAAGATACCGTGAGAAGTTGCCTGGTGTGGATAGTCCGAACTTGAGGGTAAAGATTGAACAAGTTCATCAGACTGACTGATTGCTTCTGTCCATCAGGAGACAAATGACATGGTTAGAAGAGAGCAAATACTTCAGAGTATTACAAGGTGAAGGTTAGGGTGAAGGAGCTGGAGGCATAAGAGTCCTTTCTTCCATCTTCCTTACTGACACTAAAAAAAAATCCAGGAAAATAAGGTTGGTTATAATGGAGTTATCAAGACAAAGATGCATTCCTAGATGTGGTCTATATATCGGCTACTACAAGTCAGGATTGGAGGACAGCAGCAAACCTAAGAGAAGTGCTAAGTTGTAAAGACATCACTGTACATGATAATATGTAAAAAGATTGTGAGTTATAAAGTACTCAAACCAGAAGTCTTGAGTGTTTGTGTCAAAAACTCCATATAGTGCCCATAAGAATGCAGTAGAAGCACCTCTCATTTTTACATGCATTGTGCGTGCAACACATGTAAAAACATGTGCAGAACCGCCAACATGTGCTCTTGGAGATCATGGCTTTCTTGACTGTCCATGAATACCTCTGACATTCATCTCTGGCCAAAAGCAGGAGAACAACTAGCAGGCTGACATTAAAAGAAAGATGATTCAGGCTGAACCCTTACCATCCTTGATGGTAAGAGCTACTAAGCAGTAAAATTATTTGAGCAATGTTGGGTTCCCATTGGAGTGATGGGTGATGACATGTGTGAGCATCTCTATTGACTATTCAATGGCTGGTTCTTCCTATTCACGCATTCTCTGATTCAAATTGTAGAAGGCAATTCTGACAGACAGAAACAAATAACGCAAATGTAAAGAATTAATGGTAATGATAAGTGTAATGATTAATGTTAGGGACACAGTGTCTCAGTGGCTAAAATACTGAACTTGTCAATCAGAAAAGTTGGCAGTTCAGTAGTTCAAATCCCTAGCACTGCGTAACGGAGTAATCTCCCATTACTTGTCCCAGCTTCTGCCAACCTAGCAGTTCGAAAGCATGTAAAAATCCAAGTAGAAAAATAGGGACCACCTTGGTTGATTCATGCCAGTCACATGACCACAGAGATGTCTTTGGACAGCGCTGGCTCTTCGGCTTTGAAATGGAGGTGAGCACCACCTCCTAGAGTCAGGAACGACTAATACATATGTGTGAGGGGAACCTTTACCTTTACCTTTTTAATGTATTAATGATAGTCGCTGCCATCACATTACCTGAGGTCTGCAGAAACAGCTGGTGAGAAATGTGAAAAAAAGAAAGAAAAGATTATCCAAGAGGAACAAATTCATTAAAAATGTTGTTTTCTTCAGCTAGTCTTAATGGGCCTTCCAGACTGGTGTTTTGTGCAGCTCTAAATATTGCACATCTGTTGTTGATTCTTTCATACGACTAAAAGCATCCCTTTACAATCCATCAAGTACTGTAAATTGCTTGCAAGGGTTACACAAAACAGTACAACGTGGGAATATACCTGACTCTACACCATCCACGCAATTCTTGTTCTGAGTTGGGCAGGTCAGGATGAGGCTTCCATGATGGGACAGCCGAACCCTCGAGGCCCCTCACTCAATCAACTAAAACTAATTATGCTTAATATCTCTTGCTGATAGGCATTGCTGTGCTTCCCCCCCCCCCCCAGTGATGTCTTATTTTTGGGATGCAGGTAGTTTCCCGTAATAAGGTCATTCAGAGATTGCTGCTGGATTAACGGCTTAGAATGTAATTGAACAATATGTGAATTTTATGGAGTTCACAAAAGACTAGCCCTGACTCTTTAGCTCTTGGAAGAATATCATCGGCCATTTTCTTTCTTTGATAATGGCTTTTCTTTTGGTCCACTTGTGGACATCTTTGCCAGGCTGTCTCTTCGCGGTGGTGCCTAAGAATAATAACAATAAGCATCTACATCTACTTTTCTGTATATTAATCGGATTTATCACATTACAAAGTCCCTTTATCACCTCATTTACAGCCCATGAAACAATCCTTCGAAAATAGATTTATTTGTTTGTGTATTAGATTGATGCCCAATTCACAAAAGTGTCTCTGGGCAATTGACAATTTCAAGAAACTTGAAAACGAGGAATTAAAAATAAAACAAAACATACCTTTGGAACATGAAAAAAAAACCAAAGAGAAGCAATTGAAGCCAAACCTTACCCGCCCCCCCCCCCGCCCCCCCAAGATCACATTCAAGGATCTTCTTGCCCTGGAGGTGGAAGAGAACCCATTTTGATCTGTGGTGAGCTGGAATTTATTTATTTATCAAACGTTGAAATGGCCTCCTTTGCTTGAAACGCCCACTGGCGCTATTGATCGCTTCTTGAGAAATTACCAGATGCTTCTTGCCCCCCCCCCCCCCCACTCTGTCTCTACAGCCTTGAAATTGCAGCTAAATTTCCTTTGGCTCCCGAGAAAAGGCAGCCCGATTAGAGCATTTACAGCAAAAGTCTGGTTACTCTGCCCAAGGAACCACCATGTGATTTTCACAAAGGAAATGTTGAACTGGAGCCAAATGTTTGGTGGCAGAGTCTGTTGCTAGGAAATCAAGGTCCTGAGGCAATTAATGACAAAGCAAGCAATAACAAGAAGACAGAATTACAGATTTAAAAGAGGGAAAAAGTGGTTGGCGTTATAATTACCCAAAGAAATCTGCACTCATTAAATAGGCTGTTTTTATGATTGACTTTAATTGGAGGTTAGTGCAGATACTTAGCTCCTTTCCCACCCCTTTAAACACATGCATGTGCCCAGGCTGTGAAAACGCAGAACCCTCCTGGCCCACCAGGCGCTCGCCTGCAATCTGATCCCTACCGACAGATGCGTTTTTTAAGCCGCCATTTTGCATTAACCTATTGTGCAACCATGTTTTTGGCTCTTTGGAACAAAACATCCGCTCTTATTCCCTCAGACAGGTTGGGTAGAATAGAAGAACATTGCGTCTGGAGGAAGAAGGCCATTGGCAGACACCTTACCTGGTTGCTTTGACAATAATGGTTGATGCTCAATTTTTATAGCCAAAGGCAGGGAAGAATAAGGGGGTGTGAACAGAGAATGTGGAGGGTTGTTGTTTTTTTCTCCTTCAAAAATTGCCATTCGAATAGTATGTGTCAGGCCTGTACTTATATTTCTTTTAGGATCTTTGGCCTGCTACACACTCTATTATTTTACTATGCTGTTTCATTCGTGTAGTAATTGGGAGGGGAAATAGTAAGGAATAGAATGGTAGAATGTGTTGTTGTTATAATAGAACATTCCTTTCTAGAAGCCCAAGATCATTCTTTGTCTCCGCACTTGACTGGAACTAGATGGGTGGAAATGCCAGTGTGGCAGAGGAAGATTGGACCATGTGATGAACTTGTGGGTGTGGGGACGATATTGAACTTTCAACTGGGTGGAAACCCAGGAAGTTTCAGATTTGGGATTGCCACAGATGTACCAACATGTCTGTCATTAAATTGGAACTTTAAAGATAGTTCTGCCTTGGACTCTGATTTAATTTTGGATAATATTTGGAACGCTGACATCATGATTTGAGCATTCTATATCTATGAAGGAGATGAGGAGTTTTAAAATTAGATGATAGATAGATGATAGATAGATAGATAGATAGATAGATAGATAGATAGATAGATAGATAGACAGACAGACAGACAGACAGATAAATAGATACAGACAGACAGATAGACAGACAGACAGACAAATAAATAGATACAGACAGATAGATGATAGATAGATAGATAGATAGATAGATAGATAGATAGATAGATAGATAGATAGATACTGATAGATACAGCTGGCCCACAACTATAGAGCATATGCCCAGAGCGGCCACTGCCGGAAGACTCGGTTTGGAAGCTGCCGAAAAAGCCATGCTGGGGTGGCGGAGGCATCAGTGAAGGTGCTCTGGCTCTGCGGGGAGAGCTGGGCCAGGGCATAGTGAGGCTGGGAGATGCGTGAGTGAGAGCGGAACAGCCGCTCGCACACACACCCCTCTCCAACCGTGCAGAGCGCCATTCACTGGCATTTCGAAGGCGCCAAGCCGTGGGAGCTTGGCGTCGAACAGGCGCTCATGCGGCTTGGCGATACCCTTAGATCAGTGAATGGCGCTGTACCTGGCTGGAAAGGAGGTTTGCTAGGTGGCTGCTCATCAGCGTGGTCGCTTCATGGCTGTTGTGTTGCCCTGCTGCGACAGTGCAACACAGCCATTCGCCTATGAGGCTGTGCCCGGCTCTTTGGGAGCCCGATTATATATATATATATGATGTTTTAGATGCAAGTGCCCAATTGTTAGTTCTTTTTTAAAAAGTTCTAGATTCTTTGTTTTAGTATAAGCTTCAGTAAAACCTGTCCTGCAGTTTCTATTCTCCCCTCTCAATCTTTTGATTTGAAAATATTTCAAAGATAAGTTAGAAGGGTTTGCGTCCCCATTTTGCAATTTTTTTTGTAAACTAGTTTCCTCCCTCCCTCTCTCTCTCCCTTTTATTAAAAGGGTTGCTTTTACCGCATGGTGGAATTTGATTCAGTGCCTTGTCAGTCAAATCGGGAAGCACATATGACAGCCGTTGCAGGATTTTTCGAAGTGAATATTTGGGAAGAACATCCTGGTAAAAATCCTCCAGATGTTTAATCAAATGCTGAACAATGGAGCCTCCGCAAATGCTACCCAGCTATCTTTGAATGTTGCTAATCAGAGGCCAGTGCCAGACTGTCTGCTTGTTAAATACCCCAGCATCCCTGGGGCAAGAAGACAGCTGCTCTAACTGCTATGAAAATTTGGTATCTCCATCTCTTTTTAGCTACCCTTGGGCTATAGCGCTACAGTTAATTTAGACCACCCCAACACACCTCCTTCAGGGAATGTTTTTTCAAAGCTTTGTAATTAAAATGATAAAACATCATTATTACTTTGAAAATGGTTATGTACAATTCTGCACTTGACAGATACCTAACAGACAGATGAGCACAGCGTGTAATTTTTACTGGCTTAATGGCTGGAGATCCGGCGTGTCTTTTCCGAGCGGCATAAATAAATATATTCCACACACTCACCAGAGGCGAATGGAAGGCTAAGCTTTAACTTTCAGATAAGATTTTGAAATTCAGATCATTCAGTTGCTTGAACCCTATAATATGGTTTACTAAAACATGCCAGGTGAATGAATATGGATATATGTCCGCTCTGGGTTGTTTTTTTTTCTGCCGCAGGAAAAAAAATAAACTGACTAAATAAAGTTGGGTTGAGTCAGAATATGCTTTCAGATTTTGAAGCAAAAGTTCCTTTGCATGGTAGAACCAGTTACCAGCCTAAATCAAGATTATTAGATATCTGATATAGGTAGAATCAGAGGTGGTATTCAGCAGGTTCTGACCAGTTCCGGAGAACCAGTAGCAGAAATTTTGAGTAATTTGGAGAACAGGTAAATACCACCTCTGACTGGCCCCGCCCCCATCCCAAGTCCCAGCTAATCAGGAGGAAATGGAGATTTTACAGTAACCTTTTCCCGGAGTGGGGAAAGAATGGAGATTTTACATCCCCTGCCATGCCCACCCAAAGAGCCGGTAGTTAAAAAAAAAAAATGAATCCCACCACTGGGTAGAATGATCTTTTTTAGTAGAAATGAGGTTGGAAATAGATAGTCAACAGCATAGAATTCTCCATTAATTTGAAATTTGGAAATAATTCTACTGAAACATTGGTTTTGTTCAGAGAACATCTCACGCTAAAGAAAATATTCCAGAGGCAGTTAGGAGTAAATGTCAGTTTTTTGTCATCCTTCTCTACAGTAAACGATCTGGGAGAATTCATTGTTATTTTACTGACTGAGTGTTTATGCAAACAAAAAAATAAGGAATATAATCAGTTCCAATAGAAGAGAATATGTATAACTCTGGGTTGAACTGTGTGGTCCTTGGTGCTCTCTGAGCCTGTTTACTTGCAGATGTTTCATTACCCAACTAGGTAGCATCATCAGTGAATGTGGGTCTCATTCCCTATTTATAGTAACTAGCCCTGTCAGTATTGTAGGTGTGATTTTCTACTTGGCAGTTCCTTGATTAGGATATTGCTTTCTGCTTGAATGTTTGTCTAGTCTTAACACCAGGTTATCTGGGAGTTGGCTGCTGGAGAGGATATTTTTGTTTCCTTCTTAGCATTTTTATTGATGACTGATTTGTCTGAATGCCAAGCTTCCAGAAAATTCTTACTATTTTGGAATTAGACTTGGTTTAGGATGCTCCGAGCTTTCCGGTTGAAACTATCGGCGAGTCTGTCCATGTATTGTTTGATTAAGGATCTTTCAGTGTATCTTCTGATAACTAATTAGTCTTCTGCCCATCTGTCCTACATAGTGGCTTTTAAGTCCTTACATTGTATGTTGTAAATGACCCCTGTTTGTTCTTCTTGGCCTATTGGGTCTTTTGGTTTACATACAATGTTTTGGAGGGATTTAGTTGGTTTGCATGCTACGGTCATGCCATGTCTGGTGATAATGTTACTCTTTTTATAGTTTGTGTTGGTTGTGTTATAGTGGGTGAAATAGTCAGGCACCTTTTAATAAAGTTTTGTGGGTATCCGTTTTGTTGGAAGTTGTTATATAGGTGAGCTGTTTTCTTTTTCTGGTGTTCTGAGTTGATGTCATGTGTTTGTACTTACCGGAATAATGTTGTTACCCATCTCCTTATGGGGAGTTGGATTTTTTTATATTGGAACACTTGTTTAGTGTGTGTTATTTTTATAACATCAGTATTAAATAACAATTGTCAGTGTTTCTGCCTTTCCATTCATTCTTTTGAGACTAATCCAACCTCAACGAATGGCGCCTGGGGAGTAAACACTCGGTGAAAGCACAAGTGACCTTCAAACTATTTTGCTTATAAGTAGAAACATGTTCTTACTTAGAATAAAATACAACATTGTCATATTTAGACTAAATTAAACCCTGAGAATTTAGCTGTCTAAAATTTCATTTATTTTATTGGAGCTTCTTGGGTTGTAAGAATGCATGGACACCAAAGAAGAAAACAGGCGCTCTCCTTCATTGGTGTCTTCAGAGGGAGGCTGGACTTGATGTGGGTATCTACAGTGAGCAGGATTTAGTCTGGATGACCTCAGTGGCTCATTTTACTTTAGAACTTCATGATTCTGCAATCGGCCAATATTGAAGAGTAAGCACCATCCTACCAATGAAATAAGTAAAATGTATTTCTTCTTTCTTTTTTTCTTGCTTCCTAGACCAATTCCCCATACCCACGGACTTATTATATATATGGCTGTGTATATGTTCCATCATAACTCTGGAACAACTTTTAACCAGACTTGGTACACAGATGACTTACTCTATGGAAACAAGTACTGTGGGGGTAAAGATAAAGGTTCCCCTCACACATATTGTTCCCAACTCTAGGGGATAATGCGTTACAAAGCCAAAGAGCCAGCGCTGTCCGAAGGCTTCTCCCCGCAAAAAGTGTCCCCGCCTTTGCATCGGGCGGTTTCTTCAACCCTCGGCTGAGCTGCGCTTTTGCAAAACAAGCCTGCCCCCAACCGAAAGCGGGTATGTGGGCAGCCGCCGTTGCTACTCATGTTGTTGCTGAGCTCCTGATGAGCCATGCTCATGCTGGTGATCTGGAAGGCAGGGGGAAGAAATTTCTCTTCTGCCTTACGACCTACTCTCTTCCTCCTTTACCCAAAGCGAGACGAAAACCTTGTGGTGGCTCAGGGCCAAGGTGCCCCATTGTAAAGTTGAGCCCCTTTTCTGTGCTAAGCATTTTTCGCATCAGGGCATGCTGCAAGAGAGAGTGAGTGAAGACCTTTTCCGGATTACTGGTGGTGGAGGTGCTGGCCCGTTGCCCCCTGCTCAGCAAATCAAGTCCGGGAAAGTCCTTTGCACTGGCCAGAAAAGGTCTTCACTCACTCCCTCTTGCAGCACGCCCTGATGCGAAAAACGCCGAGATCGGTGTGCTTGGGCTGCTGCCGCGACGTCCAGGGAGGCTAACCCTAGCCCAAAAGCCACTGCGCCAGCAAAGAGCTTATTTACCTCCTCGGCAGGCAGCAATATAGAGCCAAGGGCTCTTTATAGGGCTCTTAGAGGCATGGTGCGGATGGCGGGGGGAGCGAGCAAGGGGGTGTTGCACTGCTGGAACCGGTTCTAAATGGCACACTAGATTTGTGGAACCTATTCTAGCGAACCGGTTAGAACCAGCAGGAACCCACCCCTGGTCTGGACATTTCCCCCCTATAAATAAATACCCGGGCAATGCTGGGTTATAGGCTAGTTAACTTTAAAAATCATCATAGAGTGAAAATAACAGCCTGGGAATCATCGTCAATATTATTGAAAGAAGGCAACTTGAAGAGATGTAGACTTTTAACTCCCAGAATTCCTCAGCCGGCATGTCAACCCCTTTTCCAAGTTGCCAGGACTGAAGAACACTGGGTTAAAACATTGGACGCTGGCTTTTTTAGGTCTTCCAATTGCCACTGTAACTGAGGCCATCATCTTGCTACCGTTCACGCTCTTCTCTTTCCTTCTGTCTTTCCCAGCATTCAAGCTTTTTCTAGAAGGTGGGGCCTTCGAATAAAGTGTCCAGAGTAGGATAATTTGAGCCTGAAAAAGAACTTATTCCAAGTTGTAATGGCAGCACATAGTGAAATTTTAAAGTGAGCCGATTAAAATGAAGAATTCTACCGTTCAACATTAAAAGAAAAATTGCATCACAAATGATCAGAATAATGTGAGATCACTATCAGTGAGCATCTCACCAACTGACAATATTGCAAAAATTTGGGGAAGAATATTCCCATGACAATATGTTCACAAGAAGGATGAACAGTTGAAAGTTGTCGAATTCCTCTTAAATTTAATATATTTTATATGATGTGAACTTTATTTTTTTCCATCTAGTCCCAGGTGCATTGTTAAATTCATATTTGAAACTAGAGAACAAACCAACAATGTAATTCATATCTGATAGATGCCATTTTTTTAACCCAACAATATGTCAGTGCCCTGCTAGGATCATTATTCATCCTTGCAATATTTGAAGTAGGCTGTCAAAATTATAACAATGGTTCATAAGTGGATATTAAGATAATAAATTAAAAATCACATTTAAAATTAAAATTGACACTAAAACTAAAATACTCAGGTGCTAAAGGCAAGGAGAAACCTTTTAAGGTTTTACTCGAAAGTTTTCATGTCGATTTAATGAGGAATAAAATAAAACTAATATAATACTTGAAAAACGTTTACTATTCGATAATAAAATTGCAAACTTTCTAATCATATTTGTTTCACAAAATTTTCACTGTAGACTTTACTGTTAAATGTATGTAAACACAATTCTAGATTTTTAGTGTAGTTTCTAAAATATGAAGTCTGGCTCTTAACATCAGCCTCTTCAGACATAATCCAGTAATGTTTACTTTTATTACATTAGTGTGATGATGCAGGAAGGTTTGGAAGCAGAGGTGGGGAACGATGGTCTCTATGACTTTTGGACTTCAACTCCCAGAATTCCTGAGACAGCATATTACAGACCAAATTTTTTTCAGCCCAAGTTCTGTTTATTCAAGATGGAAGTAGTTTGGCATCAACCGTGGTGACCTTCAGTGATGTTTTTGAATTAAAAAGGCACCACTAAGCAAAAATTCTGCCACTTAGGGTTGTGTTGAGGGAGTGGAATGATAAGAAGTGTACCGTTTGGGGGGGGGGGGGCAAAATATAATGGAAGACAAGATATTAAGTTGAAAAACTAAAATATAATTCAAAACAGTACCTTGGAAGCTCGCATCCTTTCAATACACTCATAAATCCAAATAAACATAAAATAATAATTGACAAATCAGAGAATATTTCATAATGTTAATTTAATAATAATAATAGCAAATTGTTTAATATTAAATGATATTAAATAAATTAGAATCTATTACACACAATAAATTACAGCCTTCAGATCCTTCAGTATTCATGAACGATACTCTTTTAGAAACAGCGAAGAATAAAGAATTTTCTCCAGTAAAATCTATCCCTGGTTTGTCCTTCAGAACTTCTAGCCCTGTAGCCATCATACTATAATTGAGTCCGTTTATCTTGCGCCTGGTTTTTCTCTTTCTATTTTTCCTTCCTTTTTTCCCAGCATGATGGACTTCCCAATAAGGCAGCATAGCAGGACATGAGAGTGGAATTTACCAGTTGCACATACTTCATGCTTGCAACTCTTACAATTTTGAACCTGTCGGATTGCATAATTAAATGATTAATTAATTTTACAGATGCTCCACTTCATTCTGTAACTGGTACAGAGAGAATCTGGATATGGACTCCGGTACACTTTGACCTAAGGCTATCAGTGTAGTAAATAAGTTTGACTGTTTTTTGTCAGTGCATGAGAGTTCATGACTTGGAAGACATGATAACAAGGCCAGCCAATGAATAGGCATAGCAACTAAGTCAGCTAATGAGGGCTGCTTTGAAACTGAAACATATTTGCTGTGAGCAACCAGGAGACAACAAGGAGCCTGGGTGTGGCTTAGTTCAATCGTTCTGTACTAAAGCTCTGAGTCTGTGCTGAGCTCTAAACTAGTCTGGTCTGAACCAAAACTGAAACTGTTCTCGCCTCTGCTTGTGTTTTGCTTGTATTTACTACCACATTGGAAAACCTGCCTTTGGTATTGTATATTTGCTTCATGTGTTATATTATATATAAAGAGAAGTTAATCCTGCTTAATCAGTTACCTGTGTGTGTTACCTGTGTGTGCTTTCTGGATGTGATTGCTGCAACAAACTCTGACATTTTTTCCCCACCCCGCATCTAGAAATATGTGCATGTAGGAGAGTCAATGGGGAGGTGGTCCTTCATTTAGTTTGAAGAAGATAGCCCTGCCAACTACCACAACTCTTTGGAATGACTCCAAGTTCTAACTTTTGCACTCACAACAACAGAGGCTGACTTGCTAATTTGCCTTCTGTAAAGCAAGACATTACAGGATTTGACTGATTGGTTGTCAGTATTGTGATCCTGTGGAGAAACCCACCAATCTTAATGGGCTGTCTCCACTTCCTCTGGGGAATTAGATAGAGTTGCTCTTAGTCTCTCCCTTGTTCTGTGATGAACTAAAAGCACATTTGTTTTTAGATCAGTAAAGCTGACATCTCTTGAAAAAGGCAGAAAAAAAGTGGGAATTCCTATTCTGAGGTAACATTCATGGAATGAATGAACGTCATGATGACATTGAAGGCACTGTCAAAAATGTTGATTGTAAATGCACAACTCAGTTAGAGTAAGACAGGAAGTTAATGTCGGGCACAAAGAGTCAGGAGTATACATTAAGAGGTTGCAGTTCAAGGATTTATTGCTCAAGACTACAGAGAATCTAGTCAACTAAGATTCAATACTAAATAGAAATTATCCAACATTAGAAATTACGTTTGGTCCGGACATTTCCCCCCTATAAATAAATACCCAGGCAACAGCGGGTTATGAACTAGTATTAAATATTTTCACTAAATTAATATTACATCCAGTTGAATCCATAAATCTGTGGAGAAAATATTTGCTGTCGCTATATGAGGCCGCCAATCTACTTTTTTGATATCTCTGCCATGGAAAGTTTGCTTTGTCCCTATCCAGATTCTGCCCTGACCAGATATGCGGTCTCTGGCAGTCTACTCACATGCCACATGCAATCTCTGATCCACTGAAGTGTGGAAATATAAATTGAATCCAAAGTAAAATAAGCAAATATAGAAAAATAATAATAATCCCATCAACTGATCTAAAAAATAATGGCTTTCTTTGGAAAGTATAAAGTTTTTAAGGAGAGTCTCTGAAACATTGAGTATGTTTCTGCTTCCAAAAGTAGCCACAATTGATTCCATATGAGAAAGAATTTGCAGAGAAGGAATTTATAACTCTGTAAGTGCAGGAAAAGTTCATATAGGAAGAATAAAAGCAGGATTCCAAGATAAAGCTTAGACGTATGACTAGTTTTTTTTCTGATGAATGAGCAGCAGCCTTTGTGTAGAAGCTAGAACTTCAAATCCTTTGAAAAGCAACCTCATTATTTCATTCTATTGATTTATTTATTAATTTAGATAGAGTACATTGTGGTAACTTAGGGGTGAAATGCAAATCACACTAATTGGTTTTCTCTGTTGGTTGGAATAAGCAAGAAAACCAAGGAAAGACGTTCCATCCTAGCTTCTGCCACCTGGAGATTTGAGGGCATTGCCAATCCACCAGGTATCTTCCACGTTTGCCTGTTTACAAATAACTCTTCTTCCCTCCCCCCCAGGGGTGGGACTCAATTTTTTTTTATTATCGGTTCTGTGGCCATGGCTTTGTGGGCGTGGCATGGCTTTGTGGGCGTGGCAGGGGAAGGATACTGCAAGATCCCCTCCTCACCCCACTAGCCTGCTTTCCAGCTCTGTTCTCCTGTTCAGGGCAACAAAAGATTGTTTGGGAGGCAGTGGGGGCGGGGCAGCCTATTTGCTGGTTTTCTGAACTACTCAAAATTTCTGCTACCAGTTTTCCAGAAACTTTGAGAACTGGATGAATACCACCTCTGCCTCTCCCTTACTATCAGCTGTGCTTTATCGATACCACTGTGTTCCTTGTGAATCTTAGATGTAGGTTCAACATCATGGCCACCTCATCCAGAGTCTACAGGTAATTCTGGAATTATGACCATAATTGAATCAAGAATTGTGGTTGTACATTGTGCCGGTCATTGAACAGGTCATCATGTCAGTGTGCCCAATTTTGCAACCCTTTTTTTTTCCAGAAGTTCTTAAGCAAACAGGGTGGTCGAAAGAAAACACTATGGTCATTAAGCAAACATCATAGTCATTAAGAAAATCCATTGTCTCCAGTGGGCAGGTTTTTTTTTTTTTGGCCAGAAACCAGAAGTAAAATAAATTCCACCTGCCAATCAGTTGTGTTGAATCAGGCTGCAATAAGTGCTGAAGCTGACCTGGCTGGTTAGAGTTTGCAGCAGCCATCACATTCAGAAAGTATCACAGTATCTGATTCAGCAGGATTCAAAATAATAATAATAATAATAATAATAATAATAATAATAAAGAATGGAGAGTTGGCAGAACAAAGCACTACATGGTCAATTTCTGGAAAAATAAAAGATAAAGTGGACAGGGAACAAACTTGGTTATGGTTAAAAACAGGTACATTAAAGAAAGAAACAGAGTCACTCAGCTGCTGTAAAAAAATCGCACAGACTGATTATAAATTGCGGCACAATTCAGTAGCACAAATGATCCATTAGAATTTGTGCAAAAATTATAATATTAAAACAGCAACAAACTGGTGGGAACATCAGCCTGAAAAAGTCACCGAAAATCAGATGGTCAAGATCTTGTGGGATTTCCGTATACAAACCGACAAAATACTGGCGCATAATACACCAGACATCACACTGGTTGAGAAAAATAAGGTCACAATCATAGACATCGCAATACCAGGTGATAGCAGGGTCGCCGAGAAGGAACATGAAAAAATCGCAAGATACCAGGACTTAAAAATCGAAATTCAACGACTATGGCACAAACCAGCAGTGGTAATTCCAGTGGTAATTGGCACACTGGGTGCTATTCCAAAAGCACTGGAATTACATTTAAAACAGTTAAAAATTGACAAAATCACCATCAGTCAAATGCAAAAAGCCGCACTGCTTGGATCTGCACGCATATTACGAAAATACGTTACGACGTCCTAGGCCCCTGGGTGGGGCCCGACTAGTAACCAATGCCAAATCCGGCGAAACAACTGGCCGCTGTGATACAATTGTACAACAACAACAATAATAATAATGATTATTATCATTAGAAGCTGATGAAACTGTTGATCACATACTCAGCTGCTGTAAAAAAATCACGCAGACTGATTATAAATTGCGGCACAATTCAGTAGCACAAATGATCCATTGGAATTTGTGCAAAAATTATAATATTAAAACAGCAACAAACTGGTGGGAACATCAGCCTGAAAAAGACACCGAAAATCAGATGGTCAAGATCCTGTGGGATTTCCGTATACAAACCGACAAAATACTGGCGCATAATACACCAGACATCACACTGGTTGAGAAGAATAAGGCCACAATCATAGACATCGCAATACCAGGTGATAGCAGGGTCGCCGAGAAGGAACATGAAAAAATCGCAAGATACCAGGACTTAAAAATCAAAATTCAACGACTATGGCACAAACCAGCAGTGATAATTCCAGTGGTAATTGGCACACTGGGTGCTATTCCAAAAGCACTGGAATTACATTTAAAACAGTTAAAAATTGACAAAATCACCATCAGTCAAATGCAAAAAGCCGCACTGCTTGGAACTGCACGCATATTACGAAAATACGTTACGACGTCCTAGGCCCCTGGGTGGGGCCCAACTAGTAACCAATGCCAAATCCGGCGAAACAACTGGCCGCTGTGATATAATTGTATAATAATAATAATAATAATAATAATAATAATAATAATAATAATAATAGTAACAATAATAATAAAGAACAAAAATCTACTGAAAGCCCAACAGACGAAACAAGAATACAGAAAAGATGTGATAAAATCAAGAATGAAGAGTTGGCAGAACAAAGCACTGCATGGCCAATTTCTGGAAAAAATAAAAGATAAAGTGGACAGTGAACAAACTTGGTTATGGTTAACAACAGGTACATTAAAGAAAGAAACAGAGTCACTAATCCTGGCTGCGCAAGAACAAGCTATCCGCACAAATGCCATTAAGGCCAAAATCGAAAAATCCTCTGATGATGCCAAATGCAGACTTTGCAAAGAAGCTGATGAAACTGTTGATCACATACTCAGCTGCTGTAAAAAAATCACGCAGACTGATTATAAATTGCGGCACAATTCAGTAGCACAAATGATCCATTGGAATTTGTGCAAAAATTATAATATTAAAACAGCAACAAACTGGTGGGAACATCAGCCTGAAAAAGTCACCGAAAATCAGATGGTCAAGATCTTGTGGGATTTCCGTATACAAACCGACAAAATACTGGCGCATAATACACCAGACATCACACTGGTTGAGAAAAATAAGGTCACAATCATAGACATCGCAATACCAGGTGATAGCAGGGTCGCCGAGAAGGAACATGAAAAAATCGCAAGATACCAGGACTTAAAAATCGAAATTCAACAACTATGGCACAAACCAGCAGTGATAATTCCAGTGGTAATTGGCACACTGGGTGCTATTCCAAAAGCACTGGAATTACATTTAAAACAGTTAAAAATTGACAAAATCACCATCAGTCAAATGCAAAAAGCCGCACTGCTTGGATCTGCACGCATATTACGAAAATATGTTACGACGTCCTAGGCCCCTGGGTGGGGCCCGACTAGTAACCAATGCCAAATCCGGCGAAACAACTGGCCGCTGTGATACAATTGTATAATAATAATAATAATAACAATAATAATAATAATAATAAAACTCCGCCATTGCCAGTCCCAAGCCCGGATGAGAAAGGAGGAAGGTTGGGATCAGGTTGGCATCTGGTCCGTAAAAACCCCCCGCCAACCCATACAATATGGTGAAAAAAACAAATAAGAATTCCATACCGCATCGGTCGTCGCGCGGGTTAACAAGGGCCGCGGCGGATGTTGGGGTCCCTGGACATCCGTCGACAAGTGGGCTACAAGTGGACCAGCCAACAAAACGACAAAAATATAGTGCAGATGAAAACCGTGCCATAATGGCCTGTTACTACAACTCAGAGCCAGGAAAAAGAGGATATTTAAAGCGAATGTATGAATTATGGAAACAACAATATCCAGATTCAAATGTTAGTGAACAACGACTAGCAGATCAAAGGCGATTTATTATACGGAATAAAGTGTTTAGTGAAGTTGAACATGAGGAAATTCAGGCAAATTGCAAAACCCAAAAAACAATATCACAAGCGGAAATAACTGATATTCAAGACACAACTAAAGACATTATAGTAGAACTCCCAGAAGAAGCTCTTGGGGAGGAAATAATATCACCACCACTAGAACCAGTTATCACTGAACCAACTGATGAACTAACTCAAAAACAAAAAGAATTGAAGGATAAGATCATGGAGCATTTTCTGCTTAATGAGGAAAGGCAACGTTTACCATCACTAAAAACTGTGCCAAAGAAAATTTTGGCCCCTATCATGAAAATGGTTAATGCAGTGTTTTCAACAATTGAACCAGGATCCATCTTGGAAACAAACCAGTTAATGTACAGCGCAGCTGTAATAGTCACTAATGAACTAGGCATTAAAATTAAAGTACCTAGTCATACAACAGAAAAAGCATCAAAGCCAAAGTGGAAAATCCGTTTAGAACAAAAAATAAAAAAATTAAGGGCAGATGCTAGTAACTTAAAGAACATGCATGAGCAACGGCTTAAAAACAACAAAATCATAGATCGGCTAATCAGGAGATATAGATTGGATACAAGAAACATCAATGAAGCTGTAGAGATTGTAAAACAGCAGATAACAGCAACAGCTAGAAAAATTGAAAGATATGAGGCACGAATCATCCAATATAAACAAAATCAGCAATTTCGATCAGACCAACGGCGTTTTTATCAAAGTCTTAATGTAAATGGTGACACCAAAAGTGAAAAACCAGAAAAACAGGCCACAGTTGAATTCTGGAAAGAATTGTGGGAAAATGCAAAGGACTACAACAAGGAAGCAAAGTGGATACATGACTTTGAGAAAAGCATTGGCAACAAACAAATGCAAGTATTAGAATAACAACTGAGATGGTCAAAATCGAGTTTAAAAAGGTAAAGAATTGGGACATCACCTGGAAAGGACCAATTACATGGTTTCTGGCTCAAATATCTGACCAGTTTACATGCAATATTGGCCAGGCAACTGAATGAAATTTTACAAAAGGGCCAAATTGATGAATGGTTGACAACTGGAAAAACATACTTGATTCAGAAAGATCCAACTAAAGGAACAACACCTGAAAACTATAGACCAATAACATGCTTACCAACAACCTTCAAATTACTCACAGGCATTATTGCAGATAACATGATGGATTATTTGGAAACAAACAACATCTTGCCAGTAGAGCAAAAAGGCAACAAAAGAAGGAGCAGGGGCACAAAAGATCAGCTTCTAATTGATAAAATGATATTAGAAAATTGTAAGAACAGAAAAACGAACTTGAATATGGTCTGGATTGATTACAAAAAGGCATTTGACTCACTGCCACATAGTTGGATCATAAAATGCTTAGAAACAACTGGCATTAGCAAAAATATTACATCCTTTACTGAAAAGGCAATGAAACAATGGAGAACTGAGTTGGCAGTAGGGAATGAGAGCTACGGAATGGTTAATATCAAGCGAGGAATTTTCCAGGGTGATTCACTTTCACCTCTTCTCTTCATCATCGCATGATCCCACTATCAGTAATCTTAAAAAAAATGAAATTAGGCTACCAAACAGCCAAAAAAGCTGAAAAAATTTCGCATTTACTATATATGGATGATTTGAAACTCTATGGAAAGTCAGAAATAGAAATCCAATCATTGACAAATACAGTCCGAGTATTCAGCACCGATATTTCAATGCAGTTTGGCATGGAAAAATGCGCCACTGTATCCATAAAAAGGGGCAAAATCACTGCATCTGAGGGAATTGAAATGCCCAATGGCCAACTAATTAAATGCAAAGAAAATGAAGCCTACAAATACTTAGGCATTCTGCAGTTGGATAACATCAAGCATGGAGAAGTAAAAACTATTGTCAGACGAGAGTACACCAACAGAGTTAGGAAAATTTTGAAATCTAAATTGAATGTGGAAATACAATCAAGGCCATAAATACCTGGGCAATACCAGTTATAAGATACACAGCTGGCATAGTTAACTGGACACAAGCTGATTTGGACCTTTTGGACCGAAAAAACCAGGAAACTAATGACAATGCACTACAGTTTACATCCACGTGGTGATACTGATAGACTATACCTGCCACGAAAATCAGGTGGCAGAGGATTATTACAAGTGAAGCAAACAGTTGAAGAAGAAAAACATGCACTGGCTGATTATTTAAAGAAAAGTCAAGAACATCTATTAATCGAAGTAAAGAACAAAAAATCTACTGAAGGCCCAACAGACAAAACAAGAATACAGAAAAGATGTGATAAAATCAAGAATGGAGAGTTGGCAGAACAAAGCACTACATGGTCAATTTCTGGAAAAAATAAAAGATAAGTGGACAGGGAACAAACTTGGTTATGGTTAAAAACAGGTACATTAAAGAAAGAAACAGAGTCACTAATCCTGGCTGCGCAAGAACAAGCTATCCGCACAAATGCCATTAAGGCCAAAATCGAAAAATCCTCTGATGATGCCAAATGCAGACTTTGCAAAGAAGCTGACGAAACTATTGATCACATACTCAGCTGCTGTAAAAAAATCGCGCAGACTGATTATAAATTGCGGCACAATTCAGTAGCACAAATGATCCATTGGATTTGTGCAAAAATTATAATATTAAAACAGCAACAAACTGGTGGGAACATCAGCCTGAAAGAGTCACAGAAAATCAGATGGTCAAGATCTTGTGGGATTTCCGTATACAACCGACAAAATACTGGCGCATAATACACCAGACATCACACTGGTTGAGAAAAATAGGGTCACAATCATAGACATCGCAATACCAGGTGATAGCAGGGTCGCCGAGAAGGAACATGAAAAAATCGCAAGATACCAGACTTAAAAATCGAAATTCAACGACTATGGCACAAACCAGCAGTGGTAATTCCAGTGGTAATTGGCACACTGGGTGCTATTCCAAAAGCACTGGAATTACATTTAAAACAGTTAAAATTGACAAAATCACCATCAGTCAAATGCAAAAAGCCGCACTGCTTGGATCTGCACGCATATTGCGAAAATACGTTACGACGTCCTAGGCCCTGGGTGGGGCCCGACTAGTAACCAATGCCAAATCCGGCGAAACAACTGGCCGCTGTGATACAATTGTATAATAATAATAATAATAATAATAATAATAATAATAATAATAATAATAATAATAATAATAATAATATACAATACCAAAAGCAGGTTTTCCAAGGTAGCAGTAAATACAAGCAAACACAAGCAGGTTCACTTTCATTTCTCAGATAAGCCAGGCTTTTTCCTATCTCCTTGTTGCTCACACAGCAAATTTCAGAGTCCAAATAGCCCTCATTGGCTGACTTAGTTCTATGCCTATTCAATGGCTGACCTCGTTACCACGTGTCAGCTGAATACCATGGATACTAGTAGGCAGAGGCAGATTTTTTTTCTTCTTATTTCCTCCCCAAAAACTAAGGTGCGTCTTATACTCCGAAGCGTCTTATACACCGAAAAATATGGTATTTATTTCATTTGGACAGGAGGGTTCTTGCTAATGGGAGCAAAGTATTGTTCCCATTGATGGACAGGCTGTTTTCTCTGGCCATTGTCCTTCCTGTCCCTTCTAAGAGCTGCTGTGGCACAGTGGTTAGTGTGCAGTACTGCAGGCTACTTCTGCTGGCTTCTGGTTGCCTGCAATTTGGCAGTTCAAATCTCACCAGGCTCAAAGTTGACTCAGCCTTCCATCCTTCCAAGATTGGTAAAATGAGGACCCAGATTGTTAGGGACAATAGGCGACTCTGTAAACCACTTAGAGAGGCTGTAAAGCACTGTAAAGCGGTATATAAGTCTATTGCTATTGCCCTACCTAGAGTTGCCTGTTTCATACAAAACAGAAATTTAGCACAAGGAGAGGACAGGCTGACATCGCTACAACATGACATGCAATCTTGGGGCCCTATGATTGATTGCTGTCAATATCTCTGATGCTGGACAGTCCTTTTTGGACCTAAACCATCCTGCAGAGTACAGTGATAGAGAAGGGCACGTCCAGCTGATCTCAGGGGCATCGCAAAGCCCCTGATTGATCCAGGAGAAGCTCTTTTTTCCAGCTACAAGAGCAACAGCCATTGAAGCTGCACAGTGTTGGGACAGCCCCTGCAATGGAAGCAGAGCAGGAGAGAGAGAGTGTCGAAATTGGTGAGAAAAATTTACTATTGGAGAAGAGAATACCCAAAAAAGACTTAGAGCAAAATTAAAATTGAATACGAAGAAGAGAGTAAGCGACGGATTAAGCCTCATATAAAATTAGAGTCATCTTTTTTTTCTTAACTTTTTTTTCTTTCTTTTTTTTTTTGATGGAATTCTTACAAATGCCTCTTTTTAAATTGGACTAGTCTCTTTTTTCCTTCTAATTTTCCTCACTTTTATATCTGTGGAGCAAGAATATCTTTCTTTTTGCAATGTTCGAGTGGGTTTCACCTTTTAAACATTTTTTTCTCTCAAGTCTGGAACAAAGAAAAGGATAAAAGTAAAAGTAAAAGAAGTAACACTGCCACCTAGAGGCTGGAGGCTTGGAAACACTAATTCCTATGAACATTTGACTTATATTTTATATCTCAAAGTTCTGATTTTGTTTATTGAAAGGAACAGTGGGGAGAGCATGATCTATTTATACAGGTGCTCTTTTGGAGTATTATCAGTAGCTGGACTGGAGAAAAGAGAAAGCCTGCACTTGAAAGATTATAGTGAATTTGTTTGAAACCTAGCAATAAGCCTTGGATGGTTCAGTGGCAGTGCTTACAACCTGGAAAAATCGCACAACATGAAGAAGAAAAAGAATTAACATTGCAAATATTATGCTAGAAATTCCAAAATACTATAAGTACAGAGAACATTGAAAAGAGTCTTGAGATTATAGAACAAAGAACAGAAAGAATGGAGGGAAGAGCTGAGAATATTTACAAAACAATGATGAAAATTGAAGATAAAGTTCAAAATATTCCAGAAAAATATGAACAAATTGATAAGAAAATTGTTGACATCAACAGCAAACTGAGAGTGGAGGGAGATGATATGTGTGGACTATTGAAAGAAGAGGTTGAAGAACTGGATCTCTATCTCAGATCTCAAAACATGAAGAAGAAAAGGGAGAAAATCTGGCAGAAACAATGAGAGTACTTTTGACAGAAGTAACCAGTGATAACCAAAGGCAACCTGATGGAAGGAACAGATGGAGGGTTTCGAGTTCGTAAAATATATGCAATGAACAACAAGTTGCCAAGAGAAGTCCTCAGGAGATTTATCAAGAAATTAAATAGAATATAGATTTTACAAATGGCAAGAGATATTGGACGGCACTACTACTGGAAGGATACAGGATGATGAAATGAAATGAAATGTTACATAAAAATTAAGTTAAACTTAGTCAAATTTTGACTATTATGTTTAAGACAAACTAATAATAGTTATAGTCCAATAAATGATTAACAATGATAATAATGCACTTATAACATTAGATTGATAATATGAAATTTTATATAAACTGAGAATATAAAGATGTAATATCATTGGATGATTTAAGTATGATGTAATGAAAATTCAATAATATAAATCTATTCTAAAGTTAGCATGCTTCAATGAATGTTCAATATTATAATATAATATACATATATATTAGATTGATGATGTGAATAATGGAATGTGCTGAAATGAGTAAGTTGACATATGAAACGAATACAAGAAGATAGACAATTTTATTGAAGCACTATATAATAATGCATATAAATATAGCTGAGTGATAATATGTGACTTTATATAAAGTTTAAGTGATGATTGTGGAAAGGATGCACAAAAATCTTGTAACCAATTGACACACTCTACGTAATGGAAGATGTTTTTATGTATATGTCTTGTCTGTCTATGTTTGTTTAAAAATAAAATTTATATTTAAAAAAAAGAAATTTAGCACAAGAAATGAAGTCCCGTAAATTTGCAGATCATTGCTTCTTTCGCATTAATAAAGTTAGAGCTTTGAAATGCCTGGACAATGCATGATTGCATCTAATTCCATTTACAGCCTTCCTTGATTGCAAGAAAATGTAATAGAGCCAACTTGCGTAACAAGGAATCAAAAGCTGTCTATTTAATAATAGCGAACTACTTTGCAATTAAAAAGAGGGGTTTATTCCTTTCTTTTAATGGTGGTCTTTGAAGATGATATTTTTCCAAGTAGAATGACATAAAATGTGGTTTATTAGATGGGATAATGAGGGCGTATTTCATACTTGTTCAGTGGAACTTTGAACAATATTTTGGAGCTTGACGCTCTTAAAGCGCCAGGAAGTACACTTTTTTTCTTCACGACAAGGGCTGTTTCTACAATCATTTCTCCTTTTTTCTGTCTTGTCTTTAAAGTCCAGGAAGTGCTTGAAATTTATGGCCAGCTTTTGAGAGCAGAAAAGCAGATTCAGCCCAGAAATATTTCCTGTTTGAGATATTAATTTAATTCCACAAGCAGAGTTGGGTTTTCATTTGTAAAGCAGAGCTTGAAGTAGCAATTCATTGCTCTGGGTTATCACAATAATCACTCTTAGCTTAAATGCTGAATTGATTATCGCCTATCTAATGGGAAGAATGTATCATTTCGCCTTAATAATATATTAATGAGTTTGACTTAGGCTAGTTGATGTCTTTTTTTTTAACTGAATGAAATCTTCATCGCTTACTCTCAATTATATATGCTTTCATTTGAAGTTTGGGGTACTGCTTGGAAGTTAATTGTTGAACCTTTAAGTCTGTAAAGGTTCTCAGTCATCCAGGTTGTCCCAAAGGTGCTTTTTCAGAGGCATTTTCTTGTTTTCTCTGAAATCGTTTTCGCTTCTCATCCCAAGAAGCTTCTTCAGCTCTGACTGGATAGTAGGGAATGGAATGATTTATATTCCTTGCAGACAGCTGGTCATTTGCATCCTTTTAGAGGTCTTTGAAGCCCTTGGAGGTTTATCTGTGTCCTCAGGGACACCTGAGTGGTGCTCCTGGCTCCTGTAGTCTGCCATTTTTTTCCCTCTGGAATCCATTCCTGCTCCCACACCATTCCAAGGGTGTTCATCCCAAATTGTATGGCTAAACGTCTGTAGAGATTCTCTATCCAGGTCATGGTTGTCCCAAAGGTGCTTTTTCCAGGAGGCAACTGGACTTTTTTGTTTTTTCTTTGAAAACGTTTCGCTTCTCATCCAAGAATTCTCATTCTTTACTACCTTTACTACTAAAGCTTGGTTTTAGTGTTGTTTCTGATGATTTGCAGTAGCTGCTATTGTAGCAGAACCATATATAATATTGAAGTTAGATGGTCTGATAGATGCCATCAAGTTAGACTGAACCCTGCGCGGAGAAACCCTCACCTATTGTGTGAGTTTCTGCATACTGATCATCTATCTCATCAGGGGAACTGTCAGTCTTTATTTAATCCAAGATTAACTGGTTCTTTTTACACTCTGAACCCATAATTTGAAGGCATCTCTCTTCTTTCCCTTGCTCATTCTAAGTAGCCAGCACTCACAGCTATACCTGACAAGGGAACAGACCGCGGCCGCAGTGAGGCTGACCTTTCTTGTCCTTGGTGTCATCTGCTATTTCTCAAACACTGTTGTGGTCAACTATTTTGATACCAGCTGTCATTTTTCCCAGCCTCACCATTCTGATAATATATTAACTATATAAGATAGGAGTTCAGTGGGCATCCTCACCTCATTTTGATCTACTCTACTCTTTTTCTCCAAAATTAGCTCTTTACAAGAGACTTCTGGTCTCTTATAAAGTTTGCTCAGAAACTCAAGTATTCTGATAACCTGTAATCTTTACATATTTTACATTCTGGCATATTCTCCATCATCAAAGGCCTGATTGTAACCCCCTTCTTGTAGTTTTCTCTTAATCTTATATACCTGCAAGTCTCACTACAGACTTAATAGATGACATTGTCTTGTCATCTATCTGCTCTTATGTCAACTATTTCAAACACAGCCTATTCATTTCTTTTTTCCATTGTGTGGCTCTAATCACAGAACAGTAGTAGCTGTCTTACCAACTGTGATCTGATTCTACCCATATGTATACCTATACCAAAGTAAAGGAGAGTACAGTCTCCTTCCGGTCTCCCTCCCTCCCTCCCTCCTCCCTCCCTCGCCCTCTCCTCTCTCTCTCTCCCTCCCTCCCTCTCTCTCTGTGTGTGTATTCAATAATCTAGATTGAAAATACCTAGTATCAAAATTATGCATTGAAATTCCAGAATCATATCCCATCATTCTGTGTCAGTTATTTTGTTCTCTACAAGAGCTGAGATGGCACAGTGGTTAGTGCAGTACTGCAGGCTACTTCTGCTGACGCCAACTGCCTGCAATTTGGCAGTTCGAATCTCACCAGGCCAAGGTTGACTCATCCTTCCATCCTTCCCAGGTGGGTAAAATGAGGACCCAGATTGTTGAGGGCAATAGAGGACAGGGATGACAGTTGCCTTTAAAGATTATGATTAAAATCAAGTTGATTTAAATCAAGCCTTTTAACTAGTGATTGAAATCATTATTTAAATTGTGGTTTAAATTGACTTGATTTAAATCAAATCCATCCTGATTCTTACCCTGGGAGGTAACTTCATAGACATTATTCTGACTACAGCACCTTGGCATTCTTTAGATCCCCTAAGGTCGAGTGGTTACCATACAGCAAATTATGGATTTCGGTTGCAGAGAGGAAATCCAAGGAACTTTCTTCTTTTTGAGAAGACACCAACATACTTGCTTCACAGAATCCATTGAAAGTTTGGTCCACGTGCTGTCTCTAATGCCAGTTTTATGATCAAATTCATCCCCGCCACTTCCAACCAATAATCCTTGGCAGTCTAGAAAAACCTTATTTTCATTTCTTCTCACAGACCGTAACAGGGACATCATCTTGAAAGTGGCCAAATGTTGTTCCAGAGTTTGCTTTATTAGAAAATAGTGGAACTTGACAATATTCAGACAGGCTAGAAACAAATGATGTAAATTGGCAACGACGCCTACATTTTTTGCGTTATTTTTGTAGTGCTACTTTATTTTTTCTCACGGGGAATGATTTTCTTTTGTGTTTTTACAAAGCAGTTATTTAGCGATTTAGAATTATTATTTTTTTCAGTTCAGGTATTTGTATTTATTACTATAAAGTGCCACAATAATGATGATCTACATATAACTAGCACTTTTTCTTCTCCTTCTCTTCCTGAGAAAATAGGAGATCAGGGTTTTTAAGTTGTTTGCCCACTCCGCTGTTAAAATGCAAATGCAGTTCATCCTTGCTATTGTATACCTGTTGTGGCACACCATGGATCTGGCAGCAGATTCGGACAGTGAGGAGGTTGGGGAGGACCAGTTCGGAGTCTGAGGAAGGCTCTGACAAGTGCTCTTCATTGGAAGCAGGGCCATCTGACAGTTATTAACTGCCTTCGGAGTTGGACATCAACGGGGCAGAAGAACAGCTGGAGCCTGTTCCCAGTGTGCACATGCACAGAGCTTCCAAGAGAAGGGAATAGCTAAGGACAAGGGTCGATTTGGGAGTAAAGCCACTGGTGGACAGTGAATGGCCCCTCCCATAGGGAAGAAAGAGGAGCAAAAGGGAGGGGAGTTTGCAGGAGACAATTAGTTAATTCATTAGGCTGAAGATCTGTTCCTGACTACTTGCCAAGTATTGTCTGCTACGGTGCCATTTGGAAGATATCGGCCTGCCAGCTCCCAAGCCAGATAAGGTCCATAGTTGTGAAATCTCATGAAAGACTGTTTGCCAGGACTTCACTAGAGAGGAATTCACTTTAACTTAAATAAAAAGGGTTTTACCTGAGTCTTGAAGTTGCTACTGGTTCACAGGGTGCTTATTTGTTGATGGCATCACTTGACAGGCCACAGAGCTGTCATTGGATATGGGTAGTGTGCTTGTTGGTCAGTAACAAACCAACTGTTATTGTTACTGCATCCTACTAGTGTCATTCGTCAGAGCTTATACTGCAGCTCTAACCATTACATCTAATGGGCATCCCCATTCAAGTTTACTTGGAACCTTACCTTTGCCTTTAACTCAGGGGGCTCCAACCCTGGCACTTTAAGCCTGGCGGACCTCAACTGCCAGAATTCTCCAGCCAGCAAAGCTAGTTGAAATCCTCCAGGCTTAAAGTTGCCAGTGTTGGAGACCCCTGCTTTAACTGATTATACATCCTTCATTCTTTTGTGATTAGCTTAGTTCAGGAGCATTTCTTTCTCTCCTTCGTGCAAGTCATTAATCAATATCTTGAAGTGCATCCTTTGACAGTACCCTTGATACCATTTTCGAGTTCAGGAGTCTCCAAACTTGACAACTTGGCTGGCTAGGGATTCTGGGAATTGAAGTCCACAAGTCTTAAAGTTGCCAAGTTTGGAGATCCATGTTTAGTTTGTTGAACAACCATTGAGGAGAACCCTTTGAATATAATATTTGAGCCTGGTGTGCAGCTACTTACTTGTAAGCCCATCTGACTTATCAATAATGAACTTCCTAATCAGAATGCATACCTTGCCCGGTTTTACTTGAACTCAAGATATATTATGTGTACCATGTTTCCCCAATCTACTAAGCAGCTAATTTATTTATCCAACAAGACCAAGTGGCTTCTGATGTTCCCTCCCAAAGATTGTCCAACTGTTCCATCTCTCAGGCTGGGGGGCGAAATTATACCCCCTCAGAGAGGGGTTCGCAATTTGGGAGTCCTCCTGGACCCACAGCTGACTCTAGAACACCATCTGTCGGCTGTGACCAGGGGGACCTTTGCCCAGGTTCGCCTGGTGCACCAATTGCGACCCTACCTGGATCGGGAGGCCCTTCAGACAGTCATTCAAGACTGGATTATGTAATGCGCTCTACATGGGCTGCCCTTGAAGAGTGTGCGAAGACTCCAATTAGTCCAGAATGCAACCGCGCGAGCGATTGTGGTGCACCAAGGTACACCCACGGTACACCTATCCTCCGCGAGCTGCACTGGCTACCTATTAGCTCTGAATCCGCTTCAAGGTGCTGGTCGCTACCTATAAAGCCCTACATGGCATCGGACCTGGGTACCTGAGGAGACCGCCTCCTGCCGATTACCTCTCTCAGACCAATTAGATCGCACAGGTTGGGTCCTCCTCCGGATTCCATCTGCCCAGCCAATGTCGCTGGCGACTCCCCGGGGAGAGCATTCTCTGTTGCAGGCTCCGGCCCTCTGGAACGAGCTCCCTGTTGAGATCCGGATCCTTACTACCCTCCCGGCCTTCCGCAAAGCCACCAGTCCTGGCTGTTCCAGCAGCTGGGGGGAGCTGAGAAGCATCTACCGCCATAGAAATTGTGAATGTTGGGTTTTGTTTTTAATAGGTTGTCTTTGTCTTGTTCCCCCCTTTCCTTGTCTTTTGTGAGCCGCCCTGAGTCCTCCGGGAGTGGGCGGCATACAAGACAAATAATAATAAATAATAATATCTTAAATGTGGTATAATATTAGCTTAGCAAGATTTACACTTAACAATTCAACACTTAGTATTTCACCTTAAGAATTGGAAATTTCCATTTTCCCCACTTCCTGCTTCCATTGCAAGTTCCAGCGAAGCAAGGTCTTGTTCTGACCAATGTTTGCCAGCAGCACAAAGCGAAGTCCTCATCCTGATAAACCACTTTTATTAATTTACAGTGAATTCCTCTCCAGCAAAGTCTTTCCTCTCCCACAGTCCTTTCAAGATAGTTCACAATTACCGAACTTTATCAGGCTTGGAGAATGGCCAGGCTGACATCTTTCAGAGGCCTGCAATACTTGGCAGTAATGCAGGAATGAACTAATTGTCTCCTGCAAACTCCCCTCCTCTTTCACTCCTCTTTTAATTCCCTATGGGAGGGGCCCATTCATCATCCACTTGAGGCCTTACTCCCAAGTCAACCCCTGTTTTTTAGCTGTTCCCTTTGTCTGGCAACTCTGCTCATGTGCACACTGGGAGCAGGCTCCAGCTTCGTCTGCCTCACTGATGTCTGACTCCAAAGGCAACTGATAACTGTCAGACAGCCCTGGCCCCAACTCTGCCTCTGACACAGAGCCCTCATCAGAGCCTTCCCAAACTCCAGGACTGGCCCTTGTTCCTCCCCAAACCTCCTTACTGTTCGAATCTGCTGCCAGCTCCGCTAGCCGCTAGCGGGCCACAACAGGTCTGGTCTTGGCAACAGAGTGGAGAAGAATTAAATTAAAGGTTGTTATAGAATCTAGAGTTTTAGAAACATTGGTCTGAATCCTAGGTTTGTATAAATTCTGGAGTTATGCCAATTTGGAGAGTTGTTTTCTTGTGTTTTTCCCTGTCTTTTTGAATAGTTGAGCTTTAAGCTTTTATCACGAGCTTATTTTCCATACTAACATTAAAAGAGCTCTTGAAAAAGATCACTTTTCAAGGTCAATATAAATGAGTTATTTCTTACACCTTAGCTTCTATTCCTGTGAGCCCAAATGAACAATTAGAATGTTGGTGTAATAACTTGGTTGACATTTTCTGAGCACCTGCTGTTGGTGCACACAGTATATTAAAACTACACAAGAACTACACACAAGTCTGGCTCACTTCTCTCTTTTTGTAACCCCCCTCCAACAGCAGGATTTAATTTTAGTTTCCTGCCATTTTGAGTTGAGGAACTAAATGCTGAAATGCACTTAGGAGTTAATATAGTTTAAAAAGATGAAAAACATGAAGCAAATGCCAGAATGAGAGAAAAAAAATATGTATGCACATTATTTTTACCTCTCAGTTTATATCATTTGCTCCAAACCATTAATTGGGCCCCACCAACCACTGTGTCTGCTCCCCTTATAATAGTAAGGGCATTGATCCACCTTATTTTGATAATTCCTGGTTTCTTTTCCCAAATGTTTGGTTCTTTGTCTATTAATTCTGCCAGCATCACATTCCATGCTAGATTCTGGGCAGCAGCACACTTATCCAGTCATCTTTCTTACAGAATTAAATTTGATTATGTAACATGAAACTAGAGGATGCAAACCTCAGTTGGAATGAAATCTGATGGAAAGCACATGAACGTTTTCAAAGATTTTAGTCCCCTGATTGTTCCATAACTCTGGGCAACCTTTTCTCCTCTTGTTCTGGCAAAACACTCCAGGATTCAAACATGTTCTGAGACTCTCTAGCTGCTGGGTGAAATGATCTGTAAATGCTGGTTTATTGGACGGAAGACCCCATTTCTAAAGAGGGCCAAACAATAGACAAGAGATGGTTCAGGTTTTACACATCTATGTTTATAAAAATGGCACTGTGTGTGTGTGTGTGTGTGTGTGTGTGTGTGTTCCAGCATAACTCTGGAATGCCTGGAACAATTTCAACCATCTGTGTACACAGATGAGTTATTCTCTGGAGGTGTTAAAACACCCCTAACATCCCTGTTCTGTTAAGATACAGCCTATGGTGCCTTAAAATGGGTTCTACTGTACAGCGCTGTGGAATTGCCATGGTAACAGCTTCACAGTACTCCACAAGGGGGCTCCCTCAGGTAAGGGGGAAAATCCAACATTAGAAATTATGTTTGATCTGTCACGTTCACGTTGAATACAAACAGAGAATCAGTTTGTTTGGTGAAAAACTTTATCTCTGTCTAATATTACGTGATAACCAGCACTAAATGACAATGATACAAAGGTAAGCAAATCCAAGTCAGTTCTAACCAAGTTAACACCAACACCCATATATATATATACCATTACTTCACCCAGTTCCACCCACAACTCCACCCAGATGACACCCAACCACCACCACCAATCACCATGACCCTCAGCCACACCCCCACTCAGTGTCATCATAGCCTCCTTCCTGGTTAGCCGCATCCGAGCAGAAGAGTTACATCAGAGTAAGCAGTTGCACCCAAGTAGAAAAGTTACTTCTGAGGAGGCAGTTGCACCCAAGTAGAAGAGTTACTCTGCAGAGTAGTGAGGGATGCCTTGCAGAGCCACATGCAGCTATAGGCTCCACCGACATCAGAGAGTCAACATCAACGTGGCAGTGTTGGTGGCGTGTAAGCATGGCAGAGCAGGCATGGCGATGGACGGGCTCCCCCCTGAATGGCAGCCCGAGGGCTGACATGGTCTGGACATTTTTCTCCTATAAATAAATACCCAGGCAACGCCGGATTATCAGCTAGTTAAGAATAATGAGGAATGTTGGGAATAGCCCCCGTTTCTGGATGAAGATTCCCAGAGCAGAAGTATCCTTCTGTTTAAGCAGTTTCTATGAGGACTTACATTGTAATTATGGTATATGCATTTACCCCACGGGTAGTGAATAGGCAATTTATTAAAACCTTACTGTTTCGGGGGGGGGGGGGGAAGGATATAAGGATGACTCCTGTTAGAATCTGTTAGAATAAAGAAGCCATTTGTTGATTAAAAACCTGTTTTAAAGGATAAATGCTATTTGGGGACATTTGTATCAGATTGATGGACTTTTATGCCGAGACTTGATGTTTGCTGCATTGGGTGTATATTAACTGAGCTCTGACTGCCATAAAATGTGATCATTAGGTATAGAAAGAGGAAATTCATTGAGGCTAAAAAAGACGGTTTTTCATCATACCAGTAATGTTTCAGTTAATTCGTAGGTATATATACTGTCACCATGGCATCTATGACCAGAACTATCCGGTTGAAGCTCCATCATCCTTGTATATGCATGTTGTTGTGGTTGCCATTTCGGCTACAACTACCCCAAAAGTGGTATTCCATCACTGAACTACCCCTGCAGACGCTGCTAGATGTCCCTTCTATTCTCTAGTGTATGGCATTGATATATGTGACTTTAGTCACAAAAACGAATATTTTATCTAAGAGATAACTTTGCTTTTACTTCAGTAAAATCATTTTGTGATTTATAACCTTGGCCTTGTCTCTTCACAAAATCAGTTCATTTTCTGAAACATGATGTATGAACATATAGAAAGATACTCATACATGTTCAAAACTGAGCAGTGTTATGAATCCGATTAGACAAAATCTCTGCCTAAATTCTTCCCTTTTATTATTTTATTAATTAAATTAATACCTCATCCATCTCACCAACAAAGTGACTGTTTAGAGCAGGCTGTCAAACTCACGGCCTGTGGGCTAGATGTGTCACGCACTGGCCACGCCTACACCCGGTTTACCGACGCCTACACCCGGTTTACCGGGGGGGGGGAAAGTCACAATACATCACGTGACAACGCCATGATGACTTGAGGTTGACACCCCTGCTTTAGAGAGAGAAATATGTCAGAAGGCTATTTTGGTGTTCTGTTTTATAGTCTACTAACTGATAACCTGGCATTGCCCGGAACCAATCCCCCTTACCAGAGGGAGCCCCCTTGCGGAGGACTGTGAAGTCGTTGCCATGTCAACTCCACTGTGCTGTACAATAGAAGCCATTTTAAGGCACAACAGGCTGTATCTCAACAGAACTTGAATCCAAAATGCACACTCACTGTCAAAAGTACTGTGATTTGACACTATAGATATAATTCTTCCTTTTCATTCATGGCCCAGGCGTTCCCGAGTTTTGCTTGAACACACACACTGAGGGGTGTTGGATTCTGTTGGTATTTTTTCCAGAGAGTAAGTCATTTTGTACCAAGTTTGGGTTGAAATTGCGCGAGGCATTCCAGAGTTATGCTGGGAAACACACCATACACACACACACACACACACGACACACACACACACACTGATACAAAATGGGGGGGGCATATATGGATTAAAAAAATAGGGAATTTTCAGGAGTTTTCTCTTTAGTTACAGTCTGGGTCTAGAGATGCAACATTACTTTCGTGCCTTTTTTCTAGATACATGATAATTTCAATTACCGTATTTATCGGCGTATAACACGCAGTTTTAAAACTAAAATTGCAAGCTTAAACCCTGCCTGCGTGTTATACGCCGATACTACCGGGTGGCAGAAGCCCGGGAACCCAGTCAAATTCGCTGCGCAAGGTGAAACGGCCGGCAGCAGCCCTGCTCTCCTGCTGCGGCTTCTGTTTCAATAGGGAACGAAAACTTCCTTTCGCTTCCCGGGCTTCTGCCGCCCGGCAGAAGCCCCGGGACCCAGTCAAATTCGGGAAGCGAAAAGGAAGGTTTCTTCCCTACTGAAACAGAAGCCGCAGCAGGAGAGCGAGCTGCTGCCGGCCGTTTCACTTTGCGCAGCGAATTTGACTGGGTCCCCGGGCTTCTGCCACCCGGCAGAAGCCCCGTGACCCAGTCAAATTCGCTGCGCAAGGTAAAACGGCTGGCAGCAGCCTCGCTCTCCTGCGGCCAGCGTCCGTTTCAGTCGCTTCCCTTGTCCGTCTGATTGCTGGAAGCAGTAACAAACGGCTGCGTCCGCTCACGCATCGCCCTGACAACCACCCCAGCCGGCGGCTGCCAGGCCTCGGCTGGAGTCATTGCAAAGCTGCGTTCAGCGCTTTGAGGACCTGAGGCATCTTGGGAAATGTAGTTCCCTATCAGAAAGAATGGTAGCTAGCTGCGAATTTGTAACAACATAAATAACTTGGTGCTTCGCAGGTTACGAAAATCTCGTTTGATTTGCACACTGTTTTTTAAAAGTTAGATAAAGAAATGTATGCTGTGAAAGCGACTAGATAGCCCCCTCCCTTCCTGTGTGTGAGAAAGGGAAGGAGAGGAAGGAAGGAGGGAGGGGGGAGGAAAAGAAGAAGGGAGTGGGGGAGAAGATGGAAGGAGAAAAGATGGATGGAAGGAGAAAGAATGGAAGGAGAAGGAGGAACATGGAAGAAGAAAGGAAGAAAAAAGAAGAAGGGAGGGAAGAAGGAATGAGGTAGGAAGAAAAGGGGAAGAGAGGGAAAGAGCAAAAGACAAAGAGGATGAAGTTGATAGGCAAGAGGAAGGGGAAGGAAGGGAAAAAAGAGGGAAGAAGTGAAGAGGAGGAGAGGTTTTTGGTTTTCCAAAAAGCAGTGATTCTGATTAAGTTTTTTTGCTCAAAGAGGTGTTTTTTCATTTCATATTTGCCTTTTAAGAGGAGTTAATGTTATAATTCATGTTCTAATGTTATAAATTTTAATCCAACATTAAGTTCCGAGCTTCCAAGTCATTTATTTTTAATGAAAAAAATTTTTACTCAATTTTGTGTTAAAATGGGGGGTGCGTGTTATACGCCGGTGCGTGTTATACGCACGATAAATACGGTAAATGAGCCATTGAGCAATAAATAACATGATCTGATTGATACAGATACTTTGATGCAAACAGCTTTTATGAAAAGTTGCATATGGTATCCGTTAGCCATTGGGAAGATTGGTGGTTGAGTATTGCCCAGATTAGCTGGAGCAGCCAAAGGGCCTCAGTTTAAAAAGCCTTTGTCTGTTTTAAAATCTTGAGAGTCTTACTAGCTTTGTAAGCTGTCACCTTAACTTGCACGTTTTAAACACCACAGTGTAAAGATTAGAAAAGATTTCAGAATGCTCTCTGAGGTAAGGGTAATTTAAAATGTATTTATATTTCCTTACTGTATAAATCACCTTTTAACCTTTAGATCATGGCTTCAGCTTGCCAAAACATAGCACAGGTAAATGGAATGAAGCTTAAAATATATTTCAAGTGAGTTTAGCGTTGTTTTAGTCATATGGCATATTGAAATCTCATAGAGGTAGCCTTACGAAGCAGCTTACCAATAATGAAGGATTTGGACCCAAATATGAAGAATCTTAGTAAGTCTTAGTAAAACCCAAATCTGACACCAAGGTGAGATCTTGGGACAGACTTTCTTCACCACAATTACTATCTCAATCAGTTTCCATTGTTTGATATCATTGCAAACGTTTTCTTCTGTTGTTGTAAACAATGCCCCCAATCATTTTGGCTTGTTTCTGTGTGCCATCTTAGTGACGTTGACAGGTCCTAAACGAAGTATATGGAAATTCCCACAGTTCAGGGGTGGGCTTCAAAAATTGCAGTAACAGTTTGCTGCCCCATTGCTGGGTGCGCGTGGCCATGGTGGGCGTGGCCTAGTTGGCTTCCTGCACCACGGGGGGGGGGGGAGAGCATTTTTTGTTCTCTCCAGGCTCCAGAGGCTTTCCTTGAGCCTCTGGGCAGGCGAAAACTGCTTCCCCAGGCTCCAGAGGCCAGAACCAGATCCGTTTCCAGACTTCCAGAGCCTCTAGTAGGACCGTTTGTAAACACACACACACACCCCCGTCCCCGAGACTCTGCGCAGAGCCTGCATTTACCTGGCATGATGAATGGGCCGCATGGAGACTCCTGGGAGGGGCAGGGTGGGTGTGGCCAGCCAGGGGTGGCATTTGGGGGTTTGCCAAACTGGGCAGAATCCTAGCTAGGGGATCACCCGAAACCGTGCGAACCCCCAGCAGCATACCCCTGCCCCACTTCCTTGTTATCCTCCTAGGAAAATCCTCAAGGCTCAGAGGAGGGGCGAGTAGAGGCCGGTAAGGTGCTTCTCGGCGTGAGTAATATCGAGTTGGCCACACCCACCCAGTCACATGACCATTTGGCCAAGCCTGCCCAGCCACTCATTAGGCAGATCATGTTAGTGTTCCTCGGGATTTAAAATTATGAATTTAGTGGTCCCTGAGGCCCAAAAGGTTGGGGACCCATGATTTAGAGTGTCCATGTTTGCATCTAATGGACGCTTCTTAAATCAAATGGCTCTTTATTGCTAATTGAACCCAGTAATTGTCAACACTTTTTATATTCCCTCTTCCTTTTCAAATCTTGCTAGTTGTATAGCTCCATTCCCTGGATTGCCAAAATGACAACAACACTGGTCTGGAAAACTTGTAAGAATAACTCAAGCATTTCGTTCCTTACCATGTTCTTTTAGTGACTTCCCTTCTAATCTGACATGAAATATATTTTCTGTGCTTTAAAATAGTTCTTTTAAATCATGTGATATATTATGACCAGTATTATTATTGTTTTCATTTATTACTCCCAACACCTTAATAGAATGAGAAACTTTTATTGCTTTGTTCAACACTGGTATATTGAAACATTAAGGTTCAAACCAAATATCTGTTTTCCTCTTTGGGCTATAGAGAGATTCCACATTTCAAACGTCAGCTTCTTCTATGCCATGGATGCCATTTCTCTCCCCAAAGGGCATCTGCTATTTCAATTAGAGCAAGCAGGCACCCAACCATTTTATAGGCATTGGAAAACAATTGTTCTCTTGTAGATCTGGTGAATGAAAATATGCCTTCCTTCTCCCCCCCCCCCCCCTTTAGGGATGCTGGTGAGAGTTATAATTTATCAAGCAAAGAGGTTTTCCATGCAAAGGAATGATGTGATATTTTACTAAGCTCTAATAACACACTCCTTCCTCATATAAATGCTGACTGGAAAACAGCCAGCAATGAAGTCAACACTTTTATATTCCCTCAGCAATGAAGTCACTGAACATTTTTTTTCAGGCCAGGGGAAATTCTGCTTTTCTGCACTAAGGCAGTTTTCCATTTCAAAATATTACTGTGTTTCCCCCAAAATAAGACAGGGTCTTATTTTCTTTTGACCCCAAAATATTGATTAGGTCTTATTATCGGGGGACTTATTGTTTTGGGGTTGCCGGGTGGCTGCTCTCTTGCGAGCGGGAGACCAAAGAGCCAGGCACAGCCTCAGGGGCAAACGACTGTGTTGCGCTGTCACAGCAGTGCAACATACCAGCCATGAGGTGACCATGCTCACGAGCAGCTACCCGGCAACCACCCTTTCCAGCCGGGCGTGGTGCCACTCATGGCCCCAGTGATATCCCAAAGGCGCTAAACTGCGTGGTACTCTGCCCTCCCCCCAGCTCCTGTGGCTTGATGCATTCAGGATACCCTTAGGTCAGTGCATGGCACTCTGCCTGGCTGAAAAGGGAGGTTGCGTGAGCGCCTGTTCCATCCCCAACTGGTGTGGCTCCCAACTCACCATGCCCTGGCCCAGCTCTCCCTGCAGGGCCACTGTACCACATAACCTATTCTCAGGCTTCCAAACTCCAGAGAGTCTTTCGGCAGCGGTCGCTCTCGGAGTATGCTCTATGGTTGTGGGCTGGCTGAGACAGAGCATACAACCATAGAGTGTATTCCCAGAGTGGCAACTTCCGGAAGACTCGGCATCCTACCTCCGTGCTTTGGAAGCCGCAGAAAAAGCCATGCGGCAGTGGCAGCGGAGATGCCCTGGCTCTGCAGGGAGGTTTAGGCAAGGGCATCGTGAGGCTGGGAGATGCACGAGTGTGGAGCGTAAAAACCACTCGTGCAATCCCCCTTTCCAGCCCTGCAGAGCCCCATTCACTGACCTAGGGGCATTCCGAAGGCGCCAAGCCACGGGAGCTGGAGGGCGGCAAACAGGCGCTCACACAGCTTGGCGATACCCCTAGGTCACTGAATGGCAGTGTGCCTGGCTGGAAAGGGGCGTTGCCGGGTGGCTGCTTGTGAGCGTGGTCACCTTATGGCTGCTGTGTAGTGCTGCTGTGACAGCACAACACAACCTTTCGACCCTGCGGCTGTGTCCGGCTCTTCAGGAGCCCGCTCGCAAGAGAGCAACTGCCCGGCAACCCCCCTCTCCAGTTGAGCACAACACCAATCACCGACCTAGCAGTATTTCCAAGCAACACGAGCCTTTGCCCCCCCCCCTTCCTGTGTCTTGGTGCCTTCGGGATACCGCTAGGTTAGTGAGTGACGCTCTGCCTTGCTGGGGGGGGGGGGGTTGTCGGGGGAGGGCTTACATTTTTGCCTACCCAAAAAATGTGGCATGGCATTATCAGGACATGTGAATTTTCGGGGAAACACAGTATTACTGTTTTTATAAGAGATTCCATTGGTATGGTTAAGCATGTGTGCAAAGAGAAAGCTTATTGTAAAGTTTGCTACACCATCATAATTTTTAATGTTTTTAATAGATCGGTGTAATTGAAATTGAATTTTATGGCATCGTTTTATTGGCCTTTGTTAGTTGCAAAGTCATGTCTGACCCATCACGACCCCATGGACAACGTTCTTCCAGGCCTTCCAGTCCTCTACCATCCTCCAGAGTCCATTTAAGCTCATGCCAACTGTTTCGGTGACTCCATCCAGCCACCTCATTCTCTGTCATCCCTTTCTTCTTTTGCCCTCAATCCTTCCCAGCATTAAGCTCTTCTCCAGCAAGTCCTTCCTTCTCATTAAGTGGCCAAAGTATTTGAGTTTCATCTTCAGGATCTGCCTTCTAAAGAGCAGTCAGGGTTGATCCCCTCTAGGACTGACCGGTTTGATGGCCTTGCAGTCCAAGGGACTTGCAGGAGTCTTCTGCAGCACCTGAGTTCAAAAGATCAATTCTTTGGCGCTCAGCCTTTCTTATGGTCCAACTTTCACAGCCATACATTGCAACTGGAAAAACCAGAGCCTTGACTATACCTGCACTTTTGTTGGCAAGATTATGTCTCTACTTTTTAGTATGCTGTCTAGATTTGCCATAGCTTTCCTCCCCAGGAGCAAGCGCCTTTTAATTTCTTGACTGCAGTGGTGATCATCTGTGGTGATCTTGGAGCCCAGGAAAATAAAGTCTGTTATTGCCTCCATTTCTTCCCCATCTATTTGCCAGAAATTGAGAGGGTTGGATGCCATGATCTTAGTTTTCTTAATTTTGAATTTCAAGCCAACTTTTGCACTCTCCTTCTTCAGTGGATAAATTCAATATTTTATTAGCCTAACTTATATCATATTTCTTAGAATAAGTAACTAAACAGTGTGAATGAGGTCTCTTAGACTCCCTTCCCTTCCCTGAAATTCTTCTAATATAGAATTTCATTGTCCCTGTGTCATTATTTTATTTTTAAAAGGCTTAAATTTCTTTATTTCCTTCAGGAACTCAAAGGAAAGTTATATGAATGGTCTCCAATTACTCACCAAATAATATCTCTGTGTAGTGAAAAGGATTGGTGCAAATCCTTAAGTTGACTTCACAGTACAATGTTGGAGAGACTTCAGAATGAATTAATATGGAAGAGGGCTGCCATATTCATTCAACCGTCTCAACATTAGTCCAGTTTGGTTTGGAACTAGACTCAGCCTACATATGCACCTCCATAAACTCATTAAATCATATTTAATGTAGATTGACTGTGAGACATCAGTTTGACATATGTGATCAAAATGTAGAAAGCTGTGAATGATATAAAAACCAAAAATTTAAAATCAACGGTAGTGGCTAGCTGCCACTAAAGAGTTGAAATTCCTTATTAGAAAGGCAAAAAGAGAAAGGGGGATCTGAAGGGAGTTTTTGAGGGTAGAAAATCCCCCCCCCCCAAGATTTGGTTGTTGTTGGAGGAAGGAAAAGGGGCTGATGGATGAGTGAGGGCGGGGGAGGAAGCCTACAAGAAGGATCAGTCTAGAGCAGGGGTCTCCAAACATGGCAACTTTAAGATTTCTGGACTTCAACTCCCAGAATTCCCCAGCCAGTCAGGTTGCCAATTTTGGAAATACTTGGTCTAAAGAAAGAATGTTGAATGTTGAGTTCTTTTAGCTTTGTATCTCCTGCTTTTTCTGTTAAAAACAACAGACCTGGGCTGTAGTCCAGGTATGGTTGGGATGCTTCACGCTACAGAGATAACATTTTTCACCACGATGGCATGATCTGCTTTGTCAAAGGACTGTGTTTCAAATTTTATTTTATTTTTTACTATATTAAGAAAGAACAATAATTTCAGTGTCTATATAAACAGTGTGTTGTCTGGTTACAGTTAGTTTCAGCAATAGTCATCCTCATAGTAATAATAATGTTCATTAGCAGTGATCATATAATAACAGTATTGACATACTCTGTTTATCAAATACTGTCCTAAAACACTGCAAGTACCAAATCTTTTTTATTTTATTTTATTTTTACAAAGAAAGAATTTCACCCCTGCTCTGGAACTAAGAAACAGCTTTCTTTGTAAAAATAAAATAAAATAAAAAATATTTGGTAATAGTACTTGCAGCATTTTAGGACAGTACTTGATAGCAAACGAAGTATAAGTCAATGATGTGATGTGACCTCCAAAAAGGCCGGACTTTTCCTTGCTCACAGTTCGACTGAAGCCCTAGCAGAAGCCTGGGATAGGGTGGCCACTGGGGCCTTGGACCGTGTTCACTTTGTAGCGAAGGTTGTTGAGAGCGTGGTAGCACATCAGCTTCCCCAGTACCTGGATGAAGCTGTCTATCTGGATCTGTTTCAGTCGGGTTTCAGGCCCGGGTACAGCACAGAGGCGGCATTGGTTGCATTGGTTGATGATCTATGGCGGGCCCGGGCCAGGGGTTGTTCCTCTGTCCTGGTCCTATTAGACCTCTCGGCGGCTTTCAATACCATCGACCATGGTATCCTACTGCGACAGCTTGGGGGGGTTGGGAGTGGGAGGCACCATTTTATGGTGGTTCTCCTACCTGTCGGATCGATCACAGTTCGTGTTGACTGGAGGGCAGAGATCGACCCCGAGGCGCCTCACTTGTGGGGTGCCCCAGGGGTCGGTTCTCTCACCCCTCCTGTTCAACATATACATGAAACCGCTGGATGAGATCATCCGTGGTTTTGGGGTACGGTATCATCAATACGCTGATGATACCCAACTTTTCATCTCTACCCCAAACAATGCCCTCGGCATGATGTTCCGATGCCTAGAGGTTGTACGGATCTAGATGGGGGCGAACAGGCTCAAGGTCAATCCCTCCAAGACTGAGCGGCTGTGGTTCCTGTCATCCCAATTTGTGTATCTTGTACCATCTTTGATGATAGGGGGAGAAATTTTAGCCCCCTCAGAGAGGGCCCGCAATCTGGGAGTCCTCCTGGATACACGGTTTAGTTTAGAAGAACACCTGACGGCCATGACCAGGGGGCCTTTTACCAGGTTCAGCTGGTACACCAGTTGTGCCCCTTCCTGGATTGGGATGCCCTCTGCACAGTCACTCACACCCTCGTCCTTTCTCGCCTGGACTACTGTAATGTTCTCTACATGGGGCTGCCCTTGAAGAGCACCCGGAGGCTTCAGCTGGTCCAGAATGCAGCCACATGGGTTGTCATTGGAGTACCTAGGTGCTCCCATGTTACACCCCTTTTAGTGGCCTGCATTGGTTGCCGGTTGTTTTCCAGGTGCGATTCAAGGTGTTAATTATGATCTTTAAAGCGCTCCATGGCTTAGGCCCAGGGTACTTGCAAGACCACCTAATGCCACCGGTAGCCTCCCACCATGCAGTACGATCCCACAGAGTTGGCCTCCTCAGGGTGCCGTCGGCCAGGCAGTGTTGGTTGGCGACCCCGGGGGGGGGAGAGCCTTCTCTGTGGGAGCGCCTTCCCTTTGAAATGAGCTGCCCCCGGAGCTTCGCATAATTCCCAACCTCCCATCCTTCCGGTGCGCCCTAACAAGTTGGCTTTTCCAGCAAGCCGACCTGGCCTGAATAAAATGAATTATTAATTTTAATTGTTAATTTTAATTTAATTTCTAAATTCATTGTAAATGTCTATTGGTTTTTTTTTGGATATTCTATTTAATCTTTCTTTTAACTTTTATAATATGTGTTTTTATGTTGTACGCCACCTTGAGTCCTTTGGGAGAAGGGCGGCATATAAGTCCAATAAACCTAAACCTAAAGGCAGTGCCTATTTATGCTACATCCATACCACAAGTATAATGGACTATTAATAGAACATAATAATTTCATTTTACCACCCTGCACCCTAAGTTTATATATAGTACCCGGAATCAGGGACACAAATAGATGTTTTCCATAATGCATTGCCTTCAAGACAAGGCTCATTATGCAGAAGCCCCAGAGCTCCATCAAAACTCAGTTGGGACTCATTAATTCTCTAGAGCCCTTTGGGAAAATAACTGATTATCTCGTATTTTTTCCTCTTAAAGAGCCCTCTTTTGACGCCTTGGGCATATTGTTTTGCCACTGGTAGTAACATCACTCATTACCTTCTGAGGGTCAAGAAAGGCTTTCATGTTCAGGTACCTGGATTGCAGGTTCAGGAGAAGTAGAAGGTCCAGTTCTGCCCTCAGTTCTCTTCACACCAAGATTCCTCATCCAGCCATTCTTCCTCTGACATATATTTGTCTATTAGCAGCTCAATCTTCTGTGTCGCTAACACGGAAGCACAGACTATTAGCCTTTTAGCTACAAAGCTGTTTTAGAAGCATTTCCAAAGGATAAATGTTACTTAAATCTTGAAGAAAAACAGGATGATTTCTTAGAAATAATTTGCCAATTTGCAGCAATTTTCAAAACTTTCTACATTATCGAGTGTTAAGTGCATGAGAGAGAGAGAGACATCATGTTCTAGGTAATGCACTCAGAACTGTGGAAAGTGCTAGCATGTTGCTGTGCTCATATTTATTTCTGTATACTTGGACCAAGGTAAAGGTTCCCCTCGCACATATGTGCTAGCTGTTCCCGACTCTAGGGGGTACTGCTCATCTCCATTTCTAAGCCGAAAAGCCAGCGCTAACTGAAGACATCTCTGTGGTCATGTGGCCGGCATCACTAAATGCCGAAGGTGCACAGAATGCTGCTACCTTCCCACCAGAGTGGTCCCTGTTTTTCTACTTGCATTTTTTACTTGCTTTGGAACTGCTAGGATGGCAGAAGCTGGGACAAGTAATGGAAGCTCACTCCATTATGCGGCGCTAGGGATTCGAACCGCTAAACTGCCAATCTTTCGGATTAACAAGATCAGCATCTTAGCCACTGAGCCAATGTGTCCCTATATGCATGGACCATAGGGCATGATTAATCATATTAAGATATCAAAGGGGGCGGGGGGGGAATCATTGCTCACGTGATATCTAGTACTAAGTTTTATCTTAGCGATTCTCTTTTCTCTACATAAAAGAAAATTTAGAGCGTATCTCAGATTAAATTATTAGAAGCAGATAACCATGCCTGTTATCTTTGTAGTCTGTAGGTCCTTATTGGATGCTGGTACAACATGTTATATAAAGGATTTTTAACTTTTCAAAGAGTTTTTTTGTCTAATCTTTTCTGCTAAAATAGTGGATGTAAATGGACAAATGAACAGATTTCACTTCAATAAGAAGCATGAAAAGTAAATAATAATAATAATAGCAATAACAGTAGACTTATATACCGCTTCATAGGCCTTTCAGGCCTCTCTAAGCGGTTTACAGAGTCAGCATATTGCCCCCAACAACAATCCGGGTCCTCATTTTACCCACCTCGGAAGGATGGAAGGCTGAGTCAACCCTCAGCTGGTGAGATTTGAACCGCTGAACTGCTGATCTAGCAGTCAGCCTGCAGTGCTGCATTTAACCACTGCGCCACCTTGGATGCTCCTGTTGTCTTTGGTGACATACAAGTAGTAACTATTCACAACAAGAAAAATTGAAGAATGGCTGTGTCAGACTGTATGAAATTTAGCATAAGAATGTGACATCTTTGATAAAAAATACATAATTAAACTTGACACTTACAGTGAGCGTAGATAGACGATGGCATTTCCTAAGTATTCGTGTTTTAAATTTGCATGAATTCTAACAGCTTATAGCAATTTTTTTTCCTTTTCAATCACTGCCTTCTTTCACTGGAATTTGAGGATGTTGAAATGATTCCTTCCAGGAAAGGTGTAAAGATTTGGTGTCTCCATTAAACCTTGGACGCAGGCTTATTGTGACTGTTGTTTGGCACAACAAGTTGGTTTGTGGCTTTGAGTATTTAGATTCCCCGTTTCTGTATGGCAGTATTGCAATTTATGGCGGTCTTTTTAATTTTGATTATGTTAGTTATTGTGTTATCTCATCTATTTATCTTCTCTGCTTGTAACCCAAATGGCATATGGCTAGGGTTGGGATGACCTAGGACAAGGCACCAAGGTCACACAGCCAACTGAGAGTTCAAACTCCCCTTTAATGCTCCAAATTTTCCCCCAAATGCTCCCACGTTCTTGGCAAGTCCCAGAGCAAAGTGCATGCACAGACACAGACATACACAGAGAGAGCAAAAGCGAGAGGGAGGAGCCTCTGATTGTGCCCAGTCCAACAAAACAAAGGAACAAGGAAATGAGTCCATGAAGTAAGGAACAAGACTCTGAGTTCATGAAGCAAGGAAGAAGGAAGCAATCTTGCAAACTCCAAATTTCTTCAGCGGCACACAAAACTCTACAAATTCAGCATTTGTTCCCAACAAACACCCGTCCCCACAGCATCTCCTTAAATCTCTATCCGCAGACGTGCCTTGTGAAAAGCGGCAGGACGCTCTCCTCATGTCGTTGGGTCAGCCTGCGCTTTTCCCGCCTTCTCTCCACTCTCCGTGCTTGGGGATCAGGAGGGAGTGGTCCTTGCCCATTGCCTAAGCTCCATCGTGCCTCCTTTCCACTACATGCCCTCTCTCCTGCCCCTATTCCTCCCTGCTAACAAGCAATCCCAATCTTGAGGCTCTGGTCTCCTCCTCACATTCCTTTGAAGCCAATGAAGCACCCTCTCAATATCCACCAGCTCCAGCTCGTCATCCTCTGCAGATTCAGGCTCTGACGGTGGCATGAGTCTGGTGCTCAGAGTCGCTTTGATTGGAGCAGGTTATAAGCCCTGTAACTAAACAAATGGATCAGTAAGCAATACTATAGAGACCTGTAGGTTCTGGCTGAACATTAGAAATGTATAGTTTAGAGCAGTAAGGTCTTGGAATTGGACGAACCGGTATTGGCGGCGATGGGAGGCTTCCCCCCCCCCCAGGTGTTTCTGCGCAGAAGTGGCATGTGAGCGTGCATGCATGAGCAAACCAGTAGTAAAATAAATTGAAACCCACCACTGTATTGAAGATTAATTTGAAAAAATTGGATGGCTAAGTGAGTGTCCACTAATTCCTTCTGCATCCCTCCTGAAATTGCACCTTGAGTGGAAGAAAGAGATCATCCTAAATAGGGAGGGTATAGGACTTTGGTTAAGGATATGCAATAATTGCATTCCCCTGTTTGAGCCTTGAGAGGTGAAGATCCATGCTGCTACCATTTCTCTTAATGTTTTAAAAAATATTCTTAAATGTGAAGGAAGGGGTGCACATTGACCTGGCAACCTGTGTGGTCCTCGGATCAAAAATGATTGCCTACCTAGGGAGAAGACGCTTTGAGTGAGATTCCACGGCTCTCAATTTCATAGATTGCGTTCTACGAAAATGTTTGATATGAGGAATTCATGTATCCGCAGCGATCAAATTACAAGATCCAGCACAGACTTAACAGGAAACTAAGGTTTCCTGCTATGTGAATATGCTTCAGTTCTTTACATCTGGACTGCTGCTTTCCGTTCCAGCAGTGTGACTGATTGACAGCAAGCCTGTTAGGCAGCAGGGAAATTTGTGAGTAGTCTGTCTCTTTTGCCCAATTCTGAGCAATAAAAACCAGTTGGTATCCCTTCTGAAAGTCTGCAGGAATCACTGGGAAGTGAGGTTGGCCATTCTTTCTTGAGAATCAAGAGGGGGTTTATTTGAAGAAAAGAACAGCTAGGAATCAGCCTGGCGTCCTAAGCAGCACTTTAAAATTATAAACTTGCCAGCAGTGGTGGGATTCAGCCAATTCGCACCTATTCGGGAGAACCAGTTGTTAACTTTCTAAGCAGTCTGGAGAACCGGTTGTTGGAAGAAATCTTATTTTGTTTTTTTCCCCAATTTACAGGGCTAATCCTATAATGAAAGCAGGAAGGAAACATTCTGGTGTTGTTTCTGGCCTAATCTTTATTGCCCTGCTTACAGAAACTGCCTCTCTGGTTAACCCTTATTACAATGTAACAGCTAAGACGAAGCGCCCATTGACCTGAGTGACGTTGAGTTGGACATGCCCACCCAGTCACATGACCACTGAGCCACGCCTACCCAGCTGGTCATTAGGGCAGAGAACCAGTTGTTAAATTATTTGAATCCCACCACTGTCTGCCAGGCTTACCCTGAAGTACTAAATTCAATCCAAGTTTCATACATACATGAGCAGACTCCATAGGCAAAATATGCAAAAAGAAGTAGGGAGAGAAACTGAAAGTCCGACCCCAGGGTACAGCTCTTGGTAGTCAGTAGTTGAAAGACGCCTTCACAGGGTCAGCATTGTTTCAGTGATCTTTCCAAGCCCAGATTGGTCTCCTTGGACCCTCACCCAAGCGGAACTAACCATGATTAGATTTGGGCTCTTTTATTCAGTTATAGGGTCCTTTTGGCATGGAGGAGCACACTTCAGCCTCTTTATTAATTGATTCATTCTCTTCCGGTTCCTGTATTTTTAAGGATGGGATGGAGGCGGCTCCGAGTGGTGTAGTGGCTTAGTAGTGGAGTTCTCGCTTCACAACCAGGAGGCTGTGAGTTCGATCCTAAGTAGAGGTAGATATTTCTCTCTCTGGTCACAATGAGAATATATCTGCTGAACAACACTGTATTTATGGCAGGAAGGGCCAAGATTCCACCCCACAAGGAATTATGAGATCTTTAAAAGATGATGATGGTGGAGGTGGCTCCTGGTCTGGAAGAGTGGGACCAGTTGACTCAGCATCATCATTGATTCTGGTAACACGGATTCTCTGTTGTGCTCTTCCTCTTCCTCTAAGGAGGCTTTTGAGACCAGACCATGACAAGGACACAGGTTGTGATCTCGAGGCTTTTACTTTTCTTGCAGTCATGAGGATTTGCTAACTGGATAGCAACACCAGATGTGTTGGATATTGAGCAGGGGTGGGTTCCTCTGAGTATGGTACAGTATGCCAGAAGATGTAGTAAAAATCTGGCCTACTGGATAGGACCTTGCATTGTCTGGATTATTTTGGTGCCTCTAACAGAGGAAAATTGCCAGAAAGGAGAAGGAGTTTACCAGGACAAGGCTACCATGCAGAGGAAGGCAGAGATAGTCCTTGACCTATGACTACAATTGAGGCCAAAATTTTGGTTGCTAAGCAAGAATGTTGTTAAGTGAGCTTCACCACATTTTACCCAATCCATGAAAACTGGTGAGTGACATCAAGTTGGCCACACCCACCCAATCACATGATCGCCAAGCGATTCCCACAAAATAGGCCACGCCCACACAATAGGTAGTAAAAGATTTTGAAATCCACCCCTGCTGAGGGATCATCTAAAGATAACAAGTTACTGATGTATTTCAAACTCTGTATCAGTTTGTACCAAGGAGACAGGCTGCGGGCCATTCCTTTGGGGAGACTCTGGTTATACCCTTAGCATGCTTTCTACCCCACCCCACCCCGGTGTTAGATTCTCAGACTCTTCTTTAAACAGATTTATTGGAGGGGGTGGGAATTAGATTACAGAAACCTTGGCAATTGAAAATGTTTATTTTAGGAGCCAATATATCTCTAGTTTCCCTAAGAGCTCTCTTGATGCTCTGGCTAGCCACCTGTTAGTGTACCTGGGGAGATGGGCTACATATTTTCCTGATAAAGGAAGAATGTGCAGATGTTCTGCGCTTATAATGCTGTGCAAATCATTATCCTGTTTCCCAGCCCATTACATCCACCTTTGAATTCCCAACATATTTTAGACTTTGGGTTTGGTGATAGCTGTGACCTATTTTTATGAATAATGTTCGCTATGTTTTCCTCCCAGAGGCCAAGATCCATTTCCAAGACAGAAATGTCTTGGGATTTTTATTAAGCTGTTGTCTGGGTAGTGGCCATGACATTTAATAATTAGAAATTGATGTTAATTTTTAAAGCATAATCTGTGATATGCCTAAGGTAAAGCTCCAAAGCTATTAATGTTCATTACTTTATCTTGTAACTTACTTTGCAGCTGTGGTAATGATAAATATCAATGTGGCAACAATTAAGAGTTTGTTTCAACATTAGGGAAACTGTTCCAGTCTTAAAGTAGTCCTCTCCTTTTCACGTGTTGGCACTAATTTAAAAGAAAATGTCAGCCTCAATATAAGCATATACCATGACAGTTCAGCTTTTTTACTTAAGTAGAAAAGCTGTTTGAAATTTAGCTTTCATCAAAAATGGGAAAACTGCCCACTTGAAATAAAACAATAGCTGAAATCTTAGTCATTTTCCACTTACGAAGCTCTGTTTCCATTAAAATAAACAATACAAATTGCAGGATGCCAAAAGCTTTAGTCAAAGCGTCGGGAAAAGGTTCCTTTTGTTTTTTGGCCATCGTAACCCAGTCGCATTTGAAAACAGGCACATTCTGGATCAAATAAGTTAAAATCCTAAACAGTCAGCTAATATTTTAGCAGAGAGTTGGCAGATAGAAACGGGTTCAAACATGCCATTAAAGCGAATAATGCTGGCTGGGTCTGCTTTTCTTCCTTAAAAATATTTTCCACATTTCTTGAACCCTCTTGTTCAAGACCTCATGTTGTGACTGACTCTTGTGGGTGATTTGATCATCTTTTGGAAGTGTGTGTAACTGAATTATTATTGACGTTTGGCAACTGCCAGGCCAAGTCTCTGCAATTTTCTTTGCAAGATTGCCATTGCCTCTTTCCTAGGGCTGAGAAGGACTGACAGGTCCAAGGTCGACCAACTGGCTTGGCCTGTTGTTCTCATCAAATTGGCTCTCAACCCAGGGGTGGTTTTCACTTAACTTCCCTATCGGTTTGCAAATATGTGTGAGCTCCCCCGCACCCCATCCACTCATGCACTGTCCTCAGAAAACATCCCTAAATAGGATGATACAGAGGCTGGGTGGTCAGGCCCACACGCGATTTCCCCTACCGGTTCGGGTGAACTGGTATAATACCACCTCTGTCTCAACCATCATCTATCTTGACATTAACCTTTAAGATTACCGTATTTTTGGAGTATAAGACGCATCTAGCTTTTGGGGAGGAAAACAAGGGGGGAAAATCTGCTTCTGCCTCCCAGCAATTTGCCTCCTTGCAACAAACAGCAAACAGTACAGACAATATACACTGTTTGTAGTGTTACATTTCAGACTATACTTGTACAAATGCTGTTAAAATTGATGTGCTTTCTGGAAGTATAGTTATTCTCTGCTATTTAAAAGAAGATACAATAGCACTGGGCCTCTTCTGATCAAGCATTTATTTTAAAAAGCTTCTTCATGTTGGTAAGCTGTCTAGAACAATAATAAAGCAGTCTTTAAAAATAAGTCTAATAATTTAAACATTCTATAGGCATTTATTGACTTGCCTTCTTGCAGCAAACAGCCTGATTAGCACAAGAAAAAAAAATCTGCTTCTGCCTCCCAGCAATTTGCCTCGTGGGCAAACAGCAAGTTTTACTTTAAGTTTAAGCGCCTCCCGATCATCAGCTGTTTCAGGCTGCAGGGATTGCTATAGCTTATTGCAGCCTCCGCAAGCCCATTTACTTGTTTGCTGCAAGGTGGTAAATTGCTGGGAGACAGAGGCCAAAGAATGGAGTTCAGTGGTGGATGGGGCTACATTTAGTGTATAAGATGCACCCAAATTTTCACCCTCTTTTGGGGGGAAGGTGCGTCTTATACTCCGAAAAATACGGTATTCGTTGAATGTTTAATTTTTAATGTTTTTTGTGCATTGGGCAGTATTATAGTTCTTTTGGAACAACAGATGTTTCAAGCCACAGAAAATGGAAAAACCTACATTGTTCTATATCCTTGTGGAGAATCAGCTCTCAAATTGCCATCTGTTCCTGGTTTCTAGTTCATTTCGATTTAAACGCCAATAAAGATAACTAAGTGTGGGAGAGGATGACAGTAAGATTTAATTTTGACTTTTTAAAAATTGTTGTCACTGAACAGATTCAGCAGTTGATCAATTCTAGTGCCACTCATATGTAGAAAATTCCTTGAGGTAACACACTAAACATGATTTGCAAAACGTTAATGTGTGAACAGAAGTAACAGCAAAATAACTGCAGAAAATAAGTGCTTTAATTCTTTTGTAAGTCAATAACAGAAAACCTCACTCAAATAAACTTAGTGTTGCCACAAAATTGACAATAGAGTTGGCTTTAATGTAATTGTGCAACAGAAGGATTTGCAAAATAGACAGTGTCATATTTTAGAATCACTCACTTTTCCAGAAGAGGCAAATATCCTTGAGAACTATGTGTATAACTAGATAGGAAATATTAATACCAGATAAATTATCATATTTTTCGGAGTATAAGACACATCTTTTTCCCTCAAAAAAGAGGCTGAAAATCTGGCTGCGTCTTATATACTGAATATAGCATTTTTGGCCTCTTGAAACCCTGCCCCCTTTGCAAAAATGGCCGTGCATAGCCTTATAGAGTGCTCCTGGGGGCTGGGGAAGGAAAAATGAGCCAAAAACAGGGTGTCTCCCCCCCCCCGAGCACTCTACAAGCCTCCTAAAGGCTATTAATGCCCCCCTTTTTTGACAAAAAGGGCCCGTTTTGCAAAAAAACTGGCCATTTCTGGGAGGTCTGCAGAGTGCAAAAACTTTTTTTTAATTTGCCTCTCCAAAATCTTGGTGTGTCTTATACTCCAGTGTGTCTTATTCTCCAAAAAATGCAGTATATCATGTACACATCGTAAGGAGGAATTGTTAGAAACATGATCTCCCCTTGACTTCTCTGTGATATCAAAGCATAATCCTGTATGTCAACATTGGAATCTTTTCTTAACCCTTAGAATAAATGTTATTTACCATTAACTGACAGTAATTATTTGTCCATGCTGACACTGTAAGTAACAATCACTTATATGTCATTTCCCTGGTCTTTTTATTCCCTGTCACAAAATCTAAAGAACAGATCACATTTTTCAGATTTCTAAATAGAGCTAAAGGGGGAAGGGGGACCTGAGAAGTGTTCATTTATTTCAGTACTCATATAAATTATTTAAACACTTCATTCAGTCCTCATTTATTTCCCATTGCAGTTACTATCTTGTGGTTGAGAGGTGTTATAGCACTTTGTGGATATGGAAAACAAGCTAATTATATATTTAGTAGCACGTTTTGAAAGAGAAATATTTGGCATATTCAGCCTTATCCCGCACAGATTTCAGGAATAATAAATGTGGTGAGCATTATTCATAACTTCTAATGTTTTTTCTGTTACTTAATGCAGCATTCCTTTCAAAATCTCAGTGTAGCACATGCTTTTGCACATTTATGCTCAATAATTAAGTCAAAGCAACTGAGGTTGTTCTTTTTTTAAAAAGGTGAAAAACCTGCTGTTAAAATGTAATTAGTATGTTATCACATAAATGTCTATAAGTATATAGTCACCAAAGTCGGCCATAGTTACTTGCTCTTTAGTGAATACTTAAAAGCCCAACAAATATGAACAAGAAGCATGCATTAAAAGATAGACACACATTCAAAACCCATAGTAATCTGAGGGGAATGTGATCAAGAAAATTTTAGACTGCGCAGAAATGGATAGATCAACATTTGCTGTTAAGGATAAAGAAGAAACAATACTTTTTGATATAAGATATATTTTATCAATGACTAAATAATAGAAGTTAGAAAGGAGGAGATTCAGTTGGAGGAAATGGTAAAGACGAGAGTTGTTAAAAAAGATGTTGTCAAATGTTAAATGTTAATGTTACTATATTATTATGCTATTATATTAATATGATGGTGAGGAATTATAACAACAAAAATGTATAATATGATTACTTAAGCACAATTGTACCCAGAACACACACTGTTCGATGAAGATTGGATGTTACATAAATAAAACAAATAAAACATGAAGAAACCTCATAGTAATCATAATTATATGAAAATGATTCAGAATGCATCATTGAACTTTTATTAAAAGCTTGGAAGAAGAGAGTAGAGATTTTTTTGTTTGTTGAATCATCTTTCCATTAACTCCCAAAGCATCTTTTCAGCTGTGATCGTACAAGCATTTATCAGGATGTAAATTTCATTCAATGCATTGGATTTTCTTCTGAGCAGGCATGTACACAGAATTATGCTCCTACATGTTTAATGCAGATTTTTTAAAACATAAGCTTTTATAATTTTTACTTTTTAAAATAAATTTTATAGTTTATAATGGTTATATAGTTTATATAACTTTTCAATTTAATTAATTAACTTTAAAATTATAACTTTTTATAATTCATAATTTTTACTTTTGTTTTAGAACTAGGAAAATAATAACAGTTGTTTATTACAGAGTTTATGTCATTTTTCTATATCAGGGCTATCAAACTCAAGTGGGTGGGTGGACCCGCAGGGTTGCCGTTACCAATTCGCCCCGGTACGAACCGGCTGAATTCCATCACTGCACATTTTCAATATTTGTACCAGCTGTGACCACTTATACTATGTGAGATCAGTTTGAGCCCTTAAAATAAAAGAGAAATGTAATTTTGTCTGGGAACTTTTAAAATAATTATTCACGAAAAGGTGATAATAGGTCAACTGCTTAATACTGTAATGGTTTGTTTGATTTGTAGAAGAGAGATTCAAAGATGTTTCTCATTGGATTGCTGACTCTTTCTCTCTTAAGTATAAGTTTATGCTGTCAAATTCCTAATGGTGGCTGCCTAAGTGATGGTTGTGATAAACTGAAAAATAGTTTTCCACCTCATTTTTTATTGACAAATCCTTGTTTCCTTGTTTCCTCTTCAAGCCATTGGGAATCAAAAAGATAATACGCTTGTGAAATGCTTAAACATTTGTAGTAATCACAGCTAAAACAGTTGCCTGTTTGTTTGTTTGTTTGTTTTTGTTTTCTCATGTTTAGGATATTGGATGGGTGTCCCAAAGGTGCTTTTTTCAAGAGGCAACTGGACTTTCTGATTTTTTTGTTTGAAGACATTTCGCTTCTCATCCAAGAATCATTCTTCTTGAATGAGAAACTAAACTTCTTTAAAGAAAAACAGAAAGTCCAGTTGCCTCTTGAAAAAGGCACCTTTGGGATAACCATGACCTGGATGACTGAGAATCTCCATAGACATATTGGATAGGTGTTTTTGAGTTCTTCCTTCATTTACCTTTAATTGTGTGTCTCTGGCCTCTATTTTTATGTGGATTTCTTTTCTCACTTAATAGCAGCAATGTTTCTTAAACCCTCTGTGCGTAGGAATTTATTCTGTGTTTCTTTGCAGGGTTTTTTCTTGACGGTGTCACCAGAATCCATAATGAAAGTTGCAACTCAAGCTTCTGCAAACAACAAGATCTTCAGTTTAAATCTTTCTGCACCATTCATTAGCCAGTTCTACAAGGACCAACTGATGGAAGTCATGCCTTATGTTGACATCCTGTTTGGGAATGAAACAGTAAGAGCTTCTTGGAAGTTTCCTTGTTTTAATACTGTGCTGGGCATGTAAAGTGGTACGAGTGGCCGTTAAGTGAAGCATCTCACTTAACAATCGCTCCAATCCTTTTCTTTCCAGTGCAAATTTTAAATGAAGGGTCAGAGCACATTAAGTGGAGCACAGGGTGCCTCAGGGGTAGGGGAGGACTTTGGAAATCTAGTATAAAGTGGGAGACCGTTCGAGTTCCTGCCTTAGACATGAAATCCAGCTGTGTGACCTTCTCTCAACCCATCCCACCTCACAGGGTGGTTGTTGTGGGGAAAATTGGAAGAAGAAGAAAGTGTGTTGGATATGTTTGTTGACTTATTTGTAAAAAATAGTAAAGGCGGGAGACAGACAGGCAGACAGATAGAATAACTGGTTTTGGAAATCTCTTTAGTAACCCATGAGTATTATTAAAATTTAATATTTTGAGTTAATATGTTGATGATTCATTGAAACTGTGAACTATGATGAACCATAAATTATTTATAAAACTAGTAAAGGCGGAACATAAATAAAATAAACAAAAAACCCAAATTTGCATATTTGCAAGTTAGTGTTTCTGCTTACCTCATTGGTATTTATTGACTAGGCTTCTCACAATAACTTCAGCACTTTTAGTAGAAGCAATTAATGCTTTTAACCAATTCTTGCCATTCTATAGTCATTATGTAGAAATCCATGATTGGAGAACTTTATTATTGTCATTTCTTTTAATTATCGCTGAATTTAGTTTTCTAATAGCATCATTGTGCAAATGATTCTTAGCTGTAATACCTTTCAAGTTTATTGTAATCACTGGATAATTAACCTGCTAGGATTTAAGCACACTCAGCTTCGCCTCAGGACATTTAACACTTAAATAAGGTCAATTATCTCCTGATGATAAGTGCCTGGTCCCAAGTTCTGCTTAATGCATCTCAGAACTGCTCACCTTAAATAAGTAAATGTTCGTTGCATAATTTTAAGTTTCACTACTTTGATCACAGCTCTTTATATTGTCTGAGGATACAGATTCTAAATGCAACCCAAATGCCAGAGAATAGAGTAGAGTAGAATAGAATAGAATAGAATGTGGAATTAGAATGGAATAGAATAGAATAGAATAATAACTTTATTATCACTTTGAATTTACACTAATCGGCATACATTAAAGTGAAATTTCATTGCATACAGCTCTCAAAGGGTCACTACCTTCAATATAACATAACAGAATAATATAACACAATAATATAACACAATAAATAAATAAAGATAAATACAGAATTGTCCATGTACCTCCCTTTGGGACAAGTATTTTCCATATTCCAAAAGTTAGATATCACCAAATGGGCACCCTAAGAAGTCAGTGGAGGAATTTTAATTCTCTGAAAAATAAAAGTGAAGGAAAATGGTGTGAGAACAGAACAACACCCAAAGTATGTTCTTCTGTTCTTGTCTTCAGTCTTGATTATAAATATTTCTGTTAAGGGGGAATTTTCAGTTTGCATGGATCACTTCACCCCAAATCATCTTTCAGCCATGATCAGTTGCTTGCTCTAGCACCAGGATAATGTTCCGATCTGCAACAGGAAGCAATGGGAAGCTCCATGGACAAACAAATCTTCCACCTTCACTATCCTTCTTCCCTTCCCACCCACTGCGAGGTGGCGCAGTGGTTAAATGCAGCACTGCAGGCTACTTCAGCTGACTGCAGTTCTGCAGTTCGGCTGTTCAAATCTCACCAGCTCAGGGTTGACTCAGCCTTCCATCCTTCCGAGGTGGGTAAAATGAGGACCCGGGTTGTTGTTGGGGGCAATATGCTGACTCTGTAAACCGTTTAGAGAGGGCTGAAAGCCCTATGAAGCGGTATATAAGTCTAACTGCTATTGCTATTGCTATTGTCTTCAAAAAGCTGCAAAGCTAAGCTTTAATAAAATAAAATGCTTTTAAAATATAGCTCTGGCTTGAAGCCCCCATTGATAAAAATCCTCTTATTGGAAACACTCTAAATTACTGGAATTAATCATGCTGTTTATAAAACAGCACACTTTCCATGATTCATCTGATTCAATTAATCTTTCTATTTATCGGTGTTACCTTGACAGCGGCACTATAAATTCTTCTATAGGTATTTAAATCATTGGCCCAGGAACTTGTGAGTAAAAAGAAATCTATAGACAAGATTTTTGATGCTTCATTCAAGTTGTGTTTTATAGAAGTCCTCTCTCTCCTTCCCTCCCTCCCTCTCTCAAAATCATATTACAGTAAATTTTTTAAAATGACAGTGTTATTTTAATATGTTACTATTTTATAGGACTTAAAAGATGTTTTATGGTTTGATGTTTTTCTGGTTGTTTTGGTCTTGATAGCGGCAAGCTCAGGTCAGAGATCTGGACAAATTAAAGGCCTACCTGATTAAATTAAGCCACAACTAACGGTAAAACACTACATTTATTCTAAATATATTCTAAAAATATATTAGAAACATAGAAAAGTGATGGCAGAAAAAGACCTAGCGATGATCCATTGAGTCTGCCCTTTGATCTTGGTTTTATTTAATATACAGGAAGTCCTTGTTTAGTGCCTGCAATTTGTTCTGGTGAAGTGGTTGCTAAGTGACATTAAGTAGACCATGTGGCTGACAGAGAAAGAGGGGGACACTGGGAAGATCACTGGTTGTTGCTGTCCCCCTCCAAGTTCTCTTCTACAGTGACCCATTCCCTCCTTTTTTTGACCCTCTGCAACACAGAGAGATTGCTGAAACAAACTATGTCTTCCTGATCTGCTTTTCGACCCAATATAAAGCTTCCCTAAGTGCTAGTTAACAAGCTCAGCTCTGTAACCTTAATTACCGTATTTTTTGGAGTATAAAACACATCAGAGTATAAGATGCAGCAAGGTTTTGAAGAGGAAAATTTTTTTTTAAAAGGTTTTGCACTCTGCAAACCTCCCAAAAATGGTCCGTTTTTCACAAAAACGGCCCTGTTTTTTTTTTTATTTTATTTTAAGAAGGGCATCAATAGCCCTTAGGAGGCTTGTAGAGTGCTCCTGGGAGTTGGTGGGGGGGGCAAAAACCAACCAGTTTTTGTCAAAAAACGGGCATGGATAACCTTTAGGAAGCTTATAGAGTGCTGCTGGGGGCTGGGGGGGCAAAATATGCTGTTTTTTGCTCATTTGTGCCCTCCCTAGCCCCCAGGAGCTCTCTGAAAGCCTTCTAAAAACTATGCATGGCCATTTTGGTGAAGGGATGGAGTTTCGGGAGGCAATTAATGCTGTATTCAGTGTATAAGATGCACCCAGATTTTCAGCCTCAGCTTTTGAAGGAAAAAGGTGCACCTTCTACTCTGAAAAATACGGTAGCTGGCAGCTGCCTCAAACTGACAAGACTTTAATCAGTTTCACACTAAAGGTTTTTGTCATTTTGTTGCAATATTGTTTTTATATCACTTTCCTAACTGCAAACACTAGCTACCCAAGGCAGTCCTTACACAAGGACTACCTGATCGTCCCCAACAAAACAAAAAAGTCACAAAAAGAGAACTCTGCCAGTTAGACCTGAGGAAAAAAAGTCCCTAATATGGAATTGGATGACAGGGCCTTGCCCTGTCTTGGTCTTCACTGTAGAAGAAGTGAGCTCAGCCTCTTCCAGCACCAGACTTATTCAGAAAAATATGACATTTCCCATTTTGCCTCTTCAGTTGAATTGTTGGCAATACAAAATATATTTAAGAAGACACACTTGAGATAATTTGATTAGGACATCCAGATCATCATCTCTTTCTTATCCTACAAGAAAAGAAGGCCAAACAAGTCTCCAGGCAAGAGCCCAAGTGAGGTTGCAGCACAGTCATTCTGTTTTCCTGCTTTTGATAGATTTTGTGTCATATTTCATCTGTTTTCCAGTATTCCAGGAACCTCTCTTAATAAAGCATTTTTAATAAATATTGTGTCCAAGTCCAAGATCCCTTCATAAGTGTTGCCTGCTAGGTAATCTACATTCATTGTTCTATGTTTTATGAATTATTATAGCAGTTACAATAATTATTACTGTATTTGTGGTTATGCCATGCCTGTGCCCTCAGTGGAAGAGCAGTAGTCATTATTTTAAATATTTATGTTCTTCCTTGTTTGTTTTCATCCTGTTTACGTACAGCAGGATTACAAAACCACTCGGAGTCCGTCAGCAACGCAAGGAGGGAAAAAGGAAGGAAGGGCCCCAGTTTAAATATTGGCCAATTTCCAAAATAATTTCAGTATTCAAAAAGTTAGATGCCACAAAATGTGCACCATAAATAGAATAGAATAGAATAGAATTCTTTATTGGCCAAGTGTGGTTGGACACGCAAGGAATTTGCCTTTGGTGCATATGCTCTCAGTGTACATAAAAGAAAAGATACCTTTGTCAAGAATCATAAGGTACAATACTTAATGATAGTCATAGGGTACAAATAAGCAATCAAATCATATTAGGAAACAATCAATATAAATCGTGAGGATACAAGCAACAAAGTTAAAGTCATACAATCGTAAGTGGGAGGAGATGGGTGATAGGAACGATGAGAGGACTAATAGTAATAGTAATGCAGCCTTAGTGAACAGTTTCACGGTGTTGAGGGAATTATTTGTTTAGCAAAGTAATGGCGTTCGGGGAAAACTGTTCTTGTGTCTCGTTACCTTAGTGTGCAGTGCTCTATAGCGTCATTTTGAGGGTAGAAGTTGAAACCATTTATGTCCAGGATGTGACGGGTCTGCAGATATTTTCACAGCCCTCTTTTTGACTTGTGCAGTGTACAGGTCCTCAATGGAAGGCAGGTTGGTAGCAATTGTTTTTTCTGCAGTTCTAATTATCTCTGAAGTCTGTGTCTGTCTTGTTGGGTTGCAGAGCCAAACCACACAGTTATGGAGGTGCAGATGGCAGACTCAATAATTCCTCTGTAGAACTGAATCAGCAGCTACTTGAGCAAGTTTGAGCTTTATGAGTTGGCGCAAAAAGAACATTCTTTGTTATAGTGGAGACATTTGAATTCTTTTTTTTTTTTAAAGACAAAACTCAAGGAAAACAATGTGAGAACAGAACCAGAATACCCTAACACGTGTTCTCACTACCCCTCTTAATAATTTAACTTATCTAGCATGTAAATTTGCTGTAAATACAAGTGATAAAGAATGTGTATCAGCATTCTGCTTTGGCTTAGGAAGTTAAGCCACATTAATTAGCGAGGGTGTTTTTCCTAGAGATGGAAATTTAGAAGGTTTGCCTCAGCCATTTACGACTTATTTTTCTTGGAAATAGTGAAGTATTTGAAATAATGGGGAGTGGGGCCTCTGACTTCCTTTTCTGCTGAGGATTGCAGGGCCCACCGTCTTCCATACACTCTGAAAATACTTCATTTTGGCCTTTGAGAGTGTATAAATAAAACCTACTGGCAGGATTTACGTTATCTTTGTACCTAAGCCAATTTGTAAAATGGTTATGAAGCTAAATCATGTAATTGGAAAGACTCCTTCAACATTAATTGGAAATATGATATGGGACTGTTCAGCAGTTCCCTCTTATCCAAATGTAGGGAAACCAGACAAAAATCTGAAGGCATTTGTAACATATTTGAATAGCTTTTTCTAAGGACAGAAATTGGGAGATTAAGTGGGAATCAGTGTATTTTGAGAGTTAGCTTTGTTTTGATATTCTTCTGCCTTCAGTAAAACAGTTATTTCACCATGAACATAACTATTTTACAATGGTGTATAATGAATACAATAAGCATTTCTCTGGGCGTAGAACAACCACTTCATAACTCTCTAAAAGGGGATAATGATAGAAAATCCTCCATTATAATCATAGCAGGGGGACTCTTTCTTATGATTTCTTGCGGATCTCAGTGCAACAGTGCATTTCACAAAATAATTCACATATATAATTTCTTAAACCTCGAGAGGAAGCTACATATTTTATTTCTTTTTACTTAATTTTTCTCATCTTCCATTGGAGATTTGAGTCCATTACAATGTAGAAACATTATTGGATGGTTATCCACTGGGAAGAGATTTCATGAGAGAGAGAAAACAAGCTGAATATTCAAATAAGAGTCCTCCATTAATGTATGGGTCCATGTGACTGCCATTTCGCCCCTGTCTTTGGGATACAACAAAAATTCTGACCTTGGTGGATGATGGTCTTTGCCAAGAGATAAGACAAGGGAGTGTAGTAGCCTTTAACCAACCATAATGTCATTCTGGGTGATTTCTCCCGGGGGAAGTTCTTCAGAAATCTATGTATATAAAAATGTGGTGTGTGTGTGTGTGTGTGTGTCCATGTGTGTTCCAGCATAACTCTGGAATGCCTGTAGCAATTTCAACCAAATGTGTACACAGATGACTTACTTTCTGGAAAGAAATACTGTGCGGGTAAGACACCCCTAACACCCTTCGTGGTGTATGTTCTGTTACAATACAGACTGTTGTGCCTTCAAATGGCTTCTACTGTACTGCTGTAAAATGGCTTCTACTGTGCATACAGGGAGTTGTCATGGTAATGGCTTCCCAGTACTCCACAAGACAGCTCCCTCTGGCAAGGGGGGAAATCCAAAATTAGAAATTATGTTTGGTTTGGACATTTTCCCCCTATAAATAAATACCCAGGTAATACCGGGTTATTGGCTAGTTAGTTATATTTGTAAAATATAACTAGTTAGTTATATTTGTAAAACAGCCACAGGCTGTTATATCACAAGAGTTCTTGGTTGGATCAATATGAAATGTTTGTGATGTTAAGTAAGACCATAAATTAAAATACCCTTCAAACATTAGTATGTTGTTTCAACATGTTAACAACAGATGAAGCCACACAGCTAGAAATCTGGGAACTGTAAATCCAGTGAGGGTGAATATCTTTTTTTAAGGTTTTTATTAGGTAAACATTAAAAACGGACATAATGCGACATTTCTGGCATAATCATTTCCATAGAGTTTTTTTGATCTTACAGCAATAACAGTTTATATCCACTACATAGGTATGGATAGTCAGTCAAATTACCTGCCCATTAATCCCTTTATATAGTTACTATCAGTACATATACATATTCAATTCCTACCCATCGTATATTAATACCATATTTTCCAGTTCTTAACTTACCCTTGTTTTTCTGTCCTGACCTTTTTCCCTCGATCCTAACCATTGGTACGATTTGTTCCAGATTTCGTGGTATTCTGTCTCACCCTTGTCTTTGACCTCTAGGATCAGCCTGTCCATTTCTGCACACATCAGTATCTTCTTTATTATTTCTTGTTCCAGGGGAATCTCTTTGTTTTTCCAGTTTTGTGCGAAGACTAGTCTTGCTGCCATTAAAATATGCAACATTAAATATAATCCCCTTTGCTATATTTTTATTTTGTAATCCCTAATAGAAATAGTTCTAGCCTCAACTCTATCCTTTGATTTAACATCTCTTCCAACCACCTTCTTATCTAGTGCCAAAAGGCACTAGTTTTCGAGCACCCACCACATGTGGTAAAAGGTTCCTAGCACATTGCATTTCCAACATGGCTATAAATTTTTATTAATTTTAGCTAATCTTGTGGATGGGATGTGCCACCTATAGAACATCTTGTATAAGTTTTCTTTATACAAGGTGGCTAGAGTTAACTTTCTATTTCTTTCCCATAAGTCTTGCCAATTGTCCAAATCTATCTTATAACCAAAATTCCTACTCCATGCTAGCATAGTTTCCTTTACCTGCTCTTCCGCCATTGTGTATTCCAATAAGTATTGGTATAGTTTTTTTAATCATTTTCTCGTCTTCACCTAATAAAATTTTATCCAATTCTATGGATTCTTTCTTGATGCCCCATTCTTTTTTGTCTTTTACATATCGGGGCTGAATTTGTAGATAAGCCCACCATTCTAGTTCTATTCCTTCCTCGTATAATTCTTTTCTAGATTTTAATTCACCTCTTTCATTTAGTACGTTCTTGTAGGTAATTACTTTCCCTAAATTAATAAAGTTCAGATGTACAAACATCTCCAAAGTTGATAACCAGTTTGGGATTTCCATGTAATGTTGCTGTTTGATTCTTATCCATGCATCAAGTAGGGCCCGTTTTATATGGTGCCTCTGAAAGTACTGGTGAGCGTTGTGTTTTCCGTCCCATAGGAAGGCATATGCCACCCCATTTGCATACCATGGTCTTCCAACTCAAATAGTGGTCTATTTTTTAGTCCTATCCAGTCTCTTACCCATGTTAATGCTGCCGCTTGGTAGTATATTTCCCAGTTGGGCAGTCCAAATCCCGGTGAGGGTGAATATCTTGAAGCCTACATGATGGATCCTTATGGTCCAACACAAAACATTGACCATTTCTTCTCTTGTCCAATTACTATATGAACCCTTGGCAAAATTTATCATGTTCTAACGATGGCTGCATAGAGTTCCTCAGCTGTTCTTATACCATCTGGGGGTTAGATTGAGACCTACTCATTTTTTTAAAATGTCTTTTATCCCTACCCCATGTAGGATGGATAAATCAATAGCTGACCCTCGGTTAGATCCATAAATAACTTTTCCAGGAAATAATTAGTTCTTGTTCAATAAGAGACAGAGCTGGATAGGACTGAATGTGTTCACACACACACCCCCTGAGAATTCATGGATTTGAGCTATCCAACTTTAAGCTATTTCATAGAGCCGTGATGGCAATCCTACCATCATCTGAAAATTTAATGGTATCTAGAATATGACAGTTAGGTTTGGTTATTATGTTCAAGAAGTAGTGAAAACTTTATTGATCCCTTTAAAAATCATTATAGTTATTCTGTAGCTTTAAATCAACCATAGATATTTAAAAGCCATTTTATGTCGTTTCTGGTTTTTAAGCTACATTTTTATTTTCTTTACATGGTCTATAAGCCTGTTGTATACAGGCAGCTAATTCATAATAATGGTCCATAATCACTGTCTGTTCTTCATCATTGGAGAAGAAATTATTTTCCAATTTGATTCAATTAAAGTTTTTCTCCATCAGAGCGAAAATAAAATTTAGGGTTTTGGAAATTCCGTTGGACATTTCTAATTTGCACAAATGACCATTTTAAAAAAAAATCAGAATAAAACAATAAACAAAGCATATTTGGATTTAAATCCTGACTGGCTCAAGGTTGACTCTGCCCTCCATCCTTCCGAAGTCAGTAAAATGAAGACTCAAATTGTGGGGGCAAATATGCTGACTCTGTAAACGAGTTAAGAGAGGGCTATGAAGCACTGTGACGCGATATACAGTATAAGTCTAAGTGCTATTGCTATTGACTCTGCCTTCCTTCCTTCTGAGATCAATGAAATGAGGATCCAGTTATTGGGGGCAATAGTATGGCTCTATAAATTGCTTAGAGAGGACTGTGAAGCAGTAAATAAGTCTTAAGCGCTATTGCTATATTTGCTATAGTTAAAAGGAGCTTCGTTCAGTGCAAATTGATAAGAAGATATTAAATTCCTATTTTAAAATATCTTGCTAAGTTTACTGAGAGATCTTCAATGCTTTCCTAGGAAGAGAGAAAATATTACTGTGCATTTTTTAAAATAGCTTGTCTAAATGTGAAGAGAAATAATAGGCCTTAATGTAATACCTAGTCAACATTTTCTATCTGTGCCTTTACTGCTTTAACAACAGTTAATAGACTGATTGACATTTCGTGTTTGTTCTCTTTATTTGTAATGAAAGATTCTATTCTGGAATCAGATTACACTGTACATTCAGGATATAATTCTATATTATAAAATTTGAAAATGATCTTATTGCAACCATACGCTTTCATGATTGATGGAAAGCTGTCTAAAACACATAATTTGCCATCCATCAAAAATTAAATGTGCTATTAAAGGAAAGGAGAAACAATGGAAGGAAATGATTAATAAAGTTCTTTTGAAATGAGTTCATTTCAATCCAACCCTAATTTTGTTAAAGCTGTAAGTCTGTATTTTTATGTTTCACATTTTCTCACTTTTAAAATTCTTATTACTTTTAATTGTTAGCATTGTGTTATTTTATTTTAAATTCTTATTAAATAATTCCTATTTTATTCAGTTGTATCATTTAAACACCAAAATCTCCTTTTTTATGCTTTTTACCTTGCTTTTTAAAAGGTTACTTGTTGCTAGGGACATTTGAAGTTGATAGTAACCTTTAGATGAAAAAAATATGACAAGTAGACTGGAGAGAAAGTTCAGATTGTCCGGTTTAGAGGAAAAATACAGTTTTTGTAATGGGTTTTATTAATTTCATCAGTTATGAGATTTCAGAACAGCTGAGTTATATGACTATCCCAGCTACTGTATATCCCAACTGTGACAATTAATCTTTTTGAAGTTCCAGCAGAAACTATAATGATGTCAAAAATTTAAGCAAAAAATTATTTATTTGATGTAGTTGTCAGTCTTCCTTTTTATGATGTATTCTCGAAGAATTATGTAATGCTTACTGATATGTATTTTATCCCCACAACCATCACCTCTTTGGGCTGAACAAGAATGACTACTTCAAAGTCAGCCAGTGAAGTTCATGTTGAAGTACAGTAGTCCTTACGTAGTGGCACAATTGAAAGTAGCAGCTCTGTCATTAAATGAAGCAGTCATTAAGAAGAAGATGACTAGACTTTGCTTTTCCTCACTCTTCCAGCCTTTGCAAGGGACACCCTAAGTGTTGGGATGATTAGCAAGAAGGGAATTGCTATTTGCATTTACAATTGAGTCCAAAATGTCTGTTGCTAAGTGAGACAGCTGTTAAGTGAGTTTTGCCTATTTTACAACCTGTTTTGCCACAGTTGCTAAGTATATCAATCAGTTGTTAAGTTACTAACAATTTAGAGAGGGCTGTAAAAGCACTATGAAGCGGTATATAAGTCTAAGTGCTAAGTGCTATTGCTATTAATAGGGTTGTTAAACATAAAAAAGTGTTGTTCCCTCTTTGGTATGTTACAAATGGAGACACTCTCATTTTCTCTTTCTAAGATCTAATATCATTGGCCAAGTCTTGAAGAAAATATAAATTGTGGCACAATGTAATATACTTCTCTTCCCCAAAAATATGAGGGAACTCAAAAAGTATTTGAACTGTTTTCTATATGTTAGCAATTATTTTGATCCCCCGGAGTGCTGGAATGTTTTGCTCATTCGGAGTAGAGTGTCAGTGTTGATGGAACTCCAGCACTCATGTTAAATATTTTATTAAATGAAGTTAATTATAAAAAGCTTTTGCAGATAACAATTTAGTGGCAGGATTTCTAGAGGAAAGAATGAAATCATGCCAATGAATGCACAGATGTACATGCCTAGACATACATCTTTTTAGTCTGTACGAGTTCACCTGCTGAGTATGTTCTGGCATTTTGAAGCCAACTTGAAATTTTTGCCTGGATGATTTTACGCTGTGTCCTGGCCTGCCCCGTAATGTCAGGTAAAGGTAAAGTTTAAGGTTCCCCTCACACATATGTGCTAGTCGTTCCCGACTCTAGGGGGCGGGGCTCATCTCTGTTTCAAAGCTGAAGAGCCAGCGCTGTCCGAAGACATATCAGTGGTCATGTGGCTGGCATGACTAAACGCTGAAGGCGCACGGAGTGCTGTTGCCTTCCCACCAAAGGTGATTCCTATTTTTCTACTTGCATTTTTACATGCTTTCAAACTGCTAGGTTGGCAGAAGCTGGGACAAGTAACGGGAGCTCACTCTCTTACACAGGGCTAGGGATTCGAACTGCCAAACTGCTGACCTTTCTGATCGACAATTAGCATTAGCCACTGAGTCACTGTGTTGCTCTAATGTCAGTTAGGCAGAATCTTTATTGCGATTTTTATGTGATCTCAAAACCAAAAGAGAAACTTTCTAAGCATCTTCCAATTCTGCTAGTTTAATGCCTTTCTCTGCATAGATAAAGGTGAGCACACTGTCTTTTCAAGGTCTCTCTCTGCCATCCTGGTGAGAGGAACCATAAAAAGTTTCCCTGAAATTATTAGCTTACTGTGTTTGCTATTTGGAAGATGTTTGTGCACATTAAAACAATGGCTAGTATATGTGACATTCTGGTGTGAACTATTTCTTACATTTTCTCTTACACACATGCACTCGCACATACATGCACAGACTCCTCTAAATAATTCTTCTTCCAATAAAATCCTTTTTTTTTTCAGTTGTGTGAATGTATCCGAAAAGAGAGCAATCTCCACCATCATTAAAGTGAGCTATTATGCCCTTCAGTTTCCCTGGCCTTATCACATCACAGCTAGATATGAATATAAATGCATTTTTCCCCTGAAGTCTAGCTAGCAATTAATTGAGCATGCATAGCTTATTCTGTGCACTCTAGCCAACATTAAATGATACGTCTACAGATTAGGTTTTTTTTTAAAAAAAAATCATCTTAAGAAACATGGCCAAACTGATTGCTATTGAGTATCTGTAATCTCCACCAATAATTTAGTTGCACACTGTGTTTTTGACTACAGACAGATCTAAAAGGAAATAGCTAGAAGCTGAGTTTATTGCCAAGAAATCTTTCCCCTTTTGTAATCGAGAAGGAAGTGCATATGTTTTAAAAGCCCTATCAGAAATATCAAAATATGAAACTGAATGCATGTGCTGTAATTTCTAAGATCATGCCATTTCAGTTTCCCCAGGGAAGCGACGGAGTAATGTTGGTGTAATAAGGGCACCTTCAATGTTGGAGTAATAAAGGCATTGTTAAATTGACTAAATCCCACAGAAAGGAAATTAGAAAGGATTGTTTAAAAAAAAGAGAAATTTTCCAAAATAGAGCAAGCAGAAAAAAAAAACCCGATAGCACTAATGTATTTAAAACAATGAGATCTTCATAAATTAGACACTAGAGAAATTAAGTGTTTTTTAATCTTTTTGCAGGGAAACAATTTTGGGATTGCTTTATAGCAATTTTTCTCAACTTCGTCAACTTTAAGATGTGCAGACTTCAAGAATTCCCCAGCCAGTCATGGCAGTAGTATTTAGGGGAGGGGAAGTAGGTGTCTTGTTGGACCACCATTTAAATATGAGCCAGCAGTGTGCTGTAGCTGCCGAAAAAGCCGATACAGTCCTGGATTGCATCAAAAGAGGGATAGCAACAAGATCACAAGAACTGACAGTACTAGTGGTGAGCTGCTACAGGTTCACCCGGGTTCGGGGGAAGCCATAACTAACATTATGGCCAGTTTGGAGAACCTCCAAATCCCACTCCAGCCAAAGTTGTGAATACTGCATTTCTGGATTTTTTCAAGAAAAGATCAGGGAGCCGTTTGTCCAGAATAGAGTAAGGGCTCCTGTCTTCGGCAAGAGTTGGACTAGAAGACTTCTGAAGTCCCTTCCAGCTCTATGATTCTATGTGTCAGGCCTGCCTCAGTTCAGGTCTTTAGGAAAGAAAGACCCTCAACTTCATTTGGTTGAAGTGATAGGTTCTTTTACTAAGGTTAAGTGGTTGCAGAGAAAGAAAGGCTAGATCTGAGTATTCCTGAAAAAAGTTTACATTTTTCCCCATTCCCTGGCCCTCCACCCCCTTGACCAGTCAATCAGTGTCCAATAGCAGGCCAGCCAGGAGTTTTGGGAACTGTGTGGTGGTTCTGTTCCCAGGCTAGGTGCCCTTGAAGCAGGGGTGAAATTCAGCAGGGTCTGGAGAACCTGTTGCAGAGATTTTGAGTAGTTTGGAGAACCGGCAAATACCACCTCTGGCAGGGTGGGAATGGAAATTTTGCAATATCCTACCCCCTGGAGTGGGGAGGGAATGGAGGTTTTTGCAGTATCCTTCCCCTGGAGTAGGGTAAAAATGTGGATTTTGCAATATCCTTCCCCCAGGAGTGGGAAGGAATGGGGATTTTGCAGTATCCTTCCCCCTGGAGTGGGGTGGGAATGGGGATTTTGCAGTATCCTTGCCCTGCCTTGCCCACCAAGCCACTCCCACAGAACTGGTAGTAAAAAAAATTGAATTTTATCTCTGCCTTGAAGACCAGTTTGATCTGGTCCTGGCACCTCTGGTTTCGATGGGGAGTGTCTCTCCCCCCCCCCTTGCCATTTGTCTTCCTATTCCCAGACTCATCTTAACTACTCTATATTCCTTTGCTCACCCCCCCTTCCCCCTGGCATTTTATGGCAGGATGCCAGCAAAGCAAAAAGCTGAAGAGGGTAGCTCTGACGTTATGACACTAGCAACATGGCTATGCCTTACGACTGTCTTCCACTGTGATGTTTGTTAGCTTGACTTGTTAACCAATACCGGTAGGATTTCAGAAAAGTCACCTATGCAACAACTAACCAGACCTGACTCTGCTTAGCTTCCCAGACCAGGTACAGTCTTCTGCCAAAGTGGGAGGGATCAATGCTTTCCTCATTAAAATTCTTCCCAAAGTATTGACAACACAATGTCTTCAATGGCTTTAATTAATATTAATTAATCTTAATCCATTAAAGTATTGGACCACTTAATCTGTCAGACCGTGCCTGGATTAGAATTTGTTTTAAAAAGCAAAGTAACTGGTGCGTGATCAGAAAAAACAATTGGTCTGAAAGAGAAACCATCCCCTATTTTTCAAGACAGTGTATTCTAGGTAGATCAATTCAAATCAATTTTTGTATTCTTGGATTTAAGCTACCTCTAGTAGATCATGTTTATGTACAGTAAGAGCGCTGTTCTATGCCACATGGTTTTTTTGGCTGCTTGATTTGGTGTTGTTGTTGTTTTTTAAATCTCCCTTATTTAGAACTGAACACTTCATTTAAATCTTCTCCGACAGTGACAGTTCTGGTATTAAACAATTTTATCAAGGAAATCAATTAAAAATGAGATCTATCGTTTTTGCGTGACTAGGCAGATCCTAAGTTACTTTTGCAGCACCTAATAAGCTTGTAGCCATTATAAATCTTCCCAAAGAGTCCTAAGCAAGTAATTAGAACTGCCACACCTCTTCTAGCCGCATAACAAAAGCACAGATAAACAGTTTCTAAACCTCTTTTAATGATTTTTCATGGTGTGTTAACTTGAAAGTGATACTAGGGGTAATATCCTCGATTGTGTTGCTCAGTCTGTGTCTCTTAATAACAGTCCCCAGTCGATTAACAATAAAGAGAGTACATAATCTTGATAATTATAAAAAATTCTCCTATATTGTCTTGAGCTCTTTTCAGTGATGCTGGACAGGACTGGAGGAAAAAAAATAACATTTTAGGCTCCTTAATATATTTTTCTGTTTATGTATTAGACTTTTTCCTAACATTTTTGTCTTTAATGTGTTGTTTTTTTCCCCCTGAGTGTAAGATGAAGACCAGCTCCATCCCAATGCACTAGTTCTTTCAGGAGGAGCAGTGGAAATTACGAGTGCTGGATTTTAATCCTGTATTCATTCAGGGCATCAAATCCCAGTGCTCCAGATGATGATTGCAAGGCAGAAGCAAATGAGCGCATGCAGAACAGGGGTGGGTTGCTGCCGGTTTTAGTACCAGTTCGCAACTCGCGCACGTCAGGTGCACATGTGCACTGTTCAGTGTAAATTGTTCTGTGCGCATGCGCAGAACAATTTACAGTGAGCTGTGCACGTGCAGTCACTGAAATCCAAAATGGTGGCAGTGAGGAAACTGGTTCGGGGGTATGGCAGGCCTGGGTCTTTGCCCGTTCTGTGACCCAGGCCTGACTTCCACTACCGGTTCAGCCGAACCGGCAGCAACCCACCTCTGATGCAGAACCTGAGGTTTACGAACTTATCCACCAGAGCAGGAGTGTCAAACTGAATGCCAGGGGGCCAAATCAGACCCATTGGGCACTTAGATCTGGCCCACCGGGCCGCTCTGGAAACAGTGAAGGACCAGCCAATGGTGTTTCTGCCAGCAAAAACAGGCTCCTGAGCTCCATTTTTGGCTGCCACGGCCTCCTACAATCCTCTGCCAGTGAAAATCTTCGCTGGCAGAGGGTTGCAGGAGGCTGTGGCAGCCAAAAATGGAGCTTGGGGGCCCTTTTTCACTGGCAGAGTACTCAGGCCACCACAGACACCCCCAACATGAGTGACATTGATCTGGCCAGGCCCAACCCAGTCCCCGGAGGTCAAACACAACCCTGATGCCGCCCTCAGTGAAATCGAGTTTGTCACCCTGCACCAGAGCCTTCTGGAAATGACATTCAATAGCAATAGCAATAGCAGTTTGACTTATATACCGCTTCATAGGGCTTTCAGCCCTCTCTAAGCGGTTTACAGAGTCAGCATATCGCCCCCACAGTCTGGGTCCTCATTTTACCCACCTCAGAAGGATGGAAGGCTGAGTCAACCTTGAGCCGGTGAGATGTGAACCGCCAAACTTCAGTTAGCAGTCAGCTGAAGTGGCCTGCAGTACTGCACTCTAACCACTGCGCAACCTCGGCTCTTTATAAAGCTTCCATTTTATTATAGTTCAGATATTGGACAAGTCACAAGTTAGTCCTGTAGCCATCAACTAGGCAGCCTGGTCTCCGAAGCGCCTTCCGGAATGACTCACCATGACAAGTTTTACAAAGTCTTCTGTATATAGTACAAGCCTCGTTTCGTTTAAAAATATGTCAGAATCATACAGGAAAGGGCTATGTAGTACCAGATCGACCAAATCCAGAAACTTTGTTAATTGGGGAGGATTTTAGGCCTGAGATACTTTTGCCAAGGACGTTAATGCCAGGAAAGCTGGAAAAACCACAAGAGCCGGGGTGGCGCAGTGGTTAGAGTGCAGTACTGCACTTTCGCTGACTTCCGGCTAGCAGCAGTTCAGCAGTTCGAGTCTCACGGGCTCAAAGTTGACTCAGCCTTCCATCCTTCCAAGGTGAGTAAAATGAGGACCCAGATTGTTGGGGGTAATAGGCTGACTCTATAAACCCCTTAGAGAGGGCTATAAAGCACTGTGAAGCGGTATATAACTCTTAAGTGCTATTGCTAAGTGCTATCTGGTGAAGCCTTACCATTTTCAAGTACGGTCACAGATATTATGGGGATGGTTTAAAAATGGTAGTTTGGATCCGTCAAGGGGTCCATTTCCAGCAGTGTGCCAATTGCCAATGTAATGTTCATTTTCTTGTTTCAGTTATTCTATCTTGAAGCAATGTATGGGTTAGAACTGCAGGTCAGAATTTCACTGAGATGCAGGTAGGTAGTCAGTGTCTTGAAATCAAGATGGCGTGAAGAATAAGATACATTTGAGCCAAATTGTAAATCAGATGCATTCGTTGGCTAATCTGGAGTTCCAAATATTAACTTTGAACATAAACAAGGATAACACAAATTTGAAACAAGGAAAGCAGAGTTTTGCGAAGCTGGGATAATGAATGCAAGCTTCTGTTTCTGCATCTTCATTCCAATTCTTTGATGGATTGATGATGGAATTTAATTCCAACCTCTTCAGTTGAGAAGTTGGAGAAGGTCCAATAATGAGTCAGAAGAAAGTTGGTTTGAAAAATGCCCAGCTATGTTTTCATTAGAGGCAGATACTGTTTATCTGGGATCTAAAGAGATCTGGAAGCTTCCTGAACATCCTTTGTGGGTTGGTAATGTTTCTAGAGTTGCCACCAGTGCCTCTGAGTTGATTCATCCTCTGACAGCTTGATGCATGTTAACAGCATGTTCTACTTTGTTCAGTCATCACCTTTATTTGAGTACTTTACGTTTAGGGAAATCAAACAGATACTTCTATTCTGCATAAGGCTGCAAAAGTATATTATTAAATGATGCTCTGGTTAATTACCTACGAATTCATGTTTCAGTCCAGAAATTATGCCAGATAGAACAAGAGTGAGGAAATAGTAATCAAGAATCAATATTCACTTCAAAGGACAAGTATATTTCAGCGGCAGTATATATTTGGAAACTTATCCAAGGTCCAGAACTACATAGATATTGTCCTGCCTTAGGCACAAAAGCTGGCTGGGTGACTTTGGGCCAGTCGCTCTCTCTCAGCCCAAGTCACCTTTCAGTTTTGATGTTGTGGGGAAAACAGGAGAAGGGAGGCGTATTATGTATATTTGAAACCCTTGAGTTATTTATAAGGTAATAAAGGTGGGATAAAAATTAAATATATGCAGAAAGTTGAAAATGATCTTGGAGCATAAGAAAGTATAGTCCAAACAGAATTCAGATTCGTGAAAGAGCCTACACACTCGTGCACGCACACACACATAACATACACCCAAAGGTGCTTTCCAGTGGTGGATTACACATTTCATTACCACTGATTCGCCCCGTGGGTACAAAGCAGGTGCATGCACCCGGCCTTCCCTGCATGCACTTTGCTCGCGTGCACATTCCACACATGCGCCCAGCCTAAAAATGTACCTAAATAGGACGGCATAGAGCCAGGGTGGGTGGGCAGTCCCACCCGTGATTTCCACTGAATACCACCTTTGGTGCTTTCCAAAAGAAACCTGGAATTTCTTGGTTTTTTTCCTTGAAAACGTTTCACTTCTCATCCAAGAAACTTCCTCATTTGAGAACTGAAAAAGCCTCTTGGTTAAGAAGTTTTTTTTTTAAAAAAAAAGAAAACCCAAGAAAGTTCAGCTGTGTTTTGGAAAACACCTTTGGGACAACCATGACCTGGATAATTGAAAATCTTTCTAGACATACACACATACTGTTTCACTCCTGTTCTGGTTGGTTCCTTCCTGGTCAAGAAGGAGAAAGAAAAAAGCTTATCCTCTTTTCCAGAATCCACAAAAAACTTGTCTGAGATATTCACAAAAATCCCCCCCAAAAAACTTGTCTGAGATATTCTCTTCAGCTGCTATCATCTGTTTCTTGGTCTTGACCCTCCACTGATGCCTTTTAATACTGTGTTCCCTTCAGAAAGAGAGAGAAGTGTTTATTAACAGGAAACTGCTCAACAGTTGTAATAAGGACTCTAGTTGTCAGATTTCTCTTCCATAGAAGGCTGTCTACCCATTAGATCAAGAGAGGGCAAACTATGTCCTCCATACTGGCTCAGGAATTCTGGCAATTGAAGTCCACAGATCATAAAGGTGGGCCACAGTTGCCCATCCCTGCATTAGATTCTTTTTCTTCATCTGAGAAATCCATAATGGAAGAGAAATCAAGGCCAGATAGCCTTCACATCATGTTTCCAGAGTCTTCAACACTGCACAGAACACAAAAATATTAGTGTTTTGAATCAGTGATATATAGACATCGATGTGATAAATAAATAGGATAGTCATAAAATATATATCATCCCCACTGAAAGAAAATTCCATGTTTGAAGGGAAAAAGTTTCCCAGAATATTTCATGGCCCTTACGTAGGTAATGCTTTCCATCTATGGCATCATTATAGATTCTTTTTCAGAATGATAAAACTAAATAAGTGTTTGGATGTTCCTCCATTTTTGATAATGCAGAGATTTTAATGCCTTGTTAGTGAATTTCTGGTAAATTTATGAGCGTAATTCTGACAGACCAACCAGCATAGTTAGTAACACAAGTTCTTCATACCAGAAAATCTCTTCTGGAGGATTGTGGGCTCCCCTAGAAGCAGCTGCTGAGACTGTGGAGAGCCGATAAGATAATCATATTTATATAATCCACCATTTTCTCCATTTTTTAATTCCACTCAATGCTTAATATTTGCATATCAAATTGATTTATTGCAACAAGTATCTATAAAAACTAATGGTTTTTTTCTAGTTTTTCTAAAAACTAGTGGTTTTTTTTCATTTTAAAGGATTTAACGTTGTTCTAACATCTCAGGTGTTACAGAAGTTGAAAATTTCTGATGGTCCAATGTTGTTAACAAATGTTGTAATTGTAAATACTTCATCGGGTTATACCGGATAAATGCTATTTACCTTTTAACACAGAGCATCTTAAAAATTAATCTTCATCCTTGGTCAGTTTGCCCAAAATCTATACCTCACTATTCATCCCGTTTTTCCATAATGTCATTCCCCTACCCCCTACCCCCACTTGCAAAGTTGGGTTTACCCATCGTCAATTTGGCATGGGGAAAAGGGCTGTTTTTTTTTTAATTAGACATTGCATTCAATAACTTTCTAACTGACAGAATTATTCCCAAAGATATCAGAGCTTTAAAATATTTAGATCCTAATACTGCTCATCCCAAGTACTGGATTTAACAGCTGTAATGCAGGCTGCCCATTGTGGTTTTAAAACTTTTACTTTCTTTTTTTGTTTTTGTTTTTTGCGGTGGCTAATCAAATACTGCAGTTGTTTAGCAAAAGCCATAGTCCTAAAATAAACCTATGATTGACTATGGGTGCGGTTTTACCCTAAACCAAAAAATGGGCAGTTTTCAGCAAAACTGCCGTGAAACTATAGTCACGTGACTGCAGCATTGTTGCTGAACCCCTGAGATTCAGTCATGTAACTGGGGGGGGGGGGCGACCCACAGAACTTTGAATTCAGGTTGTAAGTAGCCCCAAGGTAGGTCGGTTGTAATTTTGAAAATCACTGAGGACTACCTGTATATGCATAAGCCGATGTTACCCAAATCAGAAAACAAACACCAATTGTTGGCTTTCTGTATTTCATATTTGACAGCAGATAAGTATGATGATATAACACCAGATTCAGAAAACCAGATCCTCTCTCATTAATTGGTTTAATTAATTGGCATTTTCTGTAAAGATACGAAAGTACATGTTAACGTGGCAGAAAACAGTCTCAAATAGCAATAATAGCAATAGACCAGTGGTAGCAATAGCAGTAGACTTATATACCGCTTCATAGGCCTTTCAGGCCTCTCTAAGCGGTTTACAGAGAGTCAGCATATTGCCCCCAACAATCTGGGTCCTCATTTTACCCACCTCAGAAGGATGGAAGGCTGAGTCAACCCTGAGCCGGTGAGATTTGAACCGCTGACCTGCTGATCTAGCAGTAGCCTGCAGTGCTGCATTTAACCACTGCGCCACCTTGGCTCTATAGGATTCAAATTTTTTTACTACCAGTTCTGTGGGCGTGGCGTGGCTTGGTGGGTGTGGCAGGGGAAGGAAACTGCAAAATCCCCATTTCCTCCTGATCAGCTGGGGCTCAGGAGGCAAAGAATAGATGAGGGCGGGGCCAGTCAGAGGTGGTATTTACCGGTTTTCTGAACTACTCAAAATTTCCACTGCCGGTTCTCCAGAACTGGTCAGAACCTGCTGAATACCACCTCTGCCTTAGACTTATATACCACTTTAAAGTGCTTTACAGCCTCGCTAAGCGGTTTACAGAGTCAGCCTCTTGCCCCCAACAATCTGGGTCCTCATTTTACCCACCTCGGAAGGATGGAAGGATGTGTCAACCTTGAGCCTGGTGAGATTTGAGCTGCCAAACTGCCGTCAGTCAGCAGAAGTAGCCTGCAGTACTGCATTCTAACTCCTTCTGATAGGATAGTGTTAGAGCTGAAGAAGCTTCTTGGATGAGAAGCGAAACGACTTCAAAAAAGTAAACAAGAAAGTCCAGTTGCCTCCTGAAAAAAGCACCTTTGGGACAACCATGACCTGGATGACGGAGACTCTCCACATGACAGAAAGCAGTTCAGCATTACTCGCTCTCTATATGCTATTTCTACAGTGCACATTATACACTCCTTGAGTATAGTAGTTGTATAGAAAGGTGCAACTTTACAATCCATTTTTAATGTCCCGTGTTGCTAATTAACTGGGTTTTTTTTGATGTTTTTGTTTTGTTTTGTTTTATTGGAAGGTTGAAGTTTCAACCGTGAGAATTTCTGAAGTGGCAAAAATAAAAGGAGGATATTAGGAAGGGACAATGGGGATGTCTCCACTTTATGTATTGTCAAAGGCATATGGTGATGTGTGTATATTGTGCTTGTATACCATGAGGGATGATGAGAAAAAGCAATTATTTTGCCTAAAGCTATTTATTTCATTAAATGGGGATTATGCAGGAAAAATATCAATACCCTGCATACATTGAATATACTTCTTTGGTCCATTGATTAGTTTTTTGATCAATTCCCATCAACCCTAATTGCTTGTTACAGTGGCTGTAGCTGAGATGAGCTGCTTATAGTTCTCTAATTTGTGGGTCATGAGACCTATTTTCATAACCAGAAGTTGCTTCTTTAGATATTTTTCTTGTTCGTTGTTCTTGTTGTTACCTTTCACTTTTGCCCTTTTATAATATCCTTTTCTCTTTATTCTTCTACATTTCCCTAGTTTTTAAAATCTTTTTTTAATTTTGAAACAAGAGAAACCTGCTTTCTCAACCTGTAGAGAATGGAGTAGTCATCCTTGGTTGGTTGGATTGGCTCCTTCTAATCATAGGTCACAGTTAGATTTTGGAGTGCTGGTATTTCTAGAGGGTGGGGGACTCATATGCATTTGCATCTGAGGCAAAACTTTTGTGTACAGCAGGGGTGTCAAACTCAAGACTTATGGGCCGAATCTGCCCCGCGGGGTGCTTAAATCTGGCCCGTGGGGCCGAACTGGAAATACCAAAGAACCGGCCTGTGGTGCCTCTGTTGGCCAAAACAGGCCACGGGTAACCCCATGTGGCCCGTTTTCAGCCTCCCAACAGCACTCTGCCAGCCAAAAATGGGCTGCGCAGGGGCCTTGTGGGGCCTCCGTGTGGCCTGCTTTTGGCCAGCACAGTGTTGCTGGAGGCCGGGGAGGCCAAAAATGGGCCACACAAGGGCCTCGCGGGGTGTCTCTGTGACCCGTTTTTGGCTCGCAGAGTGCTTCTGGAGGCTGGGGAGTAGTGTGGAAAGAAAGAAGAGAAGGAAAAAAAGCACATCTTGAGCCTGTGTCAAACACCCACCATGACCATGCCTATCCCAGCCATTCCCACCATGACCACGCCACCACCCCACTCCACCTTGGCCCTCCAAGGTCAAACATAACCCTGATGCTGCCCTCAATCAAAATCGAGTTTGACATCCCTGGTGTACAGAGCTTTCACGTTTATTTTCTTGTTCTGGAAACCACATCACAATGTTTTGATTGCCGGTAACTGTGTGGCCTTCTTGATTTGACAATATGGGAATTCCTATGCCCTGAAGGACATCCCAAGGAAGCAGCTTCCATTCAAGAGAATATCTCGAGATATTTAAACATAGCACTCTAAGCATCTCTAAGAAAGTTGCTAAATTTGTTGCTCCTGCCATCGTTGTTGGGTGTTTCACTATCCAACAAAAGCACTTTTCCATGTATGGCTTTATCTGTAACTCGACAGCGGGTATTTTTCTCTGCAATATGAGTGTGAAGCCTTGAGCAGGGACACATTGTCCTGGATCACAGCAACAAATATTTGGACATGTAAGGTCATCTTCCTTGATTTGTGTTGTCATCACATGGTCATTCACCCAACGTGGCTGCTGTCAGCCAAATTCCTACCGTACTGACAATACAAGATCAGATTGTCACTCTAAAGTGCGTAAAGTAGAGTTGATTTGAGCCACAGTTGCCACTTTGGGTTGCATCTAAGCAAATTCCCAGCTACAGTTGCTGGAAACATTGCCATGATTAGCCATGATGAATGGGTTAATCCTCTTTGTCCATCCTGACATTGCCCATGAAGGGGAAACCCTGCATTTTATTTCCATTATGTGTGAAAAGCATTGATACTTGCTTTCTTACTGTCCTTGCTGTCACACCCAGGAGTCATTTCAACGCAAGTAACTGAAGGGTTTGCATGTAACCAGACTAAGAGGCTGAACTTGTTGATCAGAAAGGTCGACAGTTCGGTGGCTCAAATCCCTAACGGAGTAAGCTCCCGTAACTTGTCCCAGCTTCTGCCAACCTAGCAATTTGAAAGCACGCAAAAAATGCAAATAGAAAAATAGGGGCCACCTTTGGTGGGAAGGTAACAGCATTCCGTGCGCCTTCGGCGTTGAGTCATGCCGACCACATGACCACGGAGTCATCTTTGGACAGCACTGGCTCTTCGGCTTTGAAACAGAGATGAGCACCGCCCCCTAGAGTCAGGAACGACCAACATATATGTATGAGGGGAACCTTTACCTGTAGACTAAGATAACTCTGTAAAAAGGGGACTGCCTGAAGCACCTTCCAAATATGTTATTTCTTTATTATCTAGCACTTTATAATTAACTGCTGCTTTTTAATTATTATTGTTATTGTTATTATTTCAGGAAGCTGCCTCTTTTGCTCGTGAGCAAGGCCTTGAGGTGAGTAAGCTTACATTACATGCTAAACAGATTCTAAGGGGTTTTTTTTTTCCATTGCTGATAATGAAGTTCTTTTGGACAGTGATTGATGTGCTATTATCCTCTCCAAGCTTCACTGCGGTTGCCATAGAGACTTGGCAGTCGTCATGGTTTCTTTGTTCTGCCAGCTCAGTGTTATGACGCACTCTGCGAGGTCTGCACCCAACATCGCCTACAGATGTTATTTATTGAATTTTGAAAAGCCTCTCGGGAAGCTGAGAGGCTGGGCGCAGCTTCAAGTTGCCTCTGCAGATACGCAACCTGCCAGCCGGTTCCGCTAAAAAGCCACCTCATTAGCTGAATTACACTAAAGATCCTCCGCAAAAAAGCCAGGGCCCAGCAAGGCAGAATTCGGGAACTAGAATGCCATTTTGAATAACCTGGACCTGTACTGAACACCGATTATCCCGATGCAAATGACTTTTGTGTGCAGAACTGTTAACAGCTGATTAGCGGGAGTCCCGCAGCCTCTCTGGGGAGTAGGCTGTTCTTTTGTTAACCTGTCCAGGGGCTGTTCTCCCCCCCCCCCCCCGCTCCATCTGGGTCCGCCTCTTCACACACACACACACACACACACACACAAGTTCCCGTCTTTTGTTCAGCCTGTCAACTGCCTCCTTGTGAAAGGGTCTCCATTTCCAGAGATGTGAGTGGGTGCTACATCCAAACAATTTGATCTGAGGAATCAATAATTATAGGACGAGGGGGCTGCCCCCAAACAACAATCACGTAACAACCAATTTCTTTTAGATCTTTACAGTCTGGTGTAAGTGCAACGACACCCTGTTTAGATTCGTTTGCTTTACTCCCTTCTCAAAAGGGTTGTTCTTAAGCTCCCTTTTGCATCAATCAGGCCTCAACAGCTGGGAGACCCGTAGGCCCGGTCTGCACCTTTCCTCTCTGTGTGTTCAAGTACAAAGGAGAAGTTAGAGAGGAACATATGGCCAATGTGTGTGTGTGTGTGTCCAATTTAGATCGCCTCAAGATAACACCAAAACATGCCCCTTTGTACCATATGTGTTGAGTTTGTCATTTCGTGGTCTGTTCTGAATTGGGATGGACACTTCTATGAAACCAGGGTTACGGGGAAAACTTTATTTTCTGCAATTAGATTTTGTATAACCTAGCTTAGCATTAACATAATTTAATCAAAGAAAAGCACAGGTGGTATATATTTTCATTTTTCCCTTGAGTAAAGGAATGTGGAACAAGTCTCGTTTAAATTCGCACAGAATGACAAAATCATGCTTACACCTTTCCTTTATGTGCAAATATGTGCAAGGGGAACCTTTACCTTTACCTTATTCTTTATAAGATGAGAACTGTTTTTCTTAACTGAAAGGCTAAATGTTTTATATTTAAGTAGAAGTCCTCAAATTGTATGGGGAATCCATCCTAGAAGTATTTTTTGGAGCAAAACAACTTCAGCATGAATCAGGAAGTTATCTTTCCTAATGTTCTTGAAGATTTTATAAAAGGTCCTGTGGCTACCTATTTTTTCACAATGTGGGAATTTTCAAAGCAAGAACTTTCTTTTAATCTGCAAAACAAAACAAAAAACCTTCTTTGTTACTTTGAAAAATGTAATCTGCTGCAACATGTCATTTGGAAAGAGATGTTGAGCAAAAAAGATACAGATTTTTAGATTAAAAAGAATAACAAAATCATAGAATAATAAGAAGCTGGGAGAGTATCATTGGGACTAAAAGGGACTTTTGAAAGTAAGATATCCAGAGAGAAACGTATGAGGATATTTTTGTTTTCCAATGCAGATCAGTGTGGCTGTAAATAGCCTTTATATACATAATTGAACCTGAAGATTTTAATAGCGTTTTGTTTAGCATAACATTTTTAAAAAGGAGAGATAACTTGTTGTATTGTATGGAGCACCCTAGTAATTCAGCATTTCTGTATAATTTGGGTAATGCAGTCATAGGGAAAGAAAGGGGCGGGGAATCAACCTGTAAATTGAATTTGGGAATTTGCTATGAGAAAAGACCACTTCCAAATTCTTCAAGTAAGATAAGGAGGGCAGATAGCTTTGTCCTTAATTATGTTTGTCTGAGGACTCCCAAGAAGTGGTGTTGACTGGTATTTACAGATAGAGGATAACCCTTCAGCAATGCTGGGTTCCTGGATATAATCCATCTCCTTGGAGAATTATGTACAAGAAGGTTGAGTTAGCTCTCTCTATAAGAACTACTCTGATAGTATCAGTCTATGGCCACGGAAGATCTTTAAGAAGAATTACATTCACTACATGGAACATTAGCCACTTAAGGTTGGTTTAGTGGTCTATAAACCAGAAAAAGGATAAAGAGAGGGATATGGGCCCTGTCCCTACAGAGACCCCATGCCTCTGGTTCTTGAAGAGGTTTTTTTTGGGGGGGGCTTTTTTGAAGCCTCTTTGTCTTCTGAGATGTAGAGAAATTGTTGAAGCCATGGAATTATCCTCTTCTGGGTCATGCTGTTAGATAATGGAAAGGTTGGGACGGATAGTAAGAGTCGGTCCAGAAATGGTGAGGTGGCTGATTCATCATATTTGGAAGTCTCTTCAAATTTTTCCTATAGGAGGAAGGGAAATATGAGGAGGAAAGAGCCTAAAAAGAACTTTCCTTTGACTTGGTTTGGGGCAGATTTTGATCTTGTTGGTATAGGTTGGATCAAGGTGGTTCTGTTCTCATTGTTTCCTGTTTTCCAAGATTGAGTTAATCTTTTGTGACAACTCTCCCCTTAATGGCTGGCTTATACCCAAGACCAGGTCTGAATTCCTTCACATCTTAGGAATCTGCTAAAGAGGGCCAAGGGGACAGAGGCGGCTTTTAATTTCCCCTCTGCCCCAGCAATCATATCAAGCTATCTGTTTCCCACTGCTACTAGCCAGGCGAATTACTGTATTTTTCAGAGTATAAGATGCACTTTACCCCCCTAAAAGAGGGTGAAAATTTGGGTGTGTCTTATACACCGAACGTAGTCCCGCTCACCCGCCAGCCCCCACCCTTTGACCTTTGACCTCTGTCTCCCAGCAATTTGCCTCCTTGCAGCAAATAGCTGCCCAGAACGGGTGAAAAATGGGGCACATAGAGGCCGAAAACGGGGCGTGCGGAGGGGGGGCAGAGGCAGCAATAGGCTATGACAATCCCTGCAGCCTGAAACAGCTGATCATCGGGAGGCCGATCCAACTGACAATCAGCTGCTTGTGCTAATCAGGCTGTGCTGAAATTGAAACTGAAACATGCTGTTTGCTGCAAGGAGGCAAATTCCAAACGCTAGGTGCGTCTTATACTTCGGAATGTCTTATATGCCGAAAAACACAGTAAATGAAAAATAACTGGCCAACAGTCTATTTCTCCTCATCCCCTTGTTCGGTGTGTCAGGCCTGCAGCCAGTTCCTTTTGGGATCTTTGGCCTGCCACACTAGTATTCTATTCTACTATGCTGTTTCATTAGTGGGAAAATGGGAGGGGGGATTGTAAGGAGTGAGATACTATGGAGCCATAACAAAATTCTTTCTAGAAAGCCAAGATCATCCTCTGTCTCTACATCTCTGCACCTGACCGGAACTGGGTGGGTGGAACTGTCAGGATGGCAGTGGAAGATTGAACCATGTGATGGACTTGTGGGTGTGGGGGCAAGATCTTGAACTTTCAACTGGGTGGGGAAAACCAGGAAGCTTTCACATTTGGATTTTCCCAGATGTGCCAACATGGCTCTCTTAATAAATTGGAACTTTGAGCAATACTTTGCCTTGGACTCTGATTTAATTTTGGATGTTATTTGGAACCCTGACATTTCAATCGTGGAGAAACTAATTTGCTCTAATCAAAGTAGCTTGTCAAGCTGTGATTTCATTCTGACATCAGTGTTCCACATTGATGTTCAACTAAAAATAATCCCTCTGCAATTTGTTGAAAAGTTTATGATTTGTCTGTGATAAATCATGCTGCTGCTTTCAAGATTCTTCTTCTTTTTTCTTTTGCTCTTCCAAGACGGAGGACATCGAAGAGATTGCCCGAAAGACTCAGGCACTGAAAAAAGCAAATCCGAAAAGACAGCGCGTGGTGGTGTTTACCCAAGGGAAGGATGACACTATCATGGCCACAGGTACATGCTTTTTAAAAACAAAAATTTAATAGAATTGAATGGAATTGAATTGTTTATTGGCTAATTCTTTATTCACCACTGCTGGTGACCTTTTACCGCTGCACCAGTGGTGGGATTCAAAATTTGTTACTACTGGTTCTGTGGGCGTGATTTAGTGGCCGTGGCAGGGGAAGGATACTGTAAAATCTCCATTCCCTTCCCACTCCAGGGGAAGGTTACTGAAAAATCCCCATTTCCTCCTGATCAGCTAGGACTCGGGAGGCAGAGAATAGATGGGGGCAGGGCCAATCAGAAGTGGTATTTACTGGTTCTTCAAACTATTCAAATTTTCACTACTGGTTATCCAGAACAAGTCAGAACCTGCTGAATATCACCTCAGTGCTGCACCATAGAGAGTATTTTAACTTACTTAGTGTATGGTTTGCCAGTTGCACAGTGGCAGATAGGACAGCACTCCAGAGAGTCAATGTCATTACCCAGAGGATCACTGGTTGCCCTCTCCCTTCTTTGGAAGAGCTTTATGGCTCCCGCCGCCTTAAGAATGTTCAAAATGTTCTTAAATATCCATCTCATCCTGGGCAGCCTTTGAACTATTACCATCTGGCAGACAGTACAGGATAACAAAAACAGGGACAAATAGGCTGAAAAATAGCTTCTATCCGAGAGCAGTAACTATAATGAATTCTACTGTATAGTGCAATATTAATGCAATATCAGGGTTTTTCAATTCAATTGCATAGAATGTGAAGGATGTGTGTGTTTTATTTTTATAGTTATAATGTATACTGAAGATGGCATTTAATTTCATTGTACAAGGTGCAATGACAATAAAGTTAACTAACTAACTAACTAAGTGTGATTAGACACAAGGAATCTGTTTCCGGTGCTCAAGCTCTCAATGTACATACAACAATAGTGAAAGATCATTAACCATAGTCATTGTAAAATACATTCATCATAAAACGTTAGATACAATATTTAGTGATAGTCACGGATACTAAATAAACATAAATCATACTAAGATACTAATTAAACAATTTAAATCATAAAGTACAAGCAACAAGTTATAGCCATAAGACGATAAGGAGAGATCCTGTTTCGCTGTAAATTAGACCTCCCTGGATAATAACCCCAATCAGACTTTGGAGCGCATGCGCTAAAATAAGCCTTCCCCCAAAAAATAAACTCTCCCCAAAAATATTGCAACACAGCAGCAACCATGAGGTGACCACGCTCGCCGCCTCCTGCACCTCAAAAATAATAAGACCTCCCCAAAAATATGGCCAAGTGCTTATTTCGTGGGTCAAAAGAAAATAAGACGCTGTCTTATTTTGGGGAAAACACGATAGGTAATAGGGAAGATGAGAATAATGATGATAATACTGCCTTTTTAGATTGTTTGACAGTGTGGGACTAGTTGTTTAGGAGAGTGATGGCATGGGGGGAAATCCTGTCCTTGTGTCTAGTTGTCTAATTCTGATATTATTTTAATATAAATTTTTATTTTTATTAAACAAACGACACACATACACACAACAAAAGAAAAACAAAAGACACAAAAAACCCATCATCACATACAGCATGTCATTTGGTTACAAGTGTTGTTACATCCATGTTCTCGAATAACATTTACCATCACAGATTTTTCATCTAGTATAACTAAATTTCTCACTTTCATTGTACAGTATATGTTCAATTACAATTAGTATTATTTTTTTCCAATAAACCTAATTCCCCTACATTCTTAATTGTCTATTTGATAACGGTATACCTTTATATAATCAAAAATCCCAATATGAAAAAAAAATTACCAACCATTTATATTTGTATGTCACTATTTTCAATTATGCATAATTCCACCAATCAACTATCGGGTATGCTTATGTTCATTATTGTCCTCATACATTATACATTCAAACAGAGATCTTATTCCTTCATTTTTCAACAAAATATTCTAAATAGTCACTACATATATATACCAATTTTTAGTCATTCCCTTATTAAAATTATTTATCAACAACAAGATATCCTTGTAATATATTCTTAGGATTATACATTATATCACCAATCCTCTATCAAGTATACATAAAATCATTGTTATCCTTATCCATTTTAAAACAAAAAATTCTAAAATATTCAATTCATCGATGTATCAGTTTTTCATTGTATCGTTGTTAATCTATTTCACAGCATAATTGTGTTGTCATTTAACTCCTTCAGTTAAAACATAAGTAAAACATTTTTCGTTTCCAAGTTTTTCCCCCCAGCCACTGATAAAAGAAGTCCCATATCTTATAAAATTACAACCCTAAAAGAATAATTTTAAGAATAGGGCATTTGATTTTCTTCCCGTACTTCCAAAGGGGCTTAACAAATGAAAGTCAAATAAAGCAACAACACGGTTTTAAGAGAATGCACTGTGTAAGTAATCCTGGTGAGTTTGGTAAAAAGAACACAGCAGTAGGCAGAACCAGTTGTTGATAATAAGAAAACGTTTGTGCACAAATTTCCTAGGGAATGTGATAATATGAGAAGGATCGGGCTGCTTTTATAGGATTTTCAGATCTGAGCATCTGTTCGTTTAGATTTCTGTTTAGGAGAAGCCTGGCTTAACTTTATACTTATCCAAGATATTATTTGGAAACATTACAAGATCCTATATGTAATGACTATAAAAGACACTTTTCCATTTGAATAGAAATGTGTTTTATATTTTGATACCGCAAAATGTTCTTTTTATCAATGTTGTTACATTAGCAACCAATACTCCAGGGATCGTAGAGAGAAATATTTATCTGGTGTAAGGTCTAAACATAATTTTACACATTGATATGATTTCAAAATGTTAAAGATACCTTTTTCATCTGATGCTTATGCATTGATATGCACTGTGTTTGAAAAGGTTTGAATTATTTACTTTCATTTAGATTTTCTCTTGAGTTATTTCTACTTGATTATCTGTATCAAAGCTCACCAAGTAACAGATGCTGTAAGGATTAAATTCATGTAAGTTGTAACAGAGAATACAAAATTTGATATACTGTGAAGTGAATTTCCAGCTGTTTTTTTTTTTTTAAAGCAGGAAATTCCACTTTTGGTTTTTTCCCACTTGAGAACTTTTGGTCCTTAGAGAGCAAAAGTGAAAAAGGAGCTTGTGTAGGAATGAAGTGATCTATGATATGCCATTTTAATCATTAAAATATGACTTTTCCTGCAGTTGGACACATTGTCTACATTTTCTTGATTTAAATAGGGTTTTTGTATGGGGGGGGGATTTATCTTGCATTTTTGTCTAAAGCAGCATATTTAATTCAGTTCTCTACTGCCTCCTCCATGGCTTTGAACTTAAGCTAAAGTCTCTTTTGGAACAGATTGTCAACCAGCAAGTCTGCAAATGTTTTGGAAATAACTCTGCTAATATCAGGAGCCAGCATGTGTTTGAAACAAACTCTTTCTTTCTTTCTTTCTTTCTTTCTTTCTTTCTTTCTTTCTTTCTTTCTTTCTTTCTTTCTTCTTTCTTTCTTTCTTTCTTTCTTTCTTCTTTCTTTCTTTCTTTCTTTCTTTCTTTCTTTCTTTCTTTATCCTTTCTTTTCCCTCCCTCCCTCCCTTCCTCTAATTAGCAGGCCAAAGGACATACTGTCATTGTACAGTACTTTGACTCAGTTAAGACACTGAGCTTGTTGATCAGAAAGGTTGGCGGTTCGAATCCCCAGCGCCACATAACGGAGTGAACTCCCGTTACTTGTCCCATCTTCTGCCAACCTAGCAGTTCAAAAGCATGTAAAAATGCAAGTAGAAAAATAGGGACTACCTTTCGTGGGAAGGTAACAGCGTTTCGTGCTCCTTTGGCATTTAGTCATACTGGCCACATGACCACAGAGATGTCTTTGGACAACACTAGCTCTTCGGCTTTGAAACGGAGATGAGCACTGCCCCCTAAAGTCGGGAATGACTAGCAGATATGTGCGAGGGGAACCTTTACCTTTTACTTCATGAGGTCAAGAATCGAAAATGTTGCCTACATAGTCCTGTGAATTTGCAGTTGGTTGAACTTGTTTAATGCCTATCCATGATTTTGCATCATCCTGGAGGGAAGGATTTTATGATGCCAGTGGGATGGAAGACGCCATGTTGAAGGAATGGTGGAAAGAATGAGGAAAATTATCCTAATAGAATACAAAAGAACTATCACTCAGGTAAAGGAGTCTGAAACGATTCCTTATAACATGATTCTTTGGAGTATACGAAATGGGCGGTCAGATATAGCACAACCAGACTTATAAGTTTCTGTTGTTATAGCCAATGTGCTGTCCCTGAGGTTGGTAGTTTCATTATCAAACTAGGTAACCTCATCAGAGCATACTGAAAGAGCTTGAATCTGAATCTCAGCTGTTTCCCTCCACAGCAGAAGTGCCTAGTCCTTCTAGTAGATATTTGATGAAACATTTATTCTTTGCCCAAGTTATATTGAGGGGAGAATTTCCCAGTAACCACACTTTAACAGATTAACAGAGTTGGAAGGATAGGTCATCTAGTCCAACCCTCCCATCCAAGCAGGAGACGTACACCATTTGATGAAGCTCCCACAGCCTCTGAAGGCAAAGCTGTTCCATTGGTTGATTGCTCTCACTGTCATAAAATTTCTCCTTATTTCTAGCTTGAATCCCTCCTTCTTCAGTTTGCATCCATTGTTCCTTGTCTAGCCTTCAGGTGCCTTTGAAAATAGCTTGACTCCTTCCTCTCTGTGGCAGCTCCTCAAATATTGGAAGACTGCTATTGTGTCTCCCCTGCACAAGACTTTATGATTCCTTGATGTGCTGAGTAGGGAAATGAGCTATGTTGTATTCAAAGCCATCTGCACACTGGTGTGAGTTGTTTTTAGAGATCGAGAGAAGAGTGAGATATTAGGTCCCATATTTCCTGCTCACAGATATCATTGCCATATACATAAGTGTACTTTGGCGTAGTGTTCAGGAACTCTCTTAGAATGAGGCAGTTGTGGAGTTAGATCACAAAATCCTTAATAAATTGGCTGTTTTTAAGCTGCCCTGATTCTGTACTTGTCTCAGAGGATTCCCAAGTGTCTGGTTGGATGTTCCACTCAGTCTTTTAGAAGTAACCTCACAAGAGGCCAGAGGTGGGTTTCTACCGGTTCAGATGGGTACGTCCAAGTAGGTAGTAACTCGGCCGGCCAGGCCCCCAAGCCAGTTCTATCGGCACCTATGGCCAATACCTTGTTTTTTGCTTCTGCACATGGGCAGAAGCATTTTTTACCTACTGCACATGTGTACCCGAAGCACATCCCAGAGCGAACCAGCAGTAGAAAAAGCCGTAACCCACCCCTGCAACAGACTCCTCGGCCAAAGAAACCATGTAGCTAGGAAAGGTTCATCGTTCTTTCAAATAGAAAGGATAAAAAGAAAACTGGCTAGCCTGGGCACATTTGGCTCCATCCAGGGGAGGGATTCTACCGGTTCGGACCAGTTCGGGCGAACCAGTAGTTCCGACGATCAGCTGAGTCTGCCCACCCACCCCTGCTCTATCCTGTCCTTTATTTCCTTTCTAGCTCATTTCAATTGCACAGCACAGCTGATTCTCACCCCAACCCTCAGCTGTTTTACTTATTGTTCCTGACTTGGAAAGTAAGCAGCTGAGCTTCTAAATGCTCCATTTTCAGCGTTGCGTGCATGTGCAAAGCACACATGTGCACAAAGTGCACACTCACGGAACCATTTGTTAAACCAGTGGCATCCCACCACTGGTTTCATTGCCCAGAAAAGAGAACCAGTTTGATGTAGTGATGAAAGTGTTGGTCTAGAACTGAGGTCTCCAACCCCTGGTCCGTGGACTGGATCCAGTCTGTGGCATGCAAATAAGCAAAGCCCTGTCCGTGTGGTGAAACCACACTTCTTCTGGTCTGTGGAAAAATGTTTCTCTGTGGAACCAATCCCTTGTGCCCAAAAGGTTGGAGGCCACAGGTCTAGAAACAGGAGATGGTGAGTGCTAGCCTCACCTTCCCCATGAATGCCAGCTGGATGAGTTTGGGCCAATCACCTGAAGACTCTGAGTTCTAGTCCCACCTTAGGCAGGAAAGCCAACTGGATGACTTTGGGTCAATCACCAGGAGACAGTGAGTTCTAGTCCTGCCTTAGGAATGAAAAAATGGCTAGGTGATCTGGGCCAGTCATTTTCTTTCAGCCAAATTCTCCTCACAGGGTTGTTGCATTAGGTACATTCACCACCTTGATATATATATTAAAAAGGTGGGATAAAAGTCTTTTTTTAAAAAAAAATATGAGCAGGAGAAGGCAAATTGAGAAATGTAGGAATAGATAAGGAGGGAGCAGAAAACCCTCTCCTCCCATAATGCCATTTCCTTTGTTGTTATTTTTCTGACAAGGAACCTTTGATCTCAGCTATATTGATAGTAAATATAAAAAACTTGCCATTTAAGAGTTTGGGATTTGCTTTCATATCCATGCAGAAAGAAATCGGCCCCTGATGTGGGAGAGACCACAGACATTCAAGTTATTGAGAGAACCACCAGGCTGATAATTATGATTAACAATCGTTGGGATGTCTATAGTTTTATCTAGCCAAGATTATTTATTTCCCAGGGGTCTTGGGATTATCTGAACTCATCACAATGTAATCCACCGTTCCCAGGACCCCAGGAACAAGTTGCTTTCGCCTACTGTAGATGTCAGCCTGATTCATATTAATTTGCTTCATCAGTTTCTGTATAGAAGCCTGGTGCTGATCTTGCTGCTGAGTATTAAAAAGCTTTTAGCAAGAAGAAGCAAAAAAAAGGTGTCCCCTCACAGCTTTATTATTCTGCTTTGTAACGTATTTTTCAGTCTATAAGACACACTTTCCCCCAAAAAAAGTGGGTGGAAATGTCTGTGCGTCTTATAAAGTGAATGCTGCTGAAGCCCCACCCACCTGCCAGTCCCCACCCTTCGGCCTCTGCAGATAGCTGCCGCCCATTACTGCTTCTGGGGGTCCCGTTTTTGGCCCACGCACATCCTGTTTTCCGCCTGTTCTGCCCAATCCCTGCTGCCTGGAACGGATGCATGGAGGTCGGAAATGGGGCGTGTAGAGGCAGCGATGGGTGGCAACGATCCTCACAGTCTGGAACAGCTGATCAGTGATATTCCGGGAGGCCAATTCAACTGCCAATCAGCTGCTCATGCTAAATCAGGCTGTGCTGAAGCTGACCAGGCTGTTTGCTGCAAGGAGGCAAATTGCTAGGAGGCAGATTTTTTTTCTTGTTTTCCTCCCAATATCTAGGTGTGTCTTATAGTGTGAAAAATATGGTATTTTTAATTTCACGAATATCCATCCCAATAAGGACATTTAAATAATCTGTGAGAATTAAAGTAGAGAAAGAGTTTCTTAAGAAACTCAAGGTAACTCAAAATAAAGGTGGTTATAGAACAGGGGTGGGGAACTATGGCCCATTTATGACTTGTGGACTTCAAATTCTGGGAGTTGAAGTCCACAAGTCATAAAGGGGCCATACGTCTCCAACTGTGTTATAGAATATCTACCTAACTTGAAAAAATATAGGTGTCCAGAAAAAAAATGATCCGTGGTGGTGCAATGGTTACACTGCAGTATTGCAGGTTAATTCTGCCAACTGCCAGCAGTTTGGCAGTTCAAATCTCACTGGTTCAAGTTTAACTCAACCTTCCATCCTTCCGCGATCCGTAAAATGAGGACCAGATTGTTGGGAGCAATAGACTGACTCTGTAAATCACTTAGAGAGGGCTGTAAAGCACTGTGAAGCGGTGTATAAGTCAAAGTGTCATTGCAATCTCTATTTAAGAAACTTGAAAAGTCATGGAAGATGGGCCTAGTGGCAGAGTTCTGGAGATTGGATATTCCTTTCTTCAAAAGAAGGAACAGAGGACCCAAGTAACTTGCAGATGGGTTAATGAGATGCCAATGATGGACAAAACTTTGGAATAAAGTGTTGGTTTATGGACATTTAGAAATAAAGGCATGGCTAAAGGGAATTGTCTTCCCCACAAAGAAGCCGGGATAAACTAACCTGATTTTCTTCTTAGTAATGTGCCTGCTTTAGTTGGCACATATAGTGGGTCAAGCAGATAAGCTTGATGGAAAGAAGGATGATCCATTAACAAAGCAACCAAAAAGAAAACATAGCTTAAATCCAAACAACGGGAGAAGATTATGAAAAGGGCTCAGCCAGAGACCTCCATAATTCACGTGCATCTATTTTTTGGTCTAGTCTGCCTCGTATAAGATCTTTAGATGGCAACATGTGGACTGGACAGTGGTGTAGAATTGTGTTGTGGCCCGCCAGTAGACTCAGATAGTGAGGAGGTTGGGGAGGAACATGGGCCAGTCCTAGAGTCTGGGGAGGGCTCTGAAGAGTGCTCTGCATCGGAGGCAGAGATAGGGCCAGGGCCATCTGACACTTATCATATGCCTTTGGAGCTAGACATCAGTGGGGCAGAATAGCAATAGCAATAGCAGTTAGACTTATATACCGCTTCATAGGGCTTTCAGCCCTCTCTAAGCAGTTTACAGAGTCAGCATATTGCCCCCAACAACAATCCGGGTCCTCATTTTACCCACCTCGGAAGGATGGAAGGCTGAGTCAACCCTGAGCCGGTGAGATTTGAACAGCCGAACTGCAGAACTGCAGTCAGCTGAAGTAGCCTGCAGTGCTGCATTTAACCACTGCGCCACCTCCAGAACAGCTGGAGTCTGTTCCCAGTGTGCGTATGCTCAGAGCTGCCAGGAGAAGGGAACAGCTAAAGAACAAGGGTCAGCTCAGGAGTAAAGCCATAAGAGGACGGTGAATGGCCCCTCCCATAGGGAATAAAGAGGAGTGAAAAGGTAGGGGAGTTGCAGGAGACAATTAGTTCAATTCATTAAGGTGAAGATCTGCTCCTGATTTCATGCCAAGTATTGTCTGCTACAGATTGACGGTTGAAAGATATCGTCCTGGCAGCTCTCCAAGCCTGATAAACGTCTGTAGTTGTGAAATCTCTTGAAAGACTTGACCTGGACTTTGCTGGAGAGGAATTCACTTCAAACTAAATAAAAGGGGTTTTATCGGGACGGGGAGTCGGCTTCGTGCTTTTGGGAACTCTAAGAACAAATTGGTTGAACAATCACACCAAGTGCCCCATAGGTCAAATATGAAGGTTGTGAGTGGCATATTGCTGGCTTTGGAGCTGTTCAATATATTTACCAATGACCTGGGTCAAAAACTATGATTGTCAGATTTGCAGAGAACATGGGAGATGGGGATGGGGAGTAGCATCTTAGAAAAAAATGTGAAGATTAGAAAGAAGCTAAGACAGAAACAAGCAGCACTGCAGCAGTAAGAAATGCAGGGTCCTGCATCTTGGATAGGAAAAATCAAAGATGGAAGAGACCACAATGAGCAGTAGGATGTGACAACAGGACCTGTTGCAACAGATCACACACACAAAGAGCAGCATGTTGCCATTGCAAAGAAAGTCCGTAGAGTTCTAGGCTGCATCAGCAGAAGTATAGACTCAATCTGAACAAAACTCCTTGTTTATCTTTATTCTCCATTGGTCAGACTAGACTGAGAAAATGCATCAGTTTTAAGCCCTGCATTTTTTGGAAGAACATTAATAAACAGATCTTGAAGGAAATTCTTACAAAGAAGAGGCGAATAAACTGTCAGAACACTTATAGTTTCCAACAGTGTATTGTTTTTGTTTAAAACCTACAAAGAAGATTTGGAGACATTTATCCATTGTTACAGCCTCAAACTCTCCCAGCTTCAATCTCAATCTGTCTAACCGTGGACCTCACCCCATTTTTAAGAGCTCCATAAAGGGGGTGTGAATAAATGAACCAGCGTGCCTACCGTCCCCATCTTACACTCCCCATTTATCTGTATTTACTTCCCACATTCAGGTTTATGTTCATACCTATACTTGTTACCTTGTACATGTTTGACAAACAGTGAGTATGTTTAGGGTGGAGAGGAGATGCCTGCAGGGACGTATCCTAGCGATCTTAAGAATCTGAAGGGCTGTCAGACAGAACATGAGCCAGAGTTGTTCAGAGCTGTTCCAGGAAACAAGACAAGAAAGAACTGGTTTAAATTATGAAGATTTAAATGATAAGCAGATTTCAGTCAGACATCAGAAAAAATAATCCTAATCACAAAAGCAAAAGTTCCCCCGCATATGCATGCTAGTCGTTCCTGACTCTAGGGGGCGGTGCTCATCTCCATTTCTAAGGCGAAGAGCCAGCGCTGTCCGAAGACGTCTCCATGGTCATGTGGCTGGCATGACTAAACACCAAAGGCGCACGGAATACTATTACCTTTCCACCAGAGGTGGTTCCTATTTTTCTACTTGCATTTTTTACGTGCTACCGAACTGCTAGGTTGGCAGAAGCTGGGACAAATAACGGGAGCTCATCCCATTATGCAGTGCTAGGGATTCGAACTGCTGACCTTCTGATCGACAAGCTCAGCAACTTAGCCACTGAGCCACCACGTCCCTATATCCTAATCATAAGAGATGGAAAAAGAAACTGGAACAAATGATGACATTCTCCCTTGCTGAAGTCAGATGGCCTCACAAGAACCCTGCAGTTGCACGGGTTGGACCGGTCATTTGCAGGGTCCCTAACCTTGAGTGTTAAAATCTAGCTTTCTATGGAAAATCTTAACATTATTTAGGCCACTAACATCTTGTGTTTTGAGTTTTTTTTTGGGGGGGGGCGCGGAATCAACACTTAACAAAGTCTATATGTCTTCATGGCCATTCATCATTTTAGCCATTGAATATCCACGGCAGGATAAAGGCCTCATCTGCGTGTTTCCTACCTATATGGTGCTGAGCTTTCTTTTACCTTTTTACTTTCTTTTTTTATCAAGTGGGATCCATTCTACGACTTCCTTGATCTCCCTTGACTGCCAGGAGTTCTTCTTGCTCTGCGACCAGCTCATTTCCTTTTCAGTTCTTTTGATGATATTGTGTACTTTTCCTTGTTCTCTAATCCATGTGCAGGTCTTTCTATCTTGTCTTATAATACCAAGCATGTATCTTCTGGTGGCTCTTTGTGCCACTCTTAGCTTTTGTATCAATTGTGAGTTTAGTGTCTGGGTTTTGCTGGCATATGTTAGAACAGGTAGCACACACTGATCAAAAACTTTTCTGTTCAGGCATAGGGGGAGGTTTTCTTGAGAATTGTGCTTAGCTTGCCAAATGTCTGTCAACCACATTAAACACACCATTCAATTTCCTTTATTGTATCACCTTCCATTGAGATCCGTTGACAAGGTGATCTATTGTGATCTAGCTATGTCTATGTCAGGCCTGCAGCCATATTCCTTTTGGATCTTTGGCCTGCCACACCTTCTATTATTCTACTATGCATTTTCTATTGTGGGAAAATGGGAGGGGGGATTGTACAGTGTTAGATGTGAGGTAGCCATAACAAAATTATTTGTAGAAAGCCAAGGTCATCCTTTGTCTCTGCATCTCTGCACCTGTCCGGAATTGGATGGGTGGAACTGCCAGCAGGGCAGTGGGAGACCATGTGATGGACTTGTGGGTGTGGGGGCAAGATCTTGAATTTTCAACTGGGTGGGGAAAGCCAAGAAGCTTTCAGATTTGGGTTTTCCCAGATGTGCCAACATGGCTCTCTTAATAAATTGGAACTTTGAGCAATACTTTGCCTTGGACTCTGATTTACTTTTGGATGCTATTTGGAACCCTGACAGTCTAGTTTTTCTCTTCATGACCATTATGGAACCCTAAATAATGTGGTTTTGCAAACAAATATTCCAGAACTTGTGAACTGCAGCAGTCAGTAAACCTGATAAACCTATCCATTGGTTGCAAAATGGATTCAGTCAAAATCAAGTGAAGGGATGTGTAGAAGAGGAGTCCTTTTCATACTCTTCTTAACCAGCTGTGATCCCATCCATTCATCCATCAACCAACTGATTAACGAGTTCCAGAACAACCTGGGGGAGACACTGCTCTCTTTCATAATGTGACAGTGTGGATAGGGTAGGGGAATAAAGGTGTAGGATTAATTATGGAAAAACAGGTTCCAATTCATTTTCATCCATGGAAACTCAAAGAACATCCTTTGTGATCCTGCCCATCCTACCTCAACTTTTATTTCTTATGTCTTGGATTGCTGGGAATTATAGTTTGCCAACTTTTAAAGGTGCAGATTTTAACAGCCAGGTTACTTTTTGGTTTCCCAAAGAGACCCTGTTATACGTGTATTAGAAGTTCTGCACTGGCTGACAGCTTATTTCTGGGTAAAATGCCAGTAGCTGTTAACTATAAACTCCAAAATAGCTTTGCTCCAAGTATTTAAGAAATTGTTCCTCCTACAACCCACTTCTGTTCATTGAAATTGTCTGACAAGTTTGTCAGCAGTTGCTATAAGCAACTTATAGCAACAATCAAAAATCCCATATAGTTGATAAATTAAAATCTATTTATCAGATCAACTCAAACCTTTATTACAGTCTTTAGGTCAGAGTGTACAACAATAAAATGCATAAACCTGTAATTATTAGTAGTTAAACTTTAAAAGAAAGACATAAAATGCAATAAAATTACATAAAATACTTTATTATACTAATTGTAATACAGATAACAGTGGCAATTACAAAAAAAGTTAAACTTATCTTATAAAATAGTTTTTAGTAGTTGGTTTTAATACTGCTTAATTGTTTCTCTAAATTGTTTTGAATATCTCAGGTTTTAGTTTTAATTTTAATTTTTGCCAAAAGACTCTGAACTTGGTAGTGTAATATTTAATAAACTCAAGATTTAAACACACATAGCTGAATGTTAAAATGATATGAAGCATTGTTTGAACATGTTTTTCAATGGCTTCTATGATATTCTGCTTTCATTCACGGTGAAGCTGCTAATCTAATTATCAAATCTTAGAGGTTTTTGTGTAATAAGGAAATTATTTGAGGACTGATTGCACTTTTGATTCCATGTGTAAATTAAATTAGGGGATGCGTTGATTTATATGCTTAGTAAATTCAAGATAGAAGAGCTTCCGCCACAAGGTCAGTTACATAAGCAAACATAAATGTTAAGTGACTTTGAGTCCAAGAAAGCTACATAAGCTTAGCTGAATCTCTGTGCTGTATTATTATTCATGGTAGCCAAATAAATGTCAATAATAAAAGAGAATTAAAGATTTTCATTTCCCAGAGGTAATTCTTCTAAGACTGCTTGATCTTTCATTTCATTTATAATTCATTTCTATATCAGGATACAGCTATTCACCAGGCAGCGTATGACATGAAGTCGTTTAATAATGATTAAGAATGTAAAAATGTATGGCCCATGGGTAGTTGTCAGAAGACGTACCGGAGTATTATTGTTTTTGCCATGTTCTCATAGATCCTTCCTCTCTTGAATATCAAGCATCCTTCTCTTCACACATCATTCATTATAAAATATTTAATGAAAACGAGATGTCTGTGTCTTAATTTGCCATGAATTACAATGACTGAAATTTCTTACGGACGTTGAGTGGCTTGGGTTGGGAGAAATGCTTCACTTCTGAAGGACAACAGCACAATCCATAAAATTGGATTCCTCCATATGCCGAAGGCACAGAAACTGTAGTCACCAAATTCAAGAGATCTTCCTGGACTTGATTACCAGGACAGTGTCTGAAATGCTAAGTGAGAAAAGGGGACCCAAGCCCCATCACAGAAGAGGTGGACAGAGTCAGCCTTCAAACTTTCCTGCAGGGGTGCAGGAGAAGGCCCTAGCACCGTGATGGCAAACCAATGGTGGGTTCTGGATCTGTAGCAGTTGGTATGGTGCAACGGGGCCGGGCATCCACCACATGAATGCACGCAGCATGCACACACAGCGCGTGCATGCATACTTACTGCCCGCGACGCTCCAGCTGCTTGGCTAAGCGTCACGCAGGCTCCGTGTGCAGAAGCCCCAAACAGTTCAAATACAGGTAAGGAGCATGAGCAGGTGAGACCTTCGGAGCACCGTACCGGAACGGTACCTGGTGCTCCCAGCAGGCACCGGTACGCCCATACCAGGGCTTAGCGGTTGTATCGCACCACTGTAGCGAACCTATGGCACAAGTGCCAGAGGTGGGACACAGAGCCCTCTCTGTGGGCATGCACACTGTCGCCAGCTGCTCTTCCGGATACCATTGCATACAGTGATGCTGGACAGCTGGTCTGGTGCACATACATACCAACCAGCTTCTCTCTTCCTGGTCTTGTTGTGCACATGTGCATGATGAAACCTGGAAGAGAGCAGTTAGCTGGTATGCATGTGCATGATGGAACCCGAAGGAGCAGCTGGCTGACATGCGCATGAGCACTGGCCAGCTGATCTCTTTTGGGTTCCATTGCTCCAGCGCATGCACAAACACTCCAGTTTTGGCACTCGGTGCCAAAAAGGTTAACCATTACTGTCCTCGTGTTACTGTCTTTAGAGGTCAAAGAAGGGATACATCCTGAATGTGGAGGGCTGGAAGAAGCATTAAGTGTTAAAGAGATCAGACTGAGTCATGGCCTGTGGAACAGGATAGAACAGTGTTGGTGAACCTTTTCGACACCGAGTGCCGAAATGGAGTGCGCACATGTATGCCAGAAACTGAAAGAGTAGCCGCCCGGTGTGCATGTGCACGCCGGGAAGATGATCTTCCAGTTTCCAACATGTGCATGGAAAATGGATAGCTGGTCTTCATGCATGCATGCATGCGTGCCAAAAACTGGAAGATCAGATGGCCAGTACGTATGCGCGTACCAAAAACCCAAAAATCATTTTAATCAAGTGGCTGCTCTTCCGGTTTCCAGCACTCCCATGCGCGTGAAGACCAGTTGGCCAGCATGCTGGAACCCAGAAGAGCAATGGGCAATGACTCACGTGCCCAGAAAGATGGCTCTGCATGCCACTTCCTGCACGCGTGCGATAGGTTTGCCATCAAGGGGATAGAAGTTGGTTGTCTCAGAGAGAAACCAATAAAGATGAGGGAAGGCAGTATGAAACTGTAGAAGCAAGCCATGGTTGATCAAGCCAAATCAATCTAGATTACTTTCCGGGATCTTAAGCATCATTCACTATGCAGGTGCACCTGTGCAGAGGTCACAAAAGTTAAAGCAGCCATGACTGAACAGTTGAAGCTATGACATATTTTGTATTCTATGTGTGATGGAGGGGCGGAGCTTTGATAATGTGATCACAGACACCATCTTGTCTTTTATCACACAAACACACACACCCTTTCCTAGACATTATTACCCTTTTTCAGTAATATTTTAAACCAGCAGACAAAGAGCAGAAAATGAGACCAACTTTACGTGCTATTAACACTTCCTTCTGACACATTTCATCATTTTACCCTATCCTGTCAAAGATTAGAATTCAGAGACATCTCAAAGCTTTTAAAGGCACTTGCAGCTTCTGGCAGTGTTGGCCATTTCTGGATGTAGACTTTGTGTCAAGCCACTAAATTGATTTCCTTAGTCTATTTCTTCCACACAAATATTGAATAAGATTTGAAAAAGAAAATTTTAATAGTCTGAGGTATTTTGCAATATTGTTTGGCCTTGAGATGCGTGATTATTATGATCTGGCCATGATTAAGCAGACTGCCCCACGCTATGAAGGCTTAGTGTGAAATAATTGTGTAGTTTCAAATTATTGTCTCACATATACATTCAGAAACATAGTTATTTACTGTCTTGGATTTAATCCATGACAATTAGTAGTCATCCTATTAAACAAAATGTCTCTTCGCTCAAGTCCTCATGAATTTAAAAAACTCAGCACTTATCATAACAGATTTAGCATGTTCATTTGTGATAGCAAACTGACAGAGTCCTATGGCTCCTAAAAATTAAAATATGAATCATCAGATGCTTGCGATGGATGGATGGATGGATGGATGGATGGATGGATGGATAGATGGATGGATAGATGGATAGATAGATAGATGATAGATGGATAGATAGATAGATATGCATTTTAATTTATCATTGGTAAACAATGATACAGTGGGCAATGAAGGCAGCTATCTATGTTTCTTGAATATATTCCATTCTTTATTGATTGAATTTCTATCATACTCTTCAGAAGCTCAGGGTAATGCTTATTTACTTATTTATTTACTTATTGGATGGATGCCCATCTTGCAACAGAAACTCTAGGTTGCTAAAACAAGAGTTAAAAACTCGCAATAGAAAACAATAATAATTTGAAAATACTAATACGGTAATAAGGGGACCTGGTCATCCATGTTTCTCCAGTCTTTATCTAGCATTCCACCTATTACATCACATTGGCTCTTGTTGTTTATGACATTATTTGCTCGTAAACAATGGTATAGAGCAGGAGTGTCCAATCTTGGCAACTGTAAGACATGTTAGCTGATGAATTCTGGGAGTTGAAGTCCACACAATCTTAAAAGTTGCCAAGGATTGGACATCCCTGGTGTAGAGAAGGAGGAAGATGGCCCGGATGGAGATCCATGGGCTCCATTGTTTAGTCAAAGGGGGCTAAAGTATTTTTAAAGTCTGGAGCTTCCAGATAACATTCAGAAGCCGTTCAGGCAGGCACCTCCCTGACTCACTGGCATATAAGAGGAAATTCAGTTTTCCTACTTGCAAGATTGCTTTATGATAGCTAATCGCCATAATAGTAAAACAGGAACTGATTTCCTCCTTTGGTCTACATGCTGTAGCGGAGCTATTATATAACAAGGAAATTGTGTGTTAGGTGCAATAAAATTGTAGCTCCAATTCTTCCTTTTCTTTTTTCTGTTCTGTAATAAATTATTTTCCCATCAGACTAGTCTTGCTGAGCTGATTTTTCTTTTCTCCTCCCTCTTTTTTGGGATCGATTTGTATGATAATCTGAGAAATAACTGATTTAATGCCTTAAATCCCATGGCTGTAAACAGTCCCTTTTCTCTGTGTTCCAGATAAAAATACAAGTCAAGTGTCTCCATCATATAGGTTATAAACATAACAAAGTCCCTTTTCCTACAATCATTTAGATCAGGGGTGTCAAACTTGATTTCATTGAGGGCCACTTCAAGGTTATGTTTGACTTTGGGGGGGCGTGGCCAGCTCAATGTCACTCATGTTTAGGGGTACCTGTGGTGGCCCAAGCACTCTGCCTGCAAAAATAGAGCTCAGGAAGGCCACATGAGCCCCTCCTGAGCTCTGTTTTCGCTGGCAGAGGGTTGCAGGAGGCTGTTGCAGCTGAAAACGGAGCTTGGGAGGGCCATGCGCAGCTCCATTTTTGCTGACAAAGGCACCACTGGCCGGTCCTTTGCTGTTTCCACGGCGGCCCCATGGGCTAGGTCTAAGCACCCTGCAGGCTGGATTCAGCCCCTGGGCCTTTAGTTTGACACCCCTGATTTAGATTATTGAGAATGCTTCTCTTTCATTTATTTACTGTACGTTGTATCTTGTTTATTACAGTTAAAAGAGAATTTCGTGGAACATTGAGATTCTTGGTAAAGTCAAAAGTAGGAGGCTAGAATTAGTAACCAAAACTCTCTAGGGGCAGAGATAACAGTGCAGGTATGGGTAATCAAGTTTAAATATTAGGTTCTAGAAAGCCGAAGAGAAAAGATGAGGTTCAGAAGGGAGCATTTGAAGTATAAGAAATAGATGTAGAACTCGTTTCCGTTGATCCCCATGCATAAATCTGACAGCTTGTTTGCTTTTTTAGAGAATTTTAAATGTATTCAGTAATTTGTCCTAGAAATCAGTTGTAATAGACATCAGTTTCAGATGCTGCTATGATATAAAGCTTGTCAATCTTAATGGAGAAGTGAAAAATTCATCTGTATTTAATATGCAATTGAATAACAAAATATCAGAGTTGGAAGGGACCTTGGAGGTCTTCTAGTTGAACCCCTGCTCAAACAGGAAACACTATACCATTCTGGACAAATGGCTGTCTAATCTCTTCTAAAAAAAACCTATGGAGCACCCAGAACTTCTGGAGGCTAGTCATCCCACTGGTTAATTGTTCCCACTGTCAGGAAATTTCTCCTTCGTTCTCAGTTGCTTCTCTCCTTGATTAGTTTCCATCCGTTGCTTCTTGACCTCCCTTCAGATACTTTGGAGAATAGATTGATTCCCTCTTCTTTGTGGCAGCCACTTAAATATTGGAACACTGCTCTCATGTCACGCCTAGTCCCTTTTTTCATTAAATTAGACATACCCAGTTCCTGAAATTGTTCTTTGTATGTTTTAGCCTCTAGTCCCCTAATGGGAATCCATTGCATGAGGTTAATGCCTTGGTTAACACCTTTGCCATGCTTCCTTGAATATAGATAATCCTCCAGTTGCTTAGTGACTTTAAAGTTATGACCCCAAAGTACTCAACAACCCGGTTCAAAAGTTCTGGTGGCCGGGGAACAGGACACATGGTCAGCACTCAGCAATTGGTCTGCATTTACAGCCATTTGCAACATCCTGTGGTCACTTGGCTGTGATTTACAGCATTTTGCTGAAAACTGGCTTTCTGGTTTTGAGCAAAAACCCCCCACAGAGAACAGTTGGTTCATTTAACAGCCCTAGCGTTTGCTTAATAACTGCAGGTTCAAGTAGCGATCACAATAATTCGTTTAACAACCACTGCAAAAAAGGTGATAAAATCGAGTCAGTCATGTGATGATCTGCTTTGTAACCGTCATGACTATAATGGGCAGGCTTCATTATAATCATAAATTGAGGACTGCCCATAGGCTACAACCATAAGGTTGTAGACAAAACAGGGGACATACTGGCTTTGAACGTGAGTGTTCTGGCCTAGGCTTCCCAAAATCATGAAGCCAACTCCTCATCCCAATAAAACCCCTTTTATTTAGGTTAAAGGGAATTCCTCTCGAGCAAAGTCCCAGCCAACAGTCTTTCATGAGATTTCACAACTACAGACTTTTAGCAGGCTTGGAGAGTTGTCAGGCCGATATCTTCCAAACACCATGCTGTAGCAGACAATACTTGGCAAGAAGTCAGGAACAGATCTTCACTCTAATGGATTGAACTAATTGTCTCCTGTAAACTCCATTCCCCTTTCACTCCTCTTTATTCCCCATGGAAGGGGCCATTCACTGTCTACCTGTGCCTTTTCTCCCAAGTCGGCCCTTGTTCCTTAATTGTTCCCTTCCTTGTCCTGGCAGCTCTGTGCATGTGCACATTGGGAACAGGCTCCAGTTGTTCTTCTGCCCCAATGATATCTGACTCCAATGGCAGCTGATAACTGTCGGACAGCCCTGGCTCTCTGCCTCCAATGCAGAACTCTCATCAGAGCCTTCCCCAGACTCCAGGACTGGTCCATGTTCTTCCCCAACCTCCTCACTGTCTGAGTCTGCCACCAGCTCCACTGGCAGGCCACAACATTGACTCTTTCTTTGGAAAGGCTCCTAGTTGATGGTTTTCCATTAGATCACAGGTGTCACGTGACATATCGTGACTTTTCCCCCCTTCGCTAAACCAGAAGTGGTGTGGCCAGTGCGTGATGCATCCCGCATGTGGGCTGCGAAGTTGACCTCCCTGCATTAGAGAAAAACTGGAATTGGCTTGTTTCATTTTGAACTTGGAGCACTCAAAACCGCCATTTGAAATGTCCCTTTATAGAATTGCTTTGCATAATGGGAGAACGTGGAAAAGCGATGCTCAAAATGACGCATTTTGCTCCAACTGTGATATCATCTCAAAACAAAGCTCCCCAAACGAGCATATTTTGTTTTGAACTCAGAATCCTCAAAAGACCTCTATTTTCTATCTCTCAGTTTGCACACTGGTGTGGAACTTGACTGCTGCTACTCCGGTCCCAGAGACTTGGGTGGAGAGCAAGAAAACACAGCCATGTCTCTTGAACTGAAACAGATGTTAGATGTCTTTGCATTAATTTTATCTGAAAATAGACTCCGGCCCATGTTTTATAAACTGGCAGTTCTTTTATTTAAAAGCAAGAGCGAATTGTTTGTGGGAAAGCATATTCTAAACCTCATGCCAGCACTTGCCTGCTCAATCCTCACATATCCAACGATAAATATGATGGATGTTGGAAACGATTCTCAGAAGAAGTTCAATACATATCAATAATAACAAAAATGCAATAAGTTAATTATTCCATGTTCTTCCTTCCTCCTGTACAAACTTGACAGTACTGTATAATATTTATGTTGTCCATGCCAATGGAGGAAGAATTCTGTAAGCAATCAATTATCAAATAATGGCAAATGTAAAAGCTGTGCAGAATTGGGAACACTCAACCTAGCTTGTGATAGTGCCCTATCTTTATTATCCTATCAATCGATTAAAGTCATCGCAGACAAAGCGAGGTTATGGAGAGCCACCTAGAACATCACTATTAAACATCAGGACTGCCTACACGAACATCTGCAGTGCCAAACCTATTAGCCAAGGATGTAGCCAATCGAGATAAATAGCTTTCTTAATCACGTGTAAGAAAAGAATAGCCTCCTAATGCAAGTATTGTTTGTCAAGAGGAAGTCCATCAATAATTGTATAATTACGATGTATTAGATTTGAGTATCCAATGTAGATGATTGATTTTTGTTCATATCTCCATCTGTGGGCACTTCAGCCTACTATTCAGCCCATTCCTTTTTAATGCCTTTGTGAAGACAACTGGTAATGTTTGCTTGTCAATTGTGCTGACTTTTTTTAAAGCGTTAACTGTGGATTTTAATACGCTCTAAATATGTCAAGATCATAACCATTATATTTGAGGCGTTTGCTTACACACGATAGGAGCTATATTTAAAATTTAAAAACTTGAAAATAAAACGTGCCCTAAATAAGGAATCTTGGTGGTTATTTGTGAATATATTATGTACATATTCCTGCATATTTGAAAATGTGAATTGTATGAGGGAATGAGACATGCTAAACTACTTGATCATTGAGGACCAGCAACATGGTGCCCCTGAGTGCTGTAAAAGCTTTAATACCACTAGATGACACTTACTGTCCTTCAGATTTAAGGAGGGAGGGGGGGGATGGCTGCATTTTTACCTCACAAGAATTCTGTGTTCTCATATCAAATCTCGTGTAATTCTTTAAACCCTGTTGCAACCTACATGTTTTCCAACTTCTGTGCAGCAGCACTCAACATTCATAGGATCATGGTTTGGGCTTCTACTTGTGAGATTGCAAAGTCAAACTCAGTAGGTATCTAGTTTGTTATATAGGCATAGCTTCTCACATACTATATACATAAATCTTCCCTACACCCTATCTCTCTGATGGCGAACCTATGGCACGCGTGCCAGAGGTGACACGCAGAGCCCTCTCCCTGAACACGCGCGCCATCACCAGCTGTTCTTCTGGTTTCTGGCATCCACATGCGTGCCACTCAGCTTCACTTCTCAGCCGCCAGAGCACCAACACCACCCCCCCAAAATTGCCAGAAAACACGCTGGATTTTGGGCTGTTTTCAGGCCAATGGGGGGCTTTGGGGGCCATTTTCCATCTGTTTTTGGCCTGGAAAACAGCCAAAAATATAGGCCCGAAAAATGCCCCCAAGACAGGCATGTGCGCGCTGGCCAGGTAGCCTTTGGGTTCTGGTGCTCCAGAGTGCACCAAGACCAGCTGGCTGGCGTGCATGCACATGCTGGAAACCCAAAGACCAGTTGGCCGCCATGCACATACGCACTGGCCAGCTGGTTTTCAGGTATCTGGCACTGTGGCACACACGCATGCATGCACATCACAGTTTGGGCACTCGGTGCCGAAGGTTTGCCATCACTGCCCTATCTTGTATTCCTATCTCTCCTCTTTAGTGTCACATTTATTACATCTTTTTTATACTTTCTATGTCAAGGGTCCCCAGCCTTTTTGTCGCCAGGGACCAATTTCGTGGAACACAATTTTTCCACGGATTTGGGGATGGGAGGAGGGGCACACAATCTAACTCCCTCGCACATGTAATTCACGGTAGGGTTTTTGCCCTTATGAGAATCTCATGCCTGATGATCTGAGGTGGAGCTGAGATGGTGATGTTAGCGCTGGGAACACCTGCAAATACAGATGCAGCTTCACTCACTCTCCCGCCATTCACCTCCAGCTGTGTGGCCCGGTTCCTAACAGGCCACGGACCGCCCTCTTCTATGTCAGCTACATGTATTTTTTTACTTTGGATATTTCCATGTTTCCTAATGCTGTACTGTATCCCCCTAGGCTGATCAATGGCTGAAATAAAGATTGATTTGATTTGATTTATGTGATTTTCATGCTGGTTAGGTTGATTGCTGGCTGGCTGGCTGGCTGGCTGGCTGGCTGGCTGGCTGGCTGGCTGGCTGGCTGGCTGGCTGGCTGGTTGGATGGATGGATGGATGGATGGATGGATGGATGGTTAGATTGTTGGTTGGTTAAATTGATAGCCATGAAATCACGTGAGATAGTCCCTTCTGAAGAGAAATTGGTGACCGTATTCTTTTCTGTTACATAAAACCAAGTTGGCTGACGAACAATAAAATGGTGCACTTCACCATTCAAAATGCAGAAAAACTACCAGCGCCGACATAAAATGCCCATTGGAAGCAAGATAAGGCAGCAGTTAATTAAATATTGAGGAGAGTTGAAATACGTTGTTTGGTACACAATTAAAGGGAAAGTCCATAACGACAGCCTTCCAAAATTCTGTTGCCAATAATAAAAGATCCTCTGCCTTATTAATTAGCAACAAAAGGAGAATAATGTCATCTTAATATTGGGCATATTTTACTAGGTGAAAATGGTTTGAAGGGCTTACGGATTGTTCAGGGCTTCTGAAGCAAATTGCTGAATAAAAAGTTAGCGGTGTCATTAGACTGGTAGCAGAGGCTTCTTGTTCTGAACAAGCTTCATGAAGCAATCCGTGAAATAGCAAATAGCAAATGTCTTGCCAGAGTTACATAAATTACATTTAGCTTGGAAATATGCAGAAGAATAATAGAGGTAGTTCAGTTATAAGGCAGTCTGTAGCCCCATCATCGCTTTTTAATTCTGACCAATTCTCCCTGAAGATGCCAATTTCTCCCAAGTTCACTTTTTCCAAGCTGCTTCGAAAAACATGGTCCATACGTAGTGACCTAAGCAATTGTGGGAGCTGGATAGTCTGGCAATCGCTTTGGGGAGTGTTTTATTCCACCGAATTTTATTTTTCTTGGCATGAAGCAGGGTTTAGGACTCTGCAGTCTCATTCAATTCCAAGATCAGAGAATTTGCTTCCAGCGTGGTCAGTTTGTATATCTGAGGTTTACAGATTAATTAGGAGCAGTTTGCAAATCACTAACGTGTTTCATTGGGCAAAATAAGGAATAAGAGGAGGTGAAGAAGAAGCCACAAGTGGAACAAATGGTCTTGTCATTCTCTAGTTCAGTTGCAAGGAAATTATTCTTGTCCAGAGAAAGAAGTTTATATCTCCAATTGTTTTAAGTGAGAATTCTTCCTCCCCTTAAAAAAATGAAGTTCTGGATGGAGAATCTGATTGTATAATGGGGAACATTGCATCAGGCACACACTGCTGCAGCAGAATGAGTCAGTTAGGGTTAATTCTTCAATTAATAAATGCAAAAACAAAAATGCTTTAAAGTGGGTCTTATGTTCTAATCTATCCTGGGGCCTAAGCAGGTCAATAGGTAATTTTGTTTCAAGCCCTTGGTTCGCTCGTGATTTTAGCAGGCCAGTTCCCAGGCTGATTGCTCTCCTGTTTTCCCATCCTCTGGCCAGACAGTCTCTCGAGGGATTATCTTATCTCATACTCCATTCCTATCATTTTTGGGCCCCGTTAGATTTAGTATCTGTCAGATATAACCCATTTCACATGCCTGCCATTTCAGTCCTGAGATTGTTCCCTTTGAAGGTGGCCTCTCTGTTGGCAATGTATCTGGGTGGATTGTAGATTCCCATTTATCCAGCAACTTTGTTAAAAGATGGATCATCCTTTCATCACTGTGGGTTTTGACTTCTCTTCCAGACCTCTTTGGAATAACAGCTTCATCCAACTATCTAGTGCAGGGTTGGCAACTCGCGGCTCTAGAGCTGCATGTGGCTCTTTCATCCCTCTGGTGTGGCTCCCTATTGCCAGTTGGCGCCACAATTTTGAGAGGAGCTTCCAGTTGATGTGGGAGAGCATGGCACGCCGGATGATATTCTCGTGCAAGCGGCGGGTTTTCCGTTCTTAAGGCAGGTAGAGGAAAAAGGACACCACTCTAGGAGGAGACTCTATGGTAGGGGAGGCAGACTTCCAGTTGGCTCCAGAATTGAACAGGGGGCTTCCAGTTAGCACCTTTGTGGCTCTTTGAGTGTTTAAGGTTGCCAATCCCTGATCTAGTGTAACCTGATGTTTCTGTCTTGATGTACATACCTTGCTCAGCTTTTGAACAGAGTCCTGTTCTCTTCATTCAGTAGACAAGTTTCTTCTTTACCCAAACAGTTCATGAAAACGTCATTTACACAATCATCTCTCCTTCCACAAGAATCCATTATTTTTGTAATCAACTTTAGGGGTTTCTGGTATGTTGTCTAGATTTCGGGTATGCAAAATATAATCTCAGTTCCTTTAGGCTTCAGTAGCCAATGTAAGTCGTATTTAAGTCAGAAACAAAGCCCTTGTAAATGAAAGGGTACAGTTCTTTTGGCATCTGAATGCATACAGATAATGAAGGTCTACTTGCCTGTGTGATCCATTTTTATTAGGGGTTTGTTTTTCCTAAAATATAATAATTTGCCATCTTCAGCCTGAAAAAAAATTCTGGAGCTGCGGCAAAGTGTGTTTGCCAGAATGTTTCCTCTCTTTCCTTTTCGTCCTTTAACTGCCTGAAATATTTTATTTTGGAGATTTAAAACAAAGCATAAGCCCAGGAAAGGTTTCAAAGAAAAGTAATTAAAAATGACAAGTTGTGGCATAAACCTGACAGCGTTCAGGAAATATGCAGGATGGATTTTTTTTCATTTATGTCTTCTAGCATGTTTATTATTGTGTTCATAATGAGCCCTTCTTTTATAGCTAGAGTTCTTTTTTTTCCCTACTGTAGATGACAGTGGTTGTCTTAAGCCATGATCTTTTTTTTTAATGAGTATCTTTATCTCCACGTCATGCTTTTAAAGGTTTGGTATGCAAACACGGGATTCAGAAGCTTTGGGTAGAAAATGCCTGTCACAACTGCAATTATAATAACTAGCATCCTAATGAGTTGTGCTCCATATGTGGAAAATAATCTATAAACTAAACTGTTACATAATTTATATTAAGATGTGCATGCAATTATTTTGAAAGGGGGTAAATCCTATACATTCCAATTACAGTGGCAATTAAGTGAAATTATGTGGATACTAATTAGATGATCCTAAAGGATCATAGACTTGTGTACTTAATTATCAGAGGAACAATCAACAACTCATTTAGGATGAATAAATTTATTTCACTTTGGGAGGGTGATACTGCTATAGTTTCTCCTGCCGCCCTCATGTTTCTGAGATAATTCCATTGAGAGCGGTATGATCTATCCTGTATTTTTATGAGAGTAGTTAAGAACAGAATGTAACCTTTGGAGATTAGCATAAATTTCAAATCTCATTGTGCCACAGAAAGATATTTTAAAAATCCATTATTCTTAATAAAACCCAGTTAAGAAGACAGCGGTGTTAAGAAGCAGCCAAAATTAGAAATCTTTGAAGAATGTAAGTAAAGGCCAGGGAGTTTCTAACGTCTATGGGGAGCAATCGGTGGAACCTGTTTATTTATTCATTCATTCATTCATTCCTAAATCATAAATAAAGAATTAAGGAATGCAACTATTACAGGTTTAACTTAGCATAAGTCTCACTCAGAGTTTGAGTTTATGCAGAGTTTTAACCTAAATGGCTAATTATACAGCATGTTGAATGCACAGGACATTTTTATCCTTTGGCAAGGGTCATCCAAATTTATGGTGGACTCTCAAGGACTTTTGAGGGTACAAGTAGTCCTTGACTTACAACCACTAAGTGAAAGGTAAAGGTCCCTCTCGCACATATGTGCTAGCCATTACCAATTCTAAGGGATGGTGCTTATCTCCGTTTCAAAGCTGAAGAGCCAGCGCTGTTCGAAGATGTTTCCATGGTCATGTGTCTGGCATGACTAAATGCGAAAGGCACATGGAACACTGTTACCTTCCTACCAAAGCTGGTCCCTCTTTTTCTACTTGTATTTTTACAAGCTTTTGAATTGCTAGGTTGGCAGAAGCTGGGATAAGTAACGGGAACTCACTCCATTAAATGGCGCTAGGGATTCAAACCATCGAACTGCTGACCTTTCTGATCGACAAGCTCAGCATCTTAGCCGTTGAGCCACCGCATCCCTGTTTATGACCATTATTGAACCCCAAATTTCTATTACAAGGGAGATCACGTGCGCATGTGCTGGTGGGGGCATTTAATTACAGGGGTGGGCTTTTGGCACGCAAGGGAAAAACAGTTCGCCATCACTGCCCTATACCATTTAAGACAAATGACAAATCTCTTCTTGAAAACTTCCAATGTTGGAGCACCAGTGGTGGGTTGCAGGCGGTACACCCCGGTACGGGTGTACCAGTGCCTACTCGGAGCACCGGGTACCATTCCGGTATGGTGCTCCGGAGGGTCCACCTGCCCGCCTGTGGTCCTTACCTGTATTTGAGCTCTTCCGCGCTTATGCACACGCGCATGGAGCACACAGCGCCAGCTCGACACTCCACCAAGCAGCGGAAGTGTCGCAGAGGCGTTGCAAGAGGTAAGGATGCATGCCTATGCTGCGTGTGTTCATATGGTGGACTCTGGGTCCCATTGTACCATACCAGTTGCAACAGGATCCGGAACCCACCACTGTGGAGCACCCACAGCTTCTAGAGGCAAGACATTCCCTTAATGAATTGTTCTCACTATCAGGAAATTTCTCTTTATTTCTAGGTTGGATCTGTCCTTGATCAGTTTCCACTTGTCTGAAATGGTGTAGGGTTGCCTGCTTGAGAGGGGAGTGGGGGTTGTACTAGAAGATCTTCAAGGTCCCTTCCAGCTCTATTCTGATGGATTGTATCAGGAGACTTCATAATGTTGATCAGCCACATAATAAAACCTCTACGCCAATTACACTTACTACAGTGTTCTCGGGAATGTGCACTTGTTCCCAGTACTACAGATTTTGTGTAAATTTTCCAATTTACTGGGGACTAAGCAGATCTGTGAGAGTAGCTGTCCCTGAGCTTGAGAAATTGGTATGGAAGATTTCCATCTTCCTGTCTCCTATAACTTGGGAGTTGGACAAGTTCATTCCACTTTGAGGGGAAATCCTCAAGACCTGAAAGGAAACAATTTCAATCCTGAAACTGAGCTTGATAAAATTCATAGACTGAAGGAACAAAATGAATGGATATTTAATCCCAGTCAGATTATAGTGCCAAAGAAGGACCACTAAATATGGAGGCAAAGGGAGGATATAAAATCAAATGTATACAATGTGTACTTTCCCCGGCTTCTTTTGACTAGATAAGGCCCCTTGACAGGCTCAGTTATTTAGAAAGCATACACAAATTCACAAAGACCTCCCCGGATAATAAGCCCAGTCAGGCTTTTGAGCACATGAACTAAAATAAGCCCTCCCCCGAAAATATTGCAACCATGAGGTGACCATGCTCGCCATCTCCTGCACCTTAAAAATAATAAGACCTCCCTGAATATAAGGCCAGGTGATTATTTTGGGGGTCCAATGTCTTATTTTTGGGAAAACACGGAGTTTGTGTGTATGTGTGTGTTATGTATGTATGTATGTATGTATGTATGTATGTATGTATGTATGTATTTAGTGTCACAACTCCTGGTATGCCCAAATATGGGAGGAAGCCTACTGCTTCCTTTCTTTTCTATCGGCTCGTCACCAGAGACCATCCAGACAGAAACCCAATATTTTTACTGTTGCCTTTGTTACATTTGTGCTGATAAATAAGTATATATATATAGCAATAGCAATAGCAGTAGACTTATATACCGCTTCATAGGGCTTTCAGCCCTCTCTAAGCGGTTTACAGAGAGTCAGCATATTGCCCCCAACAATCCGGGTCCTCATTTTACCCACCTCGGAAGGATGGAAGGCTGAGTCAACCCTGAGCCGGTGAGATTTGAACCGCTGAACTGCTGATCTAGCAGTAGCCTGCAGTGCTGCATTTAACCACTGCGCCACCTCGGCTCTATATATATATATATTGTGTGTGTGTGTGTGTGTGTGTGTGTGTGTATGTATGTATGTATGTATGTGTATATATATATATATATATATATATACATATACATATACACACACACACATACATACGTACATACACACACACACACACACACACACACATTGTATATATAAATATATATATTGTAATGTATGTATGTGGTATGTGTGTGCATATATATTCATATTCATTACATACATAAGTACTTAATGAACAGTGTTTTCTATGAATCAAAGGTGATTCAGTGACGAAGACACTGAGTTTGTCAATCAGAAAGGTTGGCAGTTTGGCGGTTTGAATCCGTAGCACCACATAACGGAGTGAGCTCCCGTTACTTGTCCCAGCTTCTGCCAACCTAGCAGTTTGAAATCACATAAAAAACGCAAGTAGAAAAATAGGAACCACCTTTGGAGGGAAGGTAACAGCGTTCTGTGTGCCTTCGGCGTTTAGTCATGCTGGCCATATGACCACCGATACTTCTTCGGATAGCACTGGCTCTTCAGCTTTGAAACAGAGATGAGCACTGCCCCCTAGAGTCGGGAATGACTAGCACATATGTGCGAGAGGAATTTTTACCTTCATTTTATTGTATGAATCTGCTTATTTTTATCCAATAATACTCTTCCCACTCCTAATATCTACCTCTACTATCCACCATTTTTTAAACAAGTTCGAAAATACTGTGTCTTTTTCTTTTCATGTCAGTCTATCCATTTCTGCACAATCTAAAAATATATATATTACATCATCTTAGTACATGTGTGAGGGAAATCTTTACCTTATATGTTAATATTTTTTTTCCAGATTTACTACATTTGGATGTATAAATGCTTCCATTGTTGAGAGCCAAACTGGATTTTAATGTAAACTTTTGCTTTCACCTTTCTGAAAGTAGAACATTTCTTATATAGTGTTTTTGAAAATATCCATGAGTTTTGCTTTTGTTATACCATAAAAAAGCATGCATTCCTAATTGGAGATCATGGCCTTCTAAAAGCAATAATCTTTTATGGCTAAGCTTATCCATTCCCTCACCCATGTTAGTGCAGCTGCATGATAATAAAACTCCCAATCTCTTAGTCCAACCCCCCCCCCCCCCCGCCCCCGTTGTTTTTGGACTCCTGCAACATTCTCAATCTTATTCTGGCTTTTTTTTTACTTTGCCAAACATAATTATAGTGTTTATAGATATTCATTTTTATAGTTGCAGTTGATAGGTGCAAGTTTTTTCATTTATGCTTAATTTGTTGTAGCAGTTTTGTATAATTATCTTTCTTGATTGTAACGCATCTTGCTGTTAAATATATTCCCAAGTATTTAAGTCTCTTAGGTATCTATAAATCTAATTTCTTTCTTTCTTCTGTTTTTCTATAAAAGTTTTAGCTAAAAAAATTGTTTTATCTTTATTAATTTTCAATCCTGCAACTTGCCTATATTCTTCTATTACTCCCATTAAGAGCTTATTTCCAGTGGTTTTCTAAGATAAATACTAAATAATCTTAGAGAAAGCCTTGCTTTCTGATGACCAGAGGTCACATTACTTGCAAGAGAAGACAAAACTTGGGGCTGTTAGTTTGTTGCAGAAAAATCAAATCAGAAAGCACACACAGATAACTGATTCAGCTGGATTCATTAATTTCTTTATATACATAATAACAGATGAATAAATGCACAATACCAATAGTAGATATTTTCAATGTGGTAGAAGTTACAAGCAGAACACAACAGGAGAGAATAGTTTCATCTCAAGAGTTCAGAGCAGACAGAGACAAAACTAGTTTCAGTTTCGATTCTCAGCATAGACTCAGATGTGTTTAAGCTCTCATTGGCTGATTTAGTTGCTATGCCTATTCATTGGCTGACTTTGGTACCATGTCTCTCCCAGTCATGAATATTCTAACAGGAGATTTATTGATGTTGTGCGTTCAAACCCATCCATTCTTTCCTAAATTTGCATCTCTACTGCAGTCAGCTGCAGCTCAACATGCTCTGGTCCTTTTAAGAAAAGGTGGACAAGGCAATAAAATAATAACACTGGACTATTCTGCAGGATTGTTACAGACCACTCTCTATGGCTCAGTCAAACTGGGCTACCTTGTAGGGTATGTAACATGAATTTTATCCATGTCCATTGTCCAATTCTTGGAAGATGCTTAAGGTAATGGTTCCTCGCATATATGTGCTAGTTGTTCCTGACTCTAGGGGGCGGGGCTCATCTCCGTTTCAAAGCCAAAGAGCCAGTGCTGTCCGAAGACATCTCCATGGTCATGTGGCTGGCATGACTAAATGCCAAAGGTGCACGGAACACTGTTACCTTCCCACCAAAAGTCCCATTTTTCTACTTCCATTTTTACATGCTTTCGAACTGTTAGCAGAAGCTGGGACAAGTAACAGGAGCTCACTTCTCCCATTGACTTTGCTTATCAGAAGCTAGCTGGAAAGGTTGCAAATGCAAATTTATTCTATCGCATGTATGATTCCAGGAGCAAGTAGAGCCAGCAGTGGTTTCTATCAAATAATGGTTTATATCTACAATTGGAATACTATACATACACATGTTACAAGCAGTATCTAAACAAACAGCAATTACAGCAGGGGAGAAACACTACGAATCAACCAACACACTACAGGCATTTAAAGGGATAACAGCCAAAGACCCTGCTGACTCATTCCCCACATAGCATCAGCTTTTTCTCTTTTAAAGTCTTCACATTGAGGAACATGGACAAGTTTCGCTTGAGTTCTACATATCTACAGACCCCTCACATCTGGACATAAATTGTTTCAGCTTCTACCCTCAAAATGATGCTATAAAGCACTGCACACCCAGGCAATTAGACACAAGGACAGTTTTTTCCCCAAACGCCATCACTCTACTAAACAACTAATCCCTACAACGCTGTCAAACTATCTACTGTATTATTATTGTTGTTGTACAATTGTATCACAGCGGCCAGTTGTTTCGCCGGATTTGGCATTGGTTACTAGTCGGGCCCCATCCAGGGGCCTAGGACGTCGTAACGTATTTTCGTAATATGCGTGCAGATCCAAGCAGTGTGGCTTTTTGCATTTGACTGATGGTGATTTTGTCAATTTTTAACTGTTTTAAATGTAATTCCAGTGCTTTTGGAATAGCACCCAGTGTGCCAATTACCACTGGAATTACCACTGCTGGTTTGTGCCATAGTCGTTGAATTTCGATTTTTAAGTCCTGGTATCTTGTGATTTTTTCATGTTCCTTCTCGGCGACCCTGCTATCACCTGGTATTGCGATGTCTATGATTGTGACCTTATTTTTCTCAACCAGTGTGATGTCTGGTGTATTATGCACCAGTATTTTGTCGGTTTGTATACGGAAATCCCACAAGATCTTGACCATCTGATTTTCGGTGACTTTTTCAGGCTGATGTTCCCACCAGTTTGTTGCTGTTTTAATATTATAATTTTTGCACAAATTCCAATGGATCATTTCTGCTACTGAATTGTGCCGCAATTTATAATCAGTCTGCGCGATTTTTTTACAGCAGCTGAGTATGTGATCAACAGTTTCATCAGCTTCTTTGCAAAGTCTGCATTTGGCATCATCAGAGGATTTTTCGATTTTGGCCTTAATGGCATTTGTGCGGATAGCTTGTTCTTGCGCAGCCAGGAGTAGTGACTCTGTTTCTTTCTTTAATGTACCTGTTGTTAACCATAACCAAGTTTGTTCACTGTCCACTTTATCTTTTATTTTTTCCAGAAATTGACCATGCAGTGCTTTGTTCTGCCAACTCTCCATTCTTGATTTTATCACATCTTTTCTGTATTCTTGTTTTGTCTGTTGGGCCTTCAGTAGATTTTTGTTCTTTACTTCGATTAATAGATGTTCTTGACTTTCTTTTAAATAATCAGCCAGTGCATGTTTTTCTTCTTCAACTGTTTGCTTCACTTGTAATAATCCTCTGCCACCTGATTTTCGGGGCAGGTACAGTCTATCAGTATCACCACGTGGATGTAAACTGTAGTGCATTGTCATTAGTTTCCTGGTTTTTCGGTCCAAAAGGTCCAAATCAGCTTGTGTCCAGTTAACTATGCCAGCTGTGTATCTTATAACTGGTATTGCCCAGGTATTTATGGCCTTGATTGTATTTCCACCATTCAATTTAGATTTCAAAATTTTCCTAACTCTGTTGGTGTACTCTCGCCTGACAATAGTTTTTACTTCTCCATGCTTGATGTTATCCAACTGCAGAATGCCTAAGTATTTGTAGGCTTCATTTTCTTTGCATTTAATTAGTTGGCCATTGGGCATTTCAATTCCCTCAGATGCAGTGATTTTGCCCCTTTTTATGGATACAGTGGCACATTTTTCCATGCCAAACTGCATTGAAATATCGGTGCTGAATACTCGGACAGTATTTGTCAATGATTGGATTTCTATTTCTGACTTGCCATAGAGTTTCAAATCATCCATATATAGTAAATGCGAAATTTTTTCAGCTTTTTTGGCTGTTTGGTAGCCTAATTTCATTTTTTTTTAAAGATTACTGATAGTGGGATCATTGCGATGATGAAGAGAAGAGATGAAAGTGAATCACCCTGGAAAATTCCTCGCTTGATATTAACCATTCCGTAGCTCTCATTCCCTACTGCCAACTCAGTTCTCCATTGTTTCATTGCCTTTTCAGTAAAGGATGTAATATTTTTGCTAATGCCAGTTGTTTCTAAGCATTTTATGATCCAACTATGTGGCAGTGAGTCAAATGCCTTTTTGTAATCAATCCAGACCATATTCAAGTTCATTTTTCTGTTCTTACAATTTTCTAATATCATTTTATCAATTAGAAGCTGATCTTTTGTGCCCCTGCTCCTTCTTTTGTTGCCTTTTTGCTCTACTGGCAAGATGTTGTTTGTTTCCAAATAATCCATCATGTTATCTGCAATAATGCCTGTGAGTAATTTGAAGGTTGTTGGTAAGCATGTTATTGGTCTATAGTTTTCAGGTGTTGTTCCTTTAGTTGGATCTTTCTGAATCAAGTATGTTTTTCCAGTTGTCAACCATTCATCAATTTGGCCCTTTTGTAAAATTTCATTCAGTTGCCTGGCCAATATTGCATGTAAACTGGTCAGATGGTGGCTCTCCAGCTTCAGCGTACCTTGGAGGAAGCTAACTATCTTGACCCCTTCCAGTCTGGCTTCAGACCCGGTTACAGCACAGAAACCGCTTTGGTCGCATTGACTGATGATCTCTGGAGAGCTAGGGATGGAGGCCATGCTTCCATCCTAGTTCTCCTGGACCTCTCAGCGGCTTTCGATACCATCGACCATGGTATCCTTCTGCGACGACTGCGGGAGATAGGGGTGGGCGGCACTGTCTTGCAGTGGTTCTCCTCCTATCTCTCGGACAGGTCGCAGTCGGTGTTGGTGGGGGGGCAGAGATCGTCCCTGAGGCCCCTAACTTATGGGGTGCCGCAGGGGTCGGTCTTATCCCCCCTACTATTTAACATTTACATGAAACCGCTGGGCGAGATCATCCGAAGGCACGGGATAAAATACCACCAATATGCGGACGATACACAGTTGTATCTGTCCGCCCCGTGCCAACTCAATGAAGCGGTGGACGTGATGAACCGGGGTCTGGAAGCCGTTAAAGACTGGATGAGAGCAAACAAGCTGATACTCAACCCAGACAAGACCGAGTGGCTGTTGTGTTTCCCTCCCAAAAATTTGACCAACATACCATCACTCAGGCTGGGGGGACAAAATTTACACCCCTCAGAAAGGGCCCGCAACTTGGGAGTCCTCCTGGATTCACAGCTAACTTTTGACCACCATCTCTCAGCTGTGACCAGGGGGGCATTTGCCCAGGTTCGCCTGGTGCGCCAGTTGCGGCCCTACCTGAATCGGGAGGCCCTCACAACAGTCACTCGAGCCCTTGTGATCTCTAGGCTGGAATACTGTAATGTGCTCTACATGGGGCTGCCCTTGAAGAGCATCCGAAGACTTCAGCTAGTCCAGAATGCGGCCGCGCGAGTGATCGTGGGCGCACCACGGTTCGCCCACATAACACCGATCCTCCGTGAGCTGCACTGGCTGCCTGTTGATCTCCGGGTGCACTTCAAGGTCCTACTCACCACCTTTAAAGCGCTCCATGGTAGTGGATCTGGCTATTTGAGAGACCGCCTTCTGCCAATCACCTCCCTGCGTCCCATCAGATCGCATAGAGTTGGCCTCCTCCGTATTCCATCCGCCAGTCAGTGCCGACTGGCGACTACTCGGAGGAGAGCCTTCTCTGTTGCGGCTCCGACACTATGGAACAATCTCCCCGTGGAGATTCGTACCCTCACCACCGTCCAGGCCTTCCGCACAGCCCTCAAGAACTGGCTAGCCCGTCAGGCCTGGGGATAATCTCATTTTTGCCCCTCCCGAATGTTGAGTGAATGTTGAGTTTTACTGTCTAATTTACTTTGTGCACATTTCTTTTTGGTATTGTCCTACACCCCCCTTCCTTTTTTGATTGTAAGCCGCCCTGAGTCCCCTCAGGGAAAAGGGCGGCCTATAAATAAATAAATCTACAAATCTACAAATCTACAGATATTTGAGCCAGAAACCATGTAATTGGTCCTTTCCAGGTGATGTCCAATTCTTTACCTTTTTAACTCGATTTTTGATCATCTCAGTTGTTATTTCTAATACTTGCATTTGTTTGTTGCCAATGCTTTTCTCAAAGTCATGTATCCACTTTGCTTCCTTGTTGTAGTCCTTTGCATTTTCCCACAATTCTTTCCAGAATTCAACTGTGGCCTGCTTTTCTGGTTTTTCACTTTTGGTGTCACCATTCACATTAAGACTTTGATAAAAACGCCGTTGGTCTGATCGAAATTGCTGATTTTGTTTATATTGGATGATTCGTGCCTCATATCTTTCAATTTTTCTAGCTGTTGCTGTTATCTGCTGTTTTACAATCTCTACAGCTTCATTGATGTTTCTTGTATCCAATCTATATCTTCTGATTAGCCGATCTATGATTTTGTTGTTTTTAAGCCGTTGCTCATGCATGTTCTTTAAGTTACTAGCATCTGCCCTTAATTTTTTGATTTTTTGTTCTAGACGGATTTTCCACTTTGGCTTTGATGCTTTTTCTGTTGTGTGACTAGGTACTTTAATTTTAATGCCTAGTTCGTTAGTGACTATTACAGCTGCGCTGTACATTAACTGGTTTGTTTCCAAGATGGATCCCGGTTCAATTGTTGAAAACACTGCATTAACCATTTTCATGATAGGGGCCAAAATTTTCTTAGGCACAGTTTTTAGTGATGGTAAACGTTGCCTTTCCTCATTAAGCAGAAAATGCTCCATGATCTTATCCTTCAATTCTTTTTGTTTTTGAGTTAGTTCATCAGTTGGTTCAGTGATAACTGGTTCTAGTGGTGGTGATGTTATTTCCTCCCTGAGAGCTTCTTCTGGGAGTTCTACTATAGTGTCTTTAGTTGTGTCTTGAATATCAGTTATTTCCGCTTGTGATATTGTTTTTTGGGGTTTGCAATTTGCCTGAATTTCCTCATGTTCAACTTCACTAAACACTTTATTCCGTATAATAAATCGCCTTTGATCTGCTAGTCGTTGTTCACTAACATTTGAATCTGGATATTGTTGTTTCCATAATTCATACATTCGCTTTAAATATCCTCTTTTTCCTGGCTCTGAGTTGTAGTAACAGGCCATTATGGCACGGTTTTCATCTGCACTATATTTTTGTCGTTTTGTTGGCTGGTCCACTTGTAGCCCACTTGTCGACGGATGTCCAGGGACCCCAACATCCGCCGCGGCCCTTGTTAACCCGCGCGACGACCGATGCGGTATGGAATTCTTATTTGTTTTTTTCACCATATTGTATGGGTTGGCGGGGTTTTTTTTACGGGACCAGATGCCAACCTGATCCCAACCTTCCTCCTTTCTCATCCGGGCTTGGGACCGGCAACGGCGGAGTTATTATTATTATTATTATTATTATTATTATTATTATTATTATCTTACTTCCTACTACCTATCTCCTCCCACTTATGACTATAACCATGTTGCTTGTATCTTTACAATTTATATTATTTTATTTGTTTCCTAGTGCAATTTGATTGTTTATTAGTAATCTATGACTGTCACTAACTGTTGTATCTTATGATTCTTGATGAATGTGATTTTTCCTTTATGTACACTGAGAGCATATGCACCAAAGACAAATTCCTTGTGTGTCCAATCACACTTGGCCAATAAAGAATTCTGTTCTATTCCTATTCTATTCTATTCTTGCTTTCCCTATATGAATGGATCTCCCTATATTTATCTGTAACAGTGGGATTTTATCCAAACATGTTCCTGAATTTGTAATTTCACAGGCAGAGAGATTCAAGATCACAGCTCTTTGATCAACTGGTTTTATTACACTCATTAGAAAACAACAAAGATTCTTCATTTTTTGGCTCAAATCTATATGTGGCCCAGGTTCAAGTCATGCCTGAATAAACCGAGACTCAGTTTCCTTAGTGGGAAGAGCAGCCAACATCTGGCCATGGTTACTGTAGGGCCTTTGACTGTTTTCAGCCTGGATCCGTCTGGCCCTCACATACACATTGCTTCCACTGTTTCCATAAACATTTTGATAAGTGTTTCTTTTGTTGCTTCCTATTACATTACCCTGGTTATTTATTTCGATCTTAAAAATAAACAAAGTTGGGACTTCCTGGGAGGAGCCTACTGGTGGGGGCTGCAAAAAATCAGCTGCCTCCGAATTCCTGGCTACGTACCTGTTTAGAGGATCTTCCATCTGACGTCTTATCAGGTTTTCTTATCCTTCAGGCAAGAAGGAAAGAAGAAACTGTTTTGCTGGCAAATGCTCTTCGATTTTTGCAGCTTTTGTGCTTGCAAGGAAAGGGGGGCTAGCCCAAGGCAGAACGGCTGTCCGTGCTGGGAACTTCAAACTGCCTTGTGCAGGACAAAGTAGGTCTCTCCCACTCTGCTCAAAGTTTTGTTTGATTTATTCTTATCACGAGCTGAATCCGTTTACTGCGTGGACAATAATTGTTTATCAACATTTTAGCTTCTTTTCTTTTTCTCCTCCGAAAAATTATTTACTCAGAGGCTTCTAAAATGGCGCTGAGCAGGCTGGTTTCTCCGGTAATAACGAACACTTTTTACTAATCCTCACAAGAATTCAAAACAAAAGAGATTGCTTATCATTTGTTTTTGGTTTCACAATAGAAGAATTTTACTCCTTCATTAACCTTGCTTATTTGGAAGTTAAATGGTGATGAATCTGCTGAATGGTCTTGTTACAATGTTTACTCACTGAAAGTTTTGCCAAGCCTTAAACTTCAAAATAAAAGCCTCTTTACTTAAAGCTGCATATTCAGGCAATAGAGTTTTATTAACTGCAGGCAGATAAATTTTGAAATGGCCTCAAAACCAAATATTAACTTGAAGTCGTCACCCTCTACTTCCAGGGGCACATCCTCAGTGCCTGGCACAAAGCTGCAGCCTCCGCTTCCTACACCCCTGCTGGGGATGTGTTAACGAAAGAATTTTTCCTGAGTAATCTAAGCGAGGCTCTTAATGCACAGACAATTAAAATGGAAGATAAGTTTAGAGATAATAGAGAGGTGGTAAAGCAGGAGAGAAAAGAGGAAATAAAAGAAATGAAAGAAGAAATTAAAAGTGAAATAAAAGGACTTAAACAGGAGCTGTATGAGAAATTTGATGCTAAGGTTGATAAAATTAGAGACGACATGCTGAGTCTTGTAACTGTATTAACAGAACATATTTCTGGAGTGGAAGATACTCTAGAGGTTCTTAATGATGCCAATGCTAATTTGACATTGAAAACAGAGGTGGTGGAACAAAAAGTGGAAAATGCTGAAAAAGAAATTATTATGATACAGTACCGACAAATGGAGTTCGCATTAAGAGTAAGGGGGCTGCGTGAGGAGAAACAGGAGAACCTGAAACAGATCCTATCGGAAGCTTTTGACCGCCTGATGGGAAGACCAGGGACCAATCAAGTCTGGCAAATTGACAAAGCTTACCGCATTAACTCCTGGCTGGCAAAGCAGAAGCAGCTTCCTCGAGACATCGTTATATATTTTACTACAAGAGAGTTTAGAAATATGGTACTGCAAGCATCTTATAATACTAAGCTTCAAATTGGCGGTCAAGACCTGGCTGTTTTGAAAGAGATACCACCTCAAATGTTAAGAGCCAGGAGAGACTACGCTTTTTTGGTCGAAGAACTCAGAAATCGCCAGATACAGTATAGATGGGATGCACCATTTGGCATCATATTTACATTTGATAAGCAAAGGTACCACCTCAACTCTGTATGGAAAGCCCGAGATTTTTATTATAATATATTGAAGGCCGGACACCCTGCACCATCTGGACCTAGAGAAAGACCACAAGAAGGACAGGATAGACAGCAAACTACACAACCACCAGACAAGATGGAGCATCTCTCTTCTCTAGAAGTGCAAGGTGCTATGGAACCAAGACCTAGCCGCATGACTACTAGACGTATGGAGAAACAAGCTAAAAAGCAACAGCGTCAACAATCATCGGCCATCGATCAAGGATCTACAACAACAAATCTGGAAGCAATGGGAGGAGCTAGACCTAAGGTTAAACAGGCCGTGCAGGAAGCTCTAAAAATGCTTCAACCAACCAAAGATGACAACTAAGATTTTAACATGGAATGTCAATGGACTGAACTCTCCACAGAAGAGGAAGAAAATATTTCATTATCTCAAACAGTTTAAGAACGATGTAATTTGTTTGCAAGAAACTCATATCAAGTCAACTGATCAAAAATATTTGATCAACTCAAAACTTGGTCAACATTTTGCAGCTTCTGCTATGGAAAAGAAGAATGGTATAGTTGTATACTTAAGAAAAGATATGAAAGCTGAATTAATAGAAGCAGATCCCTTCGGAAGATATATTGCTTTAGACTTAATCTTAGAAGGGAAAAAGACATTACTTTGGGGAATTTATGCTCCCAATCAACAGCAAGATAGATTCTATAGAAATCTTCATGCTAAACTAGTACAGTGGGACTATAGTTCCTGTATACTATTGGGTGACTGGAATGGAGTGATAGACACTAAGAGAGATAAGAAGATTTCCCGCCTAAATACCAAGATGCGAGCAAAGTTACCCAAATCTTTCTTTGACATTATGGATGATTTTGAATTGAGAGATATTTGGCGAGAAAGAAATGCAGAGGAATGTGACTTCACTTTCTTCTCGGACAGGCATCAATCCCTTTCAAGGATTGATTTTATTCTAACCACTAATGATTTGCTTTCTAGGGTCAAGAAAACAAAGATTGCAGCTAGGATCCTTTCGGACCATAACCCAGTTTGGATGGAGTTGGGAAGGGTAGTGCAGGCAAGAAGGTCTTGGAGATTGAATGAAAACTTATTTAGATATGAAAAGTATATTAATGATTGTAAAAAATTACTATCTGAATATTTTGTTTTGAATATGAATAAGGGTACATCTATGGAATTTGTATGGGACGCAAGTAAAGCGTATATGAGAGGAGTTTTGATGAATATAAATAAAACACATAGAAATAAGCAAGGGTTAAAACGAACAGAACTGGAAGAGGAAATTAAGAGAAAAGAGCTGGAGTTAACAATGAACCCAGACGATACAAAGGTTAAGGAAGCTATTAACATATTAAAATCTCAATTTGACATGTTGATCTCTGACCAGGTGGCTACTAATCTATTATATGCAAAACACAATACTTTTTGTAATGCAAACAAACCTGGCAGATGGTTAGCTTATCAGATTAGGAAAAAAAGGAAAACTCGAAATATATCTAAACTGATTTACAGAGGGAAGGAGGTGTTTCAACAGGAAGAGATTCAAAAGGCTTTCTGGGAATTTTTTACAGAACTGTATAAAGGGGATAAAATTAATGGTTTAGACATAGACAAATATTTAGACAAAGAGAAAATACCTTCAGTTAGAGAAGAACACAGGCAAAAATTGAATCAACCAATAACCTCGGGGGAAATCCTGCAGGTAATTAAGCAATTAAGTCAGGGAAAGCACCAGGTACAGATGGCTTGACAGCGGTTTACTATAAAAACTTACAGTTAGAAATGGTAGAACCTCTTAGAGAATTATTTAATATGATTCAAACGGAAGGTAAAGTCCCTCCATCTTGGAAGACAGCGTTTATATCTTTGATACCCAAAGAAGATCAAGATACTACTCAACCCAAAAATTATAGACCTATTTCATTACTGAATGTAGATTATAAAATTTTACTAAAATATTAGCAAATAGGTTAATGTTGGTCACTCAACAATTGATACATACGGACCAAACAGGTTTTATACAAGGGAGACAGATGAAAAGTAATGTTAGATTAATTATTAATGCATTAGAATATTTGGGAAAGAACAATCAGATCCCTGCTGCGTTTATATTTTTGGATGCTGAGAAGGCCTTTGATCGAGTTAACTGGCAATTTCTGTTGAAGATACTGCAAAAAATGCAGATAGGAGATAATTTTTTACAGTCAATTAAAGCAATATACCAACAGCAAACAGCACAAATCATAGTCAATGGAAGTCTAACAGACTCTTTTCAAATTGGAAAAGGTACAAGACAGGGCTGTCCTTTGTCCCCATTATTGTTTATTATAACTTTGGAAGTATTGTTGAATAAAATACGGGGCTTGGATGGTTTAAAAGGGATCAAGATTAGGCAGCAAGAATATAGAGTCCGCGCTTTTGCGGATGATTTGGTCATAATATTGGAACAACCGCAGGAATCCAGTATGGTTTTAATGAATATGATTAATCAATATGGTCAAGTGTCGGGCTTTAAAATAAACTTAGGAAAAACCAAAATATTAGCTATAAATATGAATATTAAACAAAAGGAAGAATTAGGAGTGATGCTAGGATGTGAGGTAGTTAAAAAAGTCAAATATCTTGGAGTTAACATTTTAACTTCAAATGGGAAATTATATAAGCATAATTATGAACCACTTTGGCATAGCATACAGACAGAGATGAAAAAATGGGAGAAATTGCACTTATCTTTGCTGGGTAGGATAGCGGCAGTGAAAATGAACATTTTACCAAAATTTTTATTTCTCTTCCAAATGTTACCTATACTTAAAAAAGATGCGAACCTTTTAGAATGGCAGAAGGGTATCAACAAATTTGTGTGGGCAGGAAAGAAGCCGAGGGTAAAGATGAAAATAATGCAAGATGTACGTGAGAGAGGAGGATTGAAACTACCTAATTTAAAACTATATTATGATGCAGTGGCATTATCTGTAATTAGTGATTGGATTCACTTAACCAATGATAGAATATTGAACATTGAGGGACACGATTTGGTATTTGGTTGGCATGCTTACCTGTTATTCAACAAAAAATTGGATAAGAACTTTAAAAGTCATATTTTAAGAAATGCTTTATTGCGGGTCTGGAAGAAATATCAATATAAATTAAATGACAAGATACCCATGTGGGCAATTCCTAGACACGCAATTGAAAATATGAATACAGCACAAAAACATGACAGAACTACCTACAGACAGCTTCTTACCTCGGAAAGGGGGGTATTACAATTAAAATCTTTAGAGGTATTAAAAGAGGAGAAGGTAGTTCAAACATGGTTCCAGTATGGGCAATTACAGGCTAGGTGGAAAATAGATCAAAAAATTGGTTTTATTCAAGTTGAGGATAATCTGTTTAAACAAATAAGAGATCAAAGCTTAATGCATATAAAGAGGATATATAATGTATTAATACAGATGGATTCGGAAACAGAATTAGTTAAAGATTGTATGATAAAATGGGCTCAAAATATTGAGGAACCAATAATGTTGGATACATGGGAAAGAATCTGGGTAAGAAATGTGAAATTTACACAAGCTCAAAATCTGAGAGAAAATTTTTACAAGATGTTCTATAGATGGCATTTAGATCCTAAAAAGTTGGCTTCTATGTATCCGAATGTACAGCCTAAATGTTGGAGGTGTGGTTCTCTCGATGCTACATACTATCATATATGGTGGACCTGCCAAAAGGTTAAGGCATTTTGGATAAAAATATGGTGGGTCATGCAAAATGTTTTTAAAAGAAGGATAAAGTTTAGTCCTCAGTTATTTTTACTAGGTATATGTACTGACTTTACAGTGGTAGAGACCAATTTGATTCTGCACCTGATAACTGCAGCAAGACTGTTGGTGGCGCAATATTGGAAGAAGGAAGACTTGCCTACAATCCAAGAATGGACATTGAAAGTAACAAACTTAGCTGAAATGGCTAAAATATCGGCATATCTCAAAGATCATTCAAATGAGAGATATAAACGAGACTGGAAAAAATGGATTGACTATATACAAAATAAATACGGGACTAAGAAATTCCAGTTAGCCTATGCTTAAGATCAGAAATGATTTAAACTGTTAAAAGTCAGTTCAGTAAGAAGAAGCTAAGGTCAATCTAGAATGTCATTAATTTCTTTATTTCTTTTTTCTCAATAGATTTTAGACTGTGTTAGTTAAAAATCTATACCGTGTACGGGTTCTGGGAAGTCGGGGGGGGGAAGGAGGAGGGGGGGTGGGGGGGTGGAGGGAGGGAGGGGTACACACAACAAAAAAAAATTGTACTTCAATGTCTTAATGATTGACAAATGATGACATATTTGGGTTTTTTTTAAAGAAAAATAAAAAAGTTCTGTTTAAAAAAAAAATAAAAATAAACAAAGTTGTCATAAATCTTTTGGGATATGCTATTACAGTAGGTGCATTCCTTCATCTTACTATTGTAATTTACACAGTATGAGTGTTGTCTGACATGCAGGCTTTTTAATTGTCATAATTCGCACATCAAAAAGGTGTTAATGACATCACACCCTTTAAAACATCTCTGCTCATGAAGGATGTGCATCTGCTCCGAGGCTTTAAACCCGTTTCCCCATGCATTATGAGTTACGTGGATAATGGCATGTTCGAATATACCATTTTAAAATCCCTTGAAAGAATTGCTGGAAATTGAGCAGAATTGCAAAAAAGGATGCAAACAAAACTAGAAAAAGTTTCCATTAAACCTATCATGACAAACAGAACCTACCATCCAGATTATTATTATTATTATTATTATTATTATTATTATTATTATTATTATTATTGTATCACAGCGGCCAGTTGTTTCGCTGGATTTGGCATTGGTTACTAGTCGGGCCCCACCCAGGGGCCTAGGACGTCTTAACGTATTTTCGTAATATGCGTGCAGATCCAAGCAGTGCGGCTTTTTGCATTTGACTGATGGTGATTTTGTCAATTTTTAACTGTTTTAAATGTAATTCCAGTGCTTTTGGAATAGCACCCAGTGTGCCAATTACCACTGGAATTACCACTGCTGGTTTGTGCCATAGTCGTTGAATTTCGATTTTTAAGTCCTGGTATCTTGCGATTTTTTCATGTTCCTTCTCGGCGACCCTGCTATCACCTGGTATTGCGATGTCTATGATTGTGACCTTATTTTTCTCAACCAGTGTGATGTCTGGTGTATTATGCGCCAGTATTTTGTCGGTTTGTATACGGAAATCCCACAAGATCTTGACCATCTGATTTTCGGTGACTTTTTCAGGCTGATGTTCCCACCAGTTTGTTGCTGTTTTAATATTATAATTTTTGCACAAATTCCAATGGATCATTTGTGCTACTGAATTGTGCCGCAATTTATAATCAGTCTGTGCGATTTTTTTACAGCAGCTGAGTATGTGATCAACAGTTTCATCAGCTTCTTTGCAAAGTCTGCATTTGGCATCATCAGAGGATTTTTCGATTTTGGCCTTAATGGCATTTGTGTGGATAGCTTGTTCTTGCGCAGCCAGTATTAGTGACTCTGTTTCTTTCTTTAATGTACCTGTTGTTAACCATAACCAAGTTTGTTCACTGTCCACTTTATCTTTTATTTTTTCCAGAAATTGGCCATGCAGTGCTTTGTTCTGCCAACTCTCCATTCTTGATTTTATCACATCTTTTCTGTATTCTTGTTTCGTCTGTTGGGCCTTCAGTAGTTTTTTGTTCTTTACTTCAATCAATATATGTTCTTGACTTTCTTTTAAATAATCAGCCAGTGCATGTTTTTCTTCTTCAACTGTTTGCTTCACTTGTAATAATCCTCTGCCACCTGATTTTCGGGGCAGATATAGTCTATCAGTATCACCACGTGGATGTAAACTGTAGTGCATTGTCATTAGTTTCCTGGTTTTTCAGTCCAAAATATCCAAATCAGCTTGTGTCCAGTTAACTATAGTAAATGCGAAATTTTTTCAGCTTCTTTGGATGTTTGGTAGCCTAATTTCATTTTTTTTTAAAGATTACTGATAGTGGGATCATTGCGATGATGAAGAGAAGAGGTGAAAGTGAATCACCCTGGAAAATTCCTCGTTTGATATTAACCATTCTGTAGATCTCATTCCCTACTGCCAACTCAGTTCTCCATTGTTTCATCGCTTTTCAGTAAAGGATGTAATATTTTTGCTAATGCCAGTTGTTTCTAAGCATTTTATGATCCAACTATGTGGCAGTGAGTCAAATGCCTTTTTGTAATCAATCCAGACCATATTCAAGTTCGTTTTTCTGTTCTTACAATTTTCTAATATCATTTTATCAATTAGGAGCTGATCTTTTGTGCCCCTGCTCCTTCTTTTGTTGCCTTTTTGCTCTACTGGCAAGATGTTGTTTGTTTCCAAATAATCCATCATGTTATCTGCAATAATGCCTGTGAGTAATTTGAAGGTTGTTGGCAAACATGTTATTGGTCTGTAGTTTTCAGGTGTTGTTCCTTTAATCAAGTATGTCTTTCCAGTTGTCAACCATTCATCAATTTGGCCCTTTTGTAAAATTTCATTCAGTTGCCTGGCCAATATTGCATGTAAACTGGTCAGATATTTGAGCCAGAAACCATGTAATTGGTCCTTTCCAGGTAATGTCCAATTCTTTACCTTTTTTGCTCGATTTTTGACCATCTCAGTTGTTATTTCTAATACTTACATTGTTGCCAATGCTTTTCTCAAAGTCATGTATCCACTTTGCTTCCTTATTGTAGTCCTTTGCATTTTCCCACAATTCTTTCCAGAATTCAACTGTGGCCTGTTTTTCTGGTTTTTCACTTTTGGTGTCACCATTCACATTAAGACTTTGATAAAAACGCCGTTGGTCTGATCGAAATTGCTGATTTTGTTTATATTGGATGATTCGTGCCTCATATCTTTCAATTTTTCTAGCTGTTGCTGTTATCTGCTGTTTTACAATCTCTACAGCTTCATTGATGTTTCTTGTATCCAATCTATATCTTCTGATTAGCCGATCTATGATTTTGTTGTTTTTAAGCCGTTGCTCATGCATGTTGTTTAAGTTACTAGCATCTGCCCTTAATTTTTTGACTTTTTGTTCTAATCGGATTTTCTACTTTGGCTTTGACGCTTTTTCTGTTGTGTGACTAGGTACTTTGATTTTAATGCCTAGTTCATTAGTGACTATTACAGCTGCACTGTACATTAACTGGTTCGTTTCCAAGATGGATCCCGATTCAATTGTTGAAAACACTGCATTAACCATTTTCATGATAGGGGCCAAAATTTTCTTAGGCACAGTTTTTAGTGATGGTAAACGTTGCCTTTCCTCATTAAGCAGAAAATGCTCCATGATCTTATCCTTCAATTCTCCCCGTCGAGATACGCACCCTCACCACCGTCCAGGCCTTCCGCGCAGCCCTTAAGACCTGGCTATCCCAACAGGCCTGGGGATAAGTCTTCGATTTGCCCCACCCGAGTGTGAATGTTGAATGCAAGTTGTGTTTTTATTACTTTATTTATTTTGTGCACATATTGTTTGTTTTGAATTTCACCCCCCCCCCTAATGATTGTAAGCCGCCCTGAGTCCCCTCAGGGAAAAGGGCGGCCTATAAATCCAAATAAACACTAAACACTTTTTGTTTTTGAGTTAGTTCATCAGTTGGTTCAGTGATAACTGGTTCTAGTGGTGGTGGTGTTATTTCCTCCCCAAGAGCTTCTTCTGGGAGTTCTACTATAATGTCTTTAGTTGTGTCTTGAATATCAGTTATTTCCGCTTGTGATATTGTTTTTTGGTTTTGCAATTTGCCTGAATTTCCTGAAGTTCAACTTCACTAAACACTTTATTCCGTATAATAAATCGCCTTTGATCTGCTAGTCGTTGTTCACTAACATTTGAACCTGGATATTGTTGTTTCCATAATTCATACATTCACTTTAAATAACCTCTTTTTTCTGGCTCTGAGTTGTAGTAACAGGCCATTATGGCATGGTTTTCATCTGCACTAAATTTTTGTCATTTTGTTGGCTGGTCCACTTGTAGCCCACTTGTCGACGGATGTCCAGGGACCCCAACATCCGCCGCGGCCCGTGCGACGACCGATGCGGTATAAAATTTTTATTTGTTTCTTTCACCATATTGTATGGGTTGGCGGGTTTTTTTTATGGGGCCAGTTGCCAACCTGACCCCAACCCTCCTCCTTTCTCATCCGGGCTTGGGACCGGCAGCAGCGGAGTTGTTGTTGTTGTTGTTGTTGTTGTTGTTGTTATTATTATTATTATTATTATTATTATTATTATTATGTTAATCTTTGGTGAGATTCACAGCCTTTGGGGCTGGTTGGTAGCTCAACAGCTCAAGTCCTAACCAAGGACCTAGAATTTGTAGAATCAGAATGTTCAAGTCTGATAAATTTAAAATTAGTAGTAGTAGTAGTAGTAGTAGTAGTAATAGTAGTTGTAGTATGTAGTAGTAGTAGTAGTATCTCCTTTATTCATTAAACATGAAACTCAGTCAACCAAACACCCAAAAATGTGTCACAAACACTATTGACTGGTGCTAATAGTTGATATGGGTTGGTGCCAGCATCCTAGGTATCAACCAAGTATCTTCTTAGAATATATGATGTTCCGAGTAGCACAGTTTTTTGCATTTCCTCTAGTATTATTGCAGGAAGCTGCAATTTCTTGATGTGTTTCGTTGTTGTTGTTGTTGTTATCATTATTGGAAAATAGATATCATTTAGGGGATTTTTTTTATAGTGCAAAGCCATTCCTCCCTCCCCCTTCCCTCTGCATTTTGTTTGCATTTGTCAATTCCAAACACTTCTCTTCAGGACTAAGGAACCTGTGGTTCTTCCAACATTGTTCTTTCCCTAACCATAAGCCAGACAGGTTGAGATCTACAGATGCCAGAAATACCTGGAAGTCTGGAGTTTTCCAATTCCTACGCTTTTCAACGCTCAACTTGCAATGGGTTGTACTGTCTTAGTTGCATGTCATGCTCATGGTTGTCTTCAGGAATGGCCCCAGTAAGAGGCCATGAAAGCAGAGGTGGGCTTCACATAATTTAACAACCGGTCGCCTAGTGCAGAACCGAAAAACGTGAGCGTGCCTTCCACACTTGTGCACGGTTTCAAACACATAGCAATTTTATGCGCACTTTCTCAGGCAGCGGCGGTGAGTAGAGTGGGCGAGGCACGGAAATCATCTGGGCTGCGAGCAAGCCAGAGAGTGAGATATATAGGATGGGATAGTGCCGGGACAGGTGGGCGGAACAACCGGTTCGCGAGAACCGGTCCGAACCGACAGCAGCCCACCTCTGCATAAAAGCCAACTCTTTATACAAAGTGAGAGCAGCCTTTCAGAATGTGATCAAATTATGTCATAAAAACATGGTTTGTTTGTTTTTTGTCTTTCCTTTTAGAAAATGAAGTAAGAGCTTTCCCAGTCTTAATTAGTGACCAGAGTGAGATAATTGACACTAATGGAGCCGGAGATGCCTTTGTTGGTGGTAAGTACCTTTTGCATGTGATTCTGTTGGGAGATCTACCTGTTCTTCCCCCCTTCCTCTTCTTACCCAGCAACTTCATCAGACAATGCAATAACAAAGGTTGGTGTTGGTGTTTTTCCCATCAAAGAGCATCAAGCTTGTTCTTTGCAAACGTTCATTTGCATCCTAAGAGTCTGTTTTAATGGATTGTTAATTCTCTCAGGAAAAACGTGTTGGTACCTTTACAGATAATGTGCTGTTAAGCAACATCTACATTGTTTTCACAAGATTAATTGTGCCTGTCAGAATGTTGCGTAAATAGAGCTGCCTCAAATATGCTTTCTAGACTCCTCCAAATTCTACCCTGGCTTTAAAATCTTAGCACATTGCTCTTCTTTTTTAGCAGGTTGTGGTGAATATTGCAGAGTATGAAAATAACTAACATTTGAACCTTAAACTTTCCCCCCCTCCCTTACTGCATCTGTTTCCTAGCCTGATGGTGTGTAAGTGTCCCTCCCCAAATGATATGCTTTAAGAGGCAGAAATAGCAGAACATCTGCTCTGATTTATATCTGATCTCATTTTTTTAATATTGGGAAGGAATGAAAGATACAACTCTCCGTCTCCATTGTTTAAAATGCCTCAAATAAATCAAAACCTTGTGTAGCTGCAAAGTTATGTTATTGACGATAAATCTCTGTTTCTTGCAACAACAGGCTCTTTCACTTTGAAAATGGTAGTGCTGAAAGTCTTAAAGTTGTCCACAACACTTCCCTTAGTTTTCTCAAAATACAGGACTTGTTCTTTTGGTATGACTGCAGTTGTTATTGTTGCCACATCAGATGAAGAGAATATATGAGAGTCTTCACTTCTTGACACAAGTCTCTTACAATCTAGGTTTACCTTGAGCCACCAATCAGGTTTGTGTTGCAGAACTCTAGACTGTCCCTAGGTGGCAGCAACATGGTTCAGAAAATCCAAACCTGGCTGTCCTCTGGTGGTTGTTTGGACATTAACCCAAATGTGACAGAAACAGCATTTTCCTCCTTCTTCTGTTTCTCCTTCTCCTCCCCTTCTTGCTCTTTTTCCTCCTCCACTTTTTCTTCCTCTTTCCTCCTCCTCTTGACCAAAAAGACCATAGGACGATTGGTTGAAGGTTATCCTAAAAGCATTTACCTCTGTTATCAGATGACGAGCGCATTCTATTCCCAAAGCATTGTATCAAGGAAAAGGCACGATGAGAACCAGTTGGGAAGATGGAATCATAGATTCCCCATTCTTCTCATATTAGGCTCGTCCCTGCCTCAGGTGTTTTGATCTTGGTTTCTACTATCTTTCAGTCTCCACTCGAGGTTTAAAACTTTAGGAAATCTGACAAAACTACACTCAAGGAACTAACTTCTGAGTGGAACTGAGAAGCTTTCTTCCATACATCTAGGCATTTTTAATTCCTCAGAATCATTATTTGAAGTGCTTAGACTGAAACATGTGGCCCCTTACTTTTAGCAGTAGAGGTTACAATTAGAAAAGGCTAAAGCCAGACTAGGCATTGGGATTGAATTCAAAATATGTTCTGTTCTGAATGCATTTTTAGCCAAACTCCATCCTGGAAGTAAACAGTAGGAGGCTTCCTAATGAACTTGCGAAATTTGTGTAGCTTATGGAGAGCTGACCTTTCTAGATCCAACTTGCAAAGGACAATATTTACATAGTGTTAACAGATGGAAAGCAACAATTTTACATAAAGGACACTGAGTGTAGCAGAGAAAATCTATCTACCGTATTTTTCGGAGTATAAGACGCACTGGAGTATAAGACACATCAAGATTTTGAAGAGGCAATTTTTTTTTTAAAAAAAGTAGGTAGGTAGATAGAGGGGGAGAGAGGGAGAGAAATACAGTAGGTAGGTAGGGGGAGAGAGAGAGTAGTTAGTTAGTTAGTTAGTTAGATAAAGGGAGAGAGAGAGAGAAAGAAATACGGTAGGTAGGGAGAGAGAGTGTGTGTAGGTAGGTAGGTAGAGGGATAGAGAGAAATAGAAAGAGAGAGAGAGAAATACAGTAGATAGGGAGAGAGACAGTAGGTAGGTTGGTAGGTAGAAAAATAGAGAGAGAGAAATACAGTAAGATAGGTAGGGGAAGAGAGAGAGAGAGAGTAGTTAGGTAGGTAGGTAAATAAAGGGGTAGAGAGAGAAATAGAGACAGAGAGAGAAATACAGTAGGTAGGGAGGGAGAGAGAGTGTGTGTAGGTAGGTAGATAGATAGAGGGATGGAGAGAGAGAAAGAGAGAAATACAATAGATAGGTAGGTGTTTCTGCTGGCACAGCACTTGATCAATGTAATTCTCATCAATCAGTTAAAAAGCTTTCCAAAACGGGGGAAAAAGTTTTTGCAGTCTGCAAACCTCCCAAAAATGGCCCGTTTTTCATGAAAAAGGGCCCATTTTTCCCCCAAAAGCCATGAATAGCCTGTGGAGGGCTTGCAGAGTGCGGGCTGGCCAAAAACAAGAAAAAAATGGCTTCATGCTGTATTCGTTGTATAAGACACACCCAGATTTTCAGCCTCTTTTTTGAGGAAAAAAGCTGAGTCTTATACTCCAAAAAATATGGTAGATCTGTGTATTTGCGTCTAAAAATTTTGCTGGCAACCAAATAGGTTTTTTTTTTTTTTAAGAATGCATATTTGGAGGGTTGGACTCAGTGGTGGGATTTAAATAATTTAACAACTGCTTCCCTGGCTGGATAGGTGTGGCCGGGTAGTCATGTGACAGGGTGGGTGCGACCAACCCAATGTCATTCATCACACCCAGCCCCGCTTCCTGGCCACTCACCTCAAGGGCAGAGGTGGGATTCAGCAATTCTGACCGGTTCAGACTAATCCCACTAGTGGCTGGCCCCATCTCCGCCCATTTTTTGACTGATTTTCGGGCCATTTTTCAGATGCTTTTGGGTCAACGGCTGAAAAATGGGCAGGGGCAGGGCCGGCCAGTGGTGGATCAGCCGGTTCGCCGATTTTGGCCGAATTTTAACAATCGGTTTGCTTGAACCAGTCCAGACCAACTGAATCCCACCTCTGGTTGGATTCTTTGGAAAACAAGAGAATTGATGAAGCAAATTCTCCCCTCTTTGTGTGAAGTGGACTGAGGAGAAAAAACTGTCTCTACATCTCGGGGATGGCACAGAAAGAAAGTTAAGTAGGAGAGCTAGAGAGAAAAAGTTCTGACTGTGTGTGAGAGAGTAAAACTTGATGAGGACAGACTGCATCCTGAGTAAGAGCTAAAAGTAGAGCCAGAGGTATGCCTCATCTAACAGAATGTCTGAGGACAAGATTGCCTCCATCACGAGTTGCAAACCTAAAATTTATTTCCTATGTTTAAACACAAGTATCTGATCTTTGAAAAATCCAGACAGATTTAATAAGGAAAAAATCTTGATTATAGGAAAACATGATTGAACCAAGCAGAAGTCAAGAAATGGAAAGTGTAGCAAAGCCACCAAGGTTGGTGATTTTAACGCTAGAATAAACAACTGGATTTCTGTACTGCTAATAAATCTTAAGACTTGTGGGCTTCAATTCCCAGCTATGCTGGCTGGGAAATTCTAGGAGTTGAAGTCCACAAATCTTCCATAATAAAATCACATCAGGGATCTTCTATCTATCTATCTATCTATCTATCTATCTATCATCTATCTATCTATCTATCTATCTATCTATCTATCTATCTATCTATCTACAAATGGTGTGAGCAATTTCAACCAAACCTGATACACAGATGATTTACTCTCTGAAAAAAAAAATACTGTGGGGGTAAGGCACTCCTAACACCCCTGGGGGGGGGGGGTGTTCTATTAAGATACAGCCTGTTGTGCCTTAAAATGGCTTCTACTGTACAGTGCAGTGTTACCATGGTAATGGCTTCACAGTACTCCACAAGGGGGCTCCCTCTGGTAGTGGGAAAATCCAAAATTAGAAATTACGTTTGATTCGGACACTTCCCCCCTATAAATAAATATGTGGGCAACCCAGGTTATCAGCTAGTAACAAATAAAACAAATGCCAGTAGCAACGAAAAAACTCAGCTGAAAATATATAACACAGATATGCAGCTAAGAACCAAGGACAGAATCAAGAAGAGATGCCTCTTCTGCATACAGTATCCTATCCTGTCCTTTTTTATTTCCTGCTTTGTCCAGGGAAGCCCCCTTCCCGAATCTGGAGGCTACCTGAACTCACCATTTAAATGTCATCTAAAGCTTTCTTTGGTGATACATCACTAATGCAGACAAGCTCCATATTACACCTGACATGCTGTGAGTTGGAATATAAGATAGGGTTTTATAATCCACATCCCATTAAACTAGGATGACCGTTCAGTTACAATGGCATTGGAAAAAAGTGACTTATAGCCGTTTTTCACACTTACAACCATTGTGGCATCCCCATGATCAAAATTCAGATACTTGGCAACTGACTCATACTTATTGGTCCCCTTTTGCAACCTTCTGACAAGCAAAGTCTATGGGGAAACCATTTTCACTTAGCCACTATGTGACTAAGTTAACAACTGCAGTGATTCACATAGCAGCTGTGTGGTCGGTAGCAGGCTCCGTCCACCCACCTGCATGTCATCATGTCTGTTTTTCATGCTCTGCGCATGCATAAAAGGTCGTATGCGTGCGCACACTCACATTTGCAAACCAGTAGCGAAGGTAAGTAGATTTCACCCAGGACAAAATCTAATCTATAGAATAATAATGGAAATAAGTTTTTTCTTCCTCACCATCCAGTAGGTGATTTATTAGTAATTTTAGTGGCAGGTTTGCGACTAATATAATTTGAGGGAAGCAAGATTTAGTTGGGAGATACATTAAGGGGGATATAGCTGGCTATAACTAACTGCTTCTAATTTGGTCCTCTAGTACTGCATATCTGTTCTTCCAAACATACCAATTTCCAAGGAGCTAGGAACTTTTAGGTGCAATAGAAGAACAGAATTACAGAACAAGAGTTGGAAGGGACCTTGGAAGTCTTCTAGTTCAACCTTCTGCTCAAGCAGTAAGCCCTATACCATTTCAGGCAAATGGATGTCTAGTCTCTTTTTAATAACCTCCGGTGTTGGAGCACCCAACAACTTCAGGAGGCAAGCTGTTCCACTGGTTAATTGTTCTCACTGTCAGGAAATTTCTCCTTAGTTCTAGGTTGCTTCTCTCCTTGATTAGTTTCCATCCATCGGTTTCTTGTCCTGCTTTCCGATTGGAGAAGAGGTCAATTAATTCTTCTTTGTGGCAGCCCCTTAGATATTGGAACACTGCTATCATGTCATGTCATATAATATTCAGAAAATGAATGGCAGAACATTCCAAAACTACCTCTACTTCCTCAAAAATTCATAGGCACATAATTTTTGCCTTCATTCCACCCCCATTTTGTTACTTTATTTATAACACTCACTCCAGCATATTCCCACCTGGAATTCTCATGATGACTAGCAGCTATCAGGGCCATCTGGAAAGTAGCCCATTTTTTCACAGAAAATACAGTCCTCTTCCAATAGGTTGACCACCATCTCTTGATCTTATGCTGATCAATGGCTTCTCTGTCTGAACATAATTTCAGGGTAGTTTTTTTAACCTTTGAACCCAAACCATTATCATAATTAGATGTAATATTGGCAATAAAATAAATTGAAGTCCCAAATGTTGGCCTCAATTTGTTGTGGCCCGTCAGCGGCCAGCACAGCTAGCAGCAGATTCGAACAATGAGGAGGTTGGGGAGGAACATGGGCCAGTCCTGGAGTTTACGGGAGGCTCTGACGAGTGCATTGCGTCGGAGGCAGAGATGGGGCCACGGCCGTCTGACAGTTATCAGCTTCCTTCAGAGTCAGATATCAGTGAGGCAGATGAACAGCTGTAGCCTGTTTCGAGTATGCGCATGCGCAGAGTTGCCAGATGAAGGGAACAGCTAAGGAACAAGGGTCGACTTGGGAGTAAAGCCACAGGTGGGTGGTGAATGGTCACTCCCAGAGGAAATAAAAGAGAAGCGAAAGGGGAGTGGAGTTTGCAGGAGACAATGAGTTCATTCCTGCATTCTTGCCAAGAATTGCAGTGTCTAAAAAATATCGGCCTCGCCATTCTCCAAGCCTGATAAGGATTAGTAATGAAAGATTGTGGGCTGGGACTTTGCTGGAGAGGAATTCATTGTAAATTAAATAATGAGTTTATTGGGACAAGGGCTTTGCTTCGTGCTACTGGGGAAGCCTAGGTCAGAACACAATTGTGATCATAAAGTCGAGGAGTACCTGTATATATGGAATTGATTTTGTTTCAACAATTTAATAAACTATATGTTCCTCAATTGACAATAAGATTTCCCCATCTATTGGATAACCTCAACTTTAATTCAAAGAAACCTAAATTTCATGATAACAACCGGCAAAGAAAGAAATGTATAATATCATTTTTTTTATATTGTCCAAATTTTGGCAGAGAGACAAAAACAAGGCTATGCCAAGTAACAAAGCCTCTAGCTTTTTTCTCTTCAAGCCTTAGGAAGTTGCACGGAATAAAAACATGACAGTAAGACGATCATCATAATTAAAATACCTGTCACAGATTATTTCCCTCACCTCCTATCCTAATTTCCCTGTCCCCTAGGATAAATCTGGTTCTCTCCTTCACCATCTGACAGCTATAAAAATATGCACCTCAGATGATTGCTAGAGTAACTTCATTGTTTAAAAAAGATAGCTGGTTTTCTGAAACTTCATTGTTTTATGAATAGTGCCTTGTGAAATCTTTATAAATGAAGCAGAATGAAAAATAAAGACTGTTGAGGTGAAGAATGTTTTAGCTATTGCCTCTTTCCTTTCAACCGAAGATAAGCGTAAAAGAGATTAGCTCAACACGGGTGTCTGATTTAACCCTTACTATCCATTCTTGCAAGTTGGTAAGAGACAGAGAAAGAAAATTCTATTTTCAGTTCCTCAGCCTTTTGACTGACAGCTACCCCAAAGAAGAGGAGGAAGAGATTTCTTACATAAATTAGGCGGATTTCCCTCTTATTGTATTAGAAAAATTATTCTTTGTATGAAGAGATGTTTTGACTGCCTTACAAGTTTTGATTTAGTTACAATGATGAGTATCAGCTTTTTGAATATTGCAGACATGTTTTCAAATATTAAGCTGGGACCCATAAACACAAAACATAGCTTTGTGTCCCCACACTCCAGCGGGAGAATGTTCAATAGCAGATTATACTGTAGTGCCTTTTGCTCTTTCAATTCAAAATATTTTTCACATTCTCCCATATATATATACGGTATATAATAATTCACTATGGGAGGCAAAGATGACCTTATTCCATTTCTTCTTCCTGATTCTCCAAATCTCTCTATTTTTTCCTTCTCTATCTCCTTTCTCATGCTGTAGTATAGCAATGATAAACCCTTCGGACTGAGCTTGTCAAAAATTCAGAAAATGTCTAATTTGATTCTGTTGGTATCTCTTTCTCTTCCTCTCTCTCTTTCTTTCTCTCTCTCTCTCTCTTTCTCTCGTCTTTCTCTCACCTTGGTGTATTATAGTCCATTCAGTGAGTCATGTTCTAATAAACTCAGTTTTCCATGTTTCTGCTCTGGATGGGATTACTTGGAAAACGATGCAAAAACTTTAGTTAATGCAAATGCAGCAGTCAGATTATTAAACAGAGTGCCTTAACTGAGATCATGTAACGTCGACTCCTTAAGCATTATATTCAATTCTAGAAACCTACCAGATTTGGTTCAGACTCTTAACTCTAGTCACAGAAGTCTAACATGGTTGGAGACCATCTCCTCTGCTCTCAACTGGCCCGTGCAGTAAGATCTGCTGGAGAAGGCTTTGCTCATGGACTCCCTGTGGGTATGGACTATCTTGAGGTGAATGTGGACTCAATCCTAGTGACCTCGTGCCTCTATAGCAGGGGTGTCAAACTCAAGGGCCGGATCCGCAGGGTACTTAGATTTGGCCTGTGAGGCCGCTCTAGAAACAGTGAAGGACCAACCCGCACACAGCCCACCCAAGCTCCGTTTTCACTGGTTGCAGGAAGCCATGGCAGCCGAAAACTAAGCTTGGGAGCCTGTTTTCACTGGCAGGGCGTTTGGGCCACCACAGGCGCCCGACAGGAGTGAGGCCAAGCTGGCCACGCTCACCCTGGCTATGCCTGCCCCACCCCTCATCCCTGAGCTCAATCACAACCCTGATGCAGCCCTCAATGAAATCAAGTTTGGCACTCCTGCTTTATAGCCATCTCCTATGCTGCCAATTTAAGACAAGGCTCTCCAAACTTGGTAACTTTAAGACTTACGAAGTTCATCATCCAGAATTGCCCAACCAAGATGATTAGGGTACTAGAGGCTACAAACATATGAAGAACGGTTGCAGGAACTGGGTATGTCTAGTTTAATGAAAAGAAGAACTAGGGGAGACGTGATAGCAGTGTTCCTATATCTCAGGGGCTGCCACAAAGAAGAGGGAGTCAAGCTATTCTCCAAAGCACCTGAGAACAGGACAAGAAACCATGGGTGAAAACTAATCAAGGAGAGAAGCTTAGAACTAAGGAGAAAATTCTTAGAACTGATTAATTGTTAGAACAATTAATCAGTGGAACAGCTTGCCTCCAGAAGTTGTGAATGCTTCAACACTGGAAGTTTTTAAGAAGATGTTGGATAACCATTTGTCTGAAGTGGTGTAGAGTTTCCTGCCTAAGCAGGAGGTTGGACTAGAAGACCTCCAAGGTCCCTTCTAACTTTTGTTATTCTAGGGCCAAAAATGCCATCGACTGTCTATTGCCTTTTCTACTTACGTTTCTGTGTGTTTGAAAATATATTATTCACAGCTAGAAGACATTCTTGTAGTCCTTTGATTGTATACTATTTTTATGGTTTATGTTTGTCCTCCTTCAGGAAGAGGAAGGCTATGAGCAGATAGGCAAACTGTAATGAATACACTGAATGGATTGCAAAAAAAATGTTGTGGTGGAATTGAATTTGATTATAAAATGAGTATTAGCCAGCACGTGGGTTGGTTTGATAAGCAGTCCACTTGTGGGGTTTTTTTCACTCTCAAGAGATGAAAAATATGGATACGGAGTAAAAATTATTGACACTTGGTAGGCTGTTTGTTCCAGTTTCTTAGTCTCCCATGGAGGTATTTTTATAACAGCCGCATCAATGGGTCTCTTTCGCCACTTCTTTAGATTTAACGGAGTCGAATCAATTTCTACCCAGCTTCAAGTAGCTGTTACAGAACAAGCGAGACATCCTAATCAAGCTGTGGATGTGTTTCCTCAAACCTCACATTGATTTTTACTTGGTTTGAGGGAAGCAGGTCTTTAGTCTAGCATCAACGCAGATGAGCAGAGCTGCAGGTTTTTTTCTTTCATTGCCATTTGTCTGAAATGGGGAAAATTCAGCAAAAGCTGCAGGAAGATATAAATCAGAAGGGCTGAAATCAAAGCCAATAAAACAGAGAGCTCTTAAGAAACGGCAAAGAGGACAAAGTTGCATCCGTTTTTGTTGCAACATGCCAGCAGAGCTGGCAGCAGAGTCGGATGAGGAAGAGGTTGTGGAGGAACTTGGGCCAGTTCTGGGGCCTGGGGAAGACTCTGATGGATGCTCTGAGTCGGACGCAGAGATAGAGCCAGGGCCGTCTGGCATTTCCCAGCCACTGGAGAAGCAGCTGCCTTTGGAGGCTGAGATGAGTGAGGAGGAAGAACAGCTGGTGCCTGTTCCAAATGCATGAATGCACAGAGCTGTGAGGAGGGGAGAACAATTGAGGACAAGGGGAAGCAAGGTGCACATGGACACTGAATGGCCCCTCCCTGGCTGGGGAATAAATAGAATGAAAGTGGAGTGGTTGTCATAGGAGACAGCAGTTCGTATTTCTGAAGATTTTGCTCATTGTGTTCCATGCCACAAAGACTGCTTGCCAGAACTTAATTTGCAACCTTTTGGCTGGGAGCTCACAGCCTTGCAATTATTGCAAGAAACTGATACGGTCTCCTAGAAGGACTATTGCCTGGACTTTTCATTAGGTGAATGCAATTAATTCACAAGAGGTAAATAAAGAGGGTTTTTTCATGACAAGCAGTCTGTTTCTTGCTTCTGCTAACTGGGTCAGAACAGTTTTGTAGAAAATGTCTTTGCGTGAGGCATGTGCTTTGCTGGGGACCCAGTGAACATGTCACAATAGAGCAGGGATGTCAAACTCAAGCCCCCTGGGCTGGATCTGGCCTGTGGGGCTGCCCTGGAAACAGTGAAGGACCGGTCCGCAGTGCCTCTGCCAGCAAAAACAGAGAAAGTGGAGTAACGTTTAATACGTATGGATTTTTCTGGTTGATTTTTATCCCAAGAGCAGTGGGCAAAGCAAGAAAAAAGGGACAGAAAGGAACAGGAGAAGAGCAACAAAAAGAATGGGTACTCACAGGAGCTGAAGCAATATAGGATTTGATGCCTGGTTTGCAAACTGTTTTTATGTGAATCTAGAGAATGATGGTGTGATTGGACAGCCATTTGTCTGGAACAAGGACTGCGTGGGCAGAGGATTGGACTAGAAGACCTCTAAGGTCCCTTCCAAACCTAGGATGCTATGATAATCTCTGGCCAAGTGCAACTTGTGAGCCTCTGTTGTGAACATGTTCACCAGAGCCTCCTGTTGTGGTCCGCCACCGGCCTGTGGCGCTGGCAGCAGAGTCGGACAGTGAGGAGGTTGGGAGGAACATGGGCGAGTCTTGGAGTCTAGGGAAGGCTCAGAGGAGGGCTCTGTGTCGGAGGCAGAGAGTGAGCCAGCCATCTGGTAGTGATGTGCTGCCTCCGGAGTCTGACCTCAGCAAGGCAGAAGAACAGTATGAGCTTGTTCCCAGTGTGCGCATGCGCAGAGCTGCCAGAAGGCAACAACAATTAAAGAAAAAAGGGTGACTCGGGAGTAAAGTTTGGAGATGATTGGCCACTCCCATAAGACATAAAAGAGGAGCAAATGGACGTGAGCCTTTGCAGGAAGCAATTAGTTCATCTGGTCGGTTCAAGCTCTGAGAAGTCCTGTTTGACTTTGTGCTACGTTTGGCCTTGCAAAACTAATTCACAGTTGGGTCTCTGGCAGCGTTTCAAAGGAGATAAAGGTGGGTGCTTATCAACATTACCCTGAAAGACTGTGGCAACTCGAGCAGACATCTGTCAGACTCTTCACAGATTGTTTGTGAATCATTACAGGCTGTGAATGACAATAATTCATAGCCATATAAATAAAAAGGGGTTTGGGACTAAGATTGTGATATATGCTTTCTCGGGACGCCTAGGTCAGAACAACCCCCAGAAAAGCAACTCTGTTAATTCTACATCACCATACTTCTGACTTCCAAATCTTTATTAGACACGCCGATACTTCCAGCACTCCATTATCACCAGTGGCAGAAATCCCTCTGGAAGGCAAATGTAGTTGAACCCCATTGCCCTCTTTGATGTTCTTTGTCTTCTTTGGTCCTTGGAGCCTGCTAGCCCTAAATATAGATGTTTCATTTCATTATTACAGCCGGTAACTGTTAATGAGACTCATCCTTGGTGAACTGGGCTAATTCCTTTTCAAAGGAATCTAAATTGATTGGCATGAACGCATCCTACCAGCTCATGATGCACACAGAGGTTAATCACACAATGTACTTTCCTGAATCTGAGCGTTAGAAAACCATGGAAGCTTTTCTCCTTCACTCACCCAGGTGGCAGAAACAAGATCGTCAACTTGTCAATATGTCGATGTGCAGGTGAAGGGTGTGCAGAAGCCCAAGGATAAAGAGAGAAAGCTGTGCCACATATTCTCTCAGCTTAGTTATTTTCTTGTAGACATTTCATTACCCAGATACATAACGTGATCAGCGCATGAAGGAAATGAGGTTTGCTTTCTGTTTATATATAAGTGGCTCTCCACGTCCATGTATTGGTGGGAGTTTTTCTTGGTGGTTCCTTGATTAGGCTGTTGTTTACTGTTTGATTTGTTTCTCTGAGTTAGTGTTTCCTTGATTGGGGTGTTTTTTATGGCTTGGTTGTTGGTCTAGTGTTCATCTGGGTGTTGATTGCTGGAAATGGAGGGATCCTGCTGGTTTAACAACCGGTTTGGTGATTGCATGGTTGCGTGCGTGCGTCACCAGTTTTAACGAAACTTACCTTCCATGTTAGTTCTGAGGAGTAACATAGCTGAGACACAGCAATCTGCTCTGTCGCACAAATCAGCTAAGAGGATATAGGTAAGTAAAGTGCAGGGGCAGGTGGGGGAAACCAACCTGATTGTCAGAGCGAACCGGTTTGCCTGAACCAATCTGAACCGGCTGAATCCCACCCTTGATTGTAGGTGAGGAGACCATCTTGATTGGAAACATGAAGAAGAGGCCTTCATCCTGCAGTGGATAGACAATGGCTAGAATGATGATGGATGATGAGAGAAGAAGCCCTAAAGGGCAAATTCCTTTTATTGGCTATAAAAATTCATGATGGGTATATAACAGGGATGTCAAACTCAAGACCCGGGGGCCTCATCCGGACCGCGGGGTGCTTAGATCTGGCCTGTGGGGCCGCCCTGGAAACAGCGAAGGATTGGCCCCCAGTGCCTCTGGCAGTAAAAACAAAGCTCGGGAGGGCTGCAGGAGGCCATCACAGCCGTAAATAGAGTTCACGAGGGCTGTGCTCGGTTCTCCCGAGCTCTGTTTTCACTGGCAGAGGGTTGCAGGAGGTTGTTGCAGCCAGAAACGAGTTTGTGAGGGCTGTGCGTGGTCCTCCTGAGCTCCATTTTTGCTGGCAGAGGGTTGCAGGAGGCCATCGCAGCCAGAAAAGGAGATCAAAAGCTCGTTTTCATTGGCAGAGCACTGGGGCCACCACAAGCCCCCCTGACATGAGTGACGTTGAGCTGGCCACGCCCTACCCCTGCCCTTCAAGTACAAACACTACCCTGATGCAGTCCTCAATGAAATCAAGTTTGAAACTCCTGGTATAGACAGACAGACAGATACACATGCATACACATATACACATACATTAAGGGTGGTATTCACTTACTTTCCCTACCATTTTGTAAATGTGAGTGCGGCCGTCCACGCATGCACTCCACCTTCCCTGCATGCGCTTTGGCTTGAAAACATGCCTAAATAGAACAGCATAGAGCCGGGGCACAATTTCCACTACCATTTCGAGTGAACCAGTTGGAACCGGCTGAATACCAACTCTGATATACATATAGGGGGAAGCTATCCTGGGCAGCTTTTGTACTCTTGAGAAAATGTCGAACCTGTCCTATCCTCACCTGTAGGAAATAGGGTGGAATGGCTGGATATGCTGTTGGCCCTAGATTCTGTTCAGAATTTACCCGTTTACTCAGTGGGTCCAATGCAGAAAGTGCATGGTATATCTGTTAGTATAAAATTAAAGTCTAGTTTATTCTTGAATGGCTCTCTGAATTAAACAAGCTTCCATCCCAGGTAACCATGCTTTCTTTTTAAGAAAGAAATCTCTTGCAAATCTTGATTGTCACCTGCCACAGAGTTAAGATCCTAGTGTGATTTTTCAGGAATCCTTCTTTTTCGCGTCTCCCTTGGTTGTGATTGTGAATCATCTGGTGTGAGCCCGGTGTGTGTCTGCTTTGCCCAAAGCAAACTGAAATTGACTAGCCTTCGGGCATCCCCATCAGCCCTGCGATATTTCCGAAAAAGTGCAGTATTATTGACAAGGAGCTGGGCAGTGACTGAATATAACAGCACGGACTCTGTAAATAACACATCGCCGGCTGCGCTGAGCAGCTGCTGGGCTTGGACATAAAAAGCTAGCAAGTGTATTAAAAGGTAGCGCAGTTCTTCCCTTTTTAAAATATTCTCCTGCTTAAAACAAATCTTATTTAACGACTCAAATCATTCTGATATATTTCCTGCACTCTAAGCTAGAGCTATGGGCCCTAGAGCAGGAAGGCAATTTCTTAGCTTTCAACAAACGAACATAAGGAAGCAAAATCAAAGGTGCAGGAACAAAATGTACAGTTTGGGGAAAGGTTCTTTATTAAAAACAGGCAGGCCTCCACAGCTTTCTTTTCAGTGGAGCCTCGTTTATTTGTGGCTTTTTTAAAAAAGAAAATTCTTCGCTGTTTATGTGGGTTGAGAAGAAATTACCTCGCTATTCTTATTTTGACTTCTGAAGAAAAGTCTTTTGACTGAAATAACAAAAGAGTTTTTAGCTCCAAAGTTTAGACAATAGTCAAGGCTTATTTTAATTTTATTTAAACACTAAAACGTTATAATTTAAAACATCTGAACATTTTTATTCAGCACAAAACACCGATGCTTGTTTTAGCATATTTTTAGATGTATTTATGTAGCTTTCAGATGGGAAAAAAAGACAGAAATACCACTTTCTCCAAATTCCCAATGACTGTTAAGTCAATTTTGTTGTACAGGTAGTCCTCAAATTACAACAGTTCATTTAGTGACCATTGGAAATTATGACAGCACTGAAAAAAGTGACTTATGATCATTTTTCACACTAATGATGGTTGCAGCATTCCTGTGGTCACATGATTTACATTCAATCGCTTGACCACTGGTTCATATTTATGATGGTTGCAATGTCCCGGGATCACATTATTATTATTTATACTTTATTCATTAAACATGAAACTCAGCCAACTGCACATTCAAAAATGCATCACAAATACCAGTGACTGTTGCTAATGGTTGATACGGTTTGCTGACAGCATCCTAGGTATCAACCAAGTACCGTCTTAAAATATAAGATGTTCCGAGTAGCGCAGTTTTTTGCAGTTCCGCTGGTGTTATTGCAGGAAGCTGCAATTTGTGTATGTATCTTGTAAAATTCTTGGACATGGTGCCAAGTGCCCCAATGACAATGGGTATCACTGTTACATGCTTCATCCATAGCGGTGTAGTTTCAATGGCCAGGTCGCTATATTTCATTATTTTTTCTAGTTCTTTTTCTTCGACTGGCATCTGCAGGAACAGCGATATCAATACAGTTCGGCCCTCTACAACCGTGATATCTGGCATGTTGTGCTCCAAATGATGATCTGTCACATCATCATCATTATTATTATTATTATTTTATTTTATTTTTTCAAACATCTCAATGTGTGAACAGTGTGGCACCTGAATATCATACATTTTAAAACAAATAAAATAGTATTAATCAAGTTTGTTTCATTTAACAAGCTTATATAATCCTTGTAATAATACACATATTTCTATTAAATTAGAATCTCATTATTTAGTCATTTAATATTTCAATGTGTCATCTCAATGCAAATTACCCTTTTCTATACATACATACATGCATACATTACACACACACCAATAAAATAGCATTACCGGTAATCATATTTATTACTTTTCACAAGCTTATATAATTCTGATATTAGTACAAACATTTATGCTAAATTGAAATCTTTCATTTGTTTGTTCAACTTATAAACCTTCATTTTTTAGTTATTCAATATTTCAATATGTTATTTTTATATCAATCACCATATTCTGCATGTCATACATTTTAATACAAATAAAGTATTTTGATCATATTTGTTACATTTAGTAAACATATACCTATTCATATTGAATTATAATATTTCATTATTCATTTAATCAATAGTTCAGTATATCACTTTTATGCCAGTCACCATATTATTTAAGTATACTTAGTAATACCATCATTCAAATTCTAATTTTGGCAACCTTCTGATTAGAAAAACCAGCTTCACTGGGTCACTAATTTAATAATTGCAGTCATTTGTTTAAGCAATGTGACAAGAAAAGTCATAAAATGGGACAAAAATTTCTCACTTAGCAACATAAATTCTGGGCTCAATTTTGGTCATAAATCAAGGACTACCTGTAATCTGTAAGCTCTCAGCCTATGGTGACTGAGGTGGCCCCACCTGACCCGATATGGACCTTTGGAGTCACTAGCAGGCAAGACTTTACTGTAAATATGTCCAGGTCCTTGGAGGCTGATTCTGACATTAAATACGCCTTTCTTGTTTTTAAACCAAGCATATTCAGAGACTGAGAGGTGGACTTTTTTCCTTGGGTTAATGATTTTATTATTTACTTTTTAAAAATATCATGTTCACAGAAAACAGTACACATCATTAAGTAACTCTGTTAAGTAACTCTGTATAAAAAGGGGGGAGCAGTGGCTAAGACACTGAGCTTGTCGATCAGAAAGGTCAGCAGTTCAGTGGTTTGAATCCCTAGCACCACGTAACGGAGTGGGCTCCAGTTACTTGTACCAGCTTCTGGCAACCTAGCAGTTACAAAGCATGTAAAATGCAAGTAGAAAAATAAGGACCACCTTTGGTGGGAAGGAAACAGCGTTCCATGCGTCTTTGGCATTTATTCATGCTGACCACATGACCACAGAGATGTCTTCAGAAAGCTCTTCGGCTTTGAAACGGAGATGAGCACTACCCCCTAGAGTCGGGAACAGCTAGCACATATGTGTGAGGGGAACCTTATGGTCTGAAGGCTCCAGAAACAAAATTAGTGGGTATTTTTCTGCTACCGTGATTTAGTGAGCTTAAAGCACAGAGCGATATATGGCTGAAGATTTTTTTTTAAATCAAGGATAGCGTGTGTTTTTTAAAAAAATTGATATCACATCAGGAAGATCAAGCATGAATAGTGCTAGAAGATGAGGAAAACACTGCTGAAAATTTTATTGTTATCAAATAATTATTTTTTACAAAATTACTACACTAGGTAAAAGATTTTAATTAAAAATTGCTGAATATGGTGACAGATATAAAAGAAAATCAATTCTAATTAACTGAACAAAGGGTGGAAATACAAGAAAGATCTCCCAGGACAAAAGACTTCCATAATCTGGACAAAGTCATAAAAAAGTTGCACGCACATCCTGGCCAAACATATTCTAGAATCCTGGTCCTTGGATGGAGAACGGATAGATCATCAAAAGGATTCATTTGCAAATATTGCTGCTAATTATTACTGCAGAAAGTCTCTTGTGTCACTGATGCTTGGTGAGCTCTGCTGATGACCACTCAACTTTCAGATGCAATTCAAGGGATTGGTTGTCACCTATAAGGTAAAGCAAAGAACCAGGAACAACCATTGAGTTCAAAGCACTGATGTTCTGACCTAGGCTTCCCAAGATCATGAAGCAGACTCCTCATCCCGATAAAACCTCTTTTATTTAGGTTAAAGGAAATTCCTCACCAGCAAAGTCCCAACAAACAGTCTTTCATGAGAATTCACAACTACATCAGGCTTGGAGAGCTGCCTGCCGATATCTTCCAAATGCCATGCTGTAGCAGCAATTACTTGGCAAGAAGTCAGGAACAAATCTTCACCTTAATGAATTGAACTAATAGTCTCCAGCCATTCACTGTCTACTTGTGCCTTTATCGAGTCGGCCCTTGTTCCTTAGCTGCTCCCTTCTCCTGGCAGCTCTGTGCATGCACACATCGGGAACAGGCGCCAGGTGTTCTTCTGCTCCACTGATATCCGACTCCAAAGGCAGCTGATAACTGTCGGATACTCCTGGTCCCATCTCTGACTCCGATGCAGAGCACTCATCAGAGCCTTTCCCAGACTCCAGGACTGGCACCACATTCCTCCCCAACCTCCTCACTAACTGAGTCTGCCACCACTCCACTGGCCACTGGCGGGCCACAACAACTGAAGAGTTTATTACTACCTATACACAGGACTTGTGTATATTGCTACCTATACACAAGAATCTAATAAACTAACGGTCAAAGCTAAATTGGCATTAGATAAGGGTCAACTGAATTCACAGGGCGGGAGGAAGGTGGACTTAGATTCCTTGTGAGAAAGCAAAGATTCCAAATTTATGACACGTTTAACTCTGCCATCAGCGCCACCTGTTCATCTCCTACTTCGAGACTTTTACGTCACAGGGCCTGATTCTTTAAGGGGGTGCCTGTTTCAGCTAATCTGGTATAATCAGTTAATACATTCCAGAACTGAGATAGTATGTCCTCTGTCCCAGTTCCTGCCCTCAGAACAGAACAGAACATGGTTTTTTTTGGCGGATGCAGCACCCTGCTAGCTCATATTTAAGCGATTATCCCATTGATTCCTCTGGAACAGCATCCCCTCACGTGTATGTATAATTCTCACTCTTCCAATAATTCAGAAGCCTTTTTAGACCTAACTTTGGGTAAGGATATAGCCTCTTTTATTATTATTTTTCTGGACATTATTTATATGATTTTATTCAACTGTCATGTTTCTTTAAATTACGTATTATGGCATCTTAGGATGATTTGGAGTTGAGTGGCCTCAAAATCCATTCACTAAATAACATTGAAAGAGCAAATGCCATTATGAATACATGTAGTTGCACACATAACATTTCTCAGGGGCATCCTAAACAAAACATGGGGCCACATAATACTGTGAGGGAAGCCTCTCAAATCCAGAAGATGATTAAGATAAGATTAAGCTATTCCTAACCGATCAGTCCTAGAGGAGATTGACCCTGACTGCTCCTTAAAAGGCCAGATCCTGAAGAGCAAACTCAAATCCTTTGGCCACCTAATGAGAAGGAAGGACTCCCTGGAGAAGAGCCTCATGCTGGGAAAGATGGAGGGCAAAAGAAGAAAGGGACAATAGAGAATGAGGTGGCTGTATGGAGTCACTGAAGCAGTCGTCGTGAGCTTAAATGGACTCTGGATGATGGTTGGTAGAGGACAGGAAGGCCTGGAGGAATGTCGTCCATGGGGTCACGATGGGTCAGACATGACTTCATGACTAACAACAACAACAAAGTTATTCCTGGCAGATGCTGCATGTGCTTTAGATCACGTTCTGTTCCTTGAATCTAGAACTTGGCACAGTTAATGGCATGGGTTCCCCTCCCTCTGATTAGAACAAACCAAGTTCAGATTGAATTGGAAGCTTTTCAAACCAGTATTTTTGTACTGTTCTTCATCCTACCAAGGAAGAGTTGGAAAACTTAAGCAAATTGGGTTGCGTTGATGGTTTTACTCCCATCTTTTCAATGACAAAGAGGTTGTGGTGGACTTGATCCCTTGGGAATCCCACATCTTGTCTCCCAGGTTCATTAAATATCTCTGAAGCAACTGAGAAGGAGGATCATTTGTTGGCTTGGACCTAGTTGTCATCAGTACTCTGATGAAGCACTTATCCTTTCCAATAGACTTGGCGTTGTGTAATCCTTGGCCCGCAATCTGCAAGTTGGCTGTCTCATTCCCTGTTAACATAACTCCAGCATGAAGGCAACAATTACGATTTAACGTTGTCAGGAGCAAAGAAATTAAACAAATACAAAATCAACATTACCAATACTCCCTAATATCCGACACTTCCCTTCCCACTCTTTAGATCTGCCTGGGTGAATTTGAAGTATATGTCATCAAATTTGCTACGATGCTAAATTTAAGAGAGCTTTGCAGTTTATATCCAGCCATGAAACACAGAGTTGGTTTCAGCTGCAGGGATTATTCATGTTGCAAGCATCCGCAGGAGAATTGCAGCTCTGTTTACAGCTCTGTTTCTGCCATTCCTAGGCTGTATATGTGACTAGCCAGATCTAGTTGCTTCAAATGTATCTTGCATTGAACAGAGATACTTAAAGGTGTCCTGTTCTACCTATGCCTATTCAAATCTCAGTCCATATGGATATCCTGAAGCAACAGGATCAGTTAGGACTCACAAAAGAAATAAGCATAATTGTTCTGACCTAGGTTTCCCCAAAAAGTATGAAGCAAACAAAACCCCTTTTATTAAACAAATGTGAATTCCTCTCATTCACATTCAGCAAAGGCCTGGTAAACAGTCTTTCAAAGGTGAAGTTATGACCACAGACCTTATCTAGCTTGGAAAGTTGCCATGTAAATATTTTCAAAACGCAGTACAGTGCAAGGAAAGACTTGGCACAGAGTCTCTGAGATTCATGGACAGATCTCCACACTCCTGAAACAAATGAACAAACGAATGAATTGTTCCTTGCAAAAGCCCACTCTCCTTTTGCTCTTCTTTTATTTCCTATTGGAATGGCCATTCACCGTACACCTGTGGCTTTACTCCCATGTCGACCCTGATTTCTTAGCTGTTTTTTTCTTCTGGCAGCTCTGCGCATGCGCACACTGGGAACAGGCTCCAGCTGTTCCTCCACCTCACTGCTGTCTAGCTCTGAAGGCAGCTGAGAACTGCAGGATGGCCTCGGCCCCATCTCTGCCTCTGACGCAGAGCCCTCATCAGAGACTTCCCCAGCCTCCAGGACTGGCCCAAGTGTATCCCCAACCTCCTCACTGTCCGACTCTGCAGCATGCCGGCTGGGGAATTGTGGGAGTTGAAGTCTACAGATTTTTTTCTGTGGCCAAGCTTGAGAAACACTGAGCCAGAGGTTCTGCGCAGCATAGAGGGTAACTGAGATTTTTGTGGCATTACACACACACAAACACACACACACCTGGAATATTTTGTTATATTTTTATGCCTGGCCATTTCTGCCCATTTTCATCTCTTTGGCCAGTGAATGTTTCCCATTGAAAGCAACTATATTTTGCCTACATTCCAAAATCTTTGTACTTATATAGGCAGTCCTCAATTTACAGCCATTCGCTTAGTGACCATTTGAAGTTACAATCGTACTGGAAAAAAAGTGTGTTATGACTGCTCTTCACAGGCAGGACAGTTGCAACGTCCCATGGTCACGTGCTCAAAATTCAGACTCTTGGCAACTGGCAAGTATTTATGATGGATCATATGATCTGCTTTTGCGACTTTCTGACAAGCAAAGTCAACGGGAAAGGCAAATGGACTTAACAGCCCTGTTAAATTTAACAACTGCTGTGATTCACTTAATAGCTGTGGCAAGAAAGGTCATATAATGGGGCAAAACTCACTTAGCAACTGTCTTGCTTAGCAATGGAAATTCCGGGCTTAATTGTGGTCGTAATTCAAGGACTACCTGTATATAACTATCTTTAGCTTAAAGCCTATTTATGGAATTAAAAAAAAAGTTTACTATCATGTTTCGCCAAAAATAAGACAGGGTCTTATTTTCTTTTGACCCCCAAAATAAGCACTTGGCCTTATTTTCAGGGAGGTCTTATTATTTTTGAGGTGCAGGATGCAGCGAGCGTGGTTACCACAAGGCTGCTGCTGCATTGCAATATTTTCGGGGGAGGGCTTATTTTAATGCATGCGCTCAAAAGCCCAATTGGGCTTATTATCCAGGGAGGTCTTATTTTCAGGGAAACAGGGCATCTATCAGCCACCCAGTAACAACTTTCCAGATGACCCCCATAATACATGAAATCAAATAAAATAATACGCAATCGTATGGAATGGTAAAGACAAACCATGATCCTTCCGTCATCGTTTCTTCTGAGAGCTGGAGAAAACCAAATTTCCATTATCAGAAGCCATTGGTTTTTGTGAGAAAAAAATCGGAGCCCTTCAACCTGTGCTAAATCTGCCAACATTTCTTTAGTAGGTGAGTTGATGAAACTCTACCTGAATAATAAGAATTTCCAAAACTGCTGAGACTCTTCCCTTTTCTTATATTAAAATGAAATTGCCTGGCGTACATTTCTCTTGAAACGATGACATTAATTACCGAAACCTCTGAATATTCTTAACATGCATGTCGTGATGATACCTTGCTGTTTTGGCTTCATCACGCGTTTCATCTCTTGATAGGGAGACTCAAACTGATAGCTACAAAATTAGAACTCCGGGCATCTCCAGGCTAATCCCACCAAAGTTGGTGGATCGTACCAGTTGTCAAAATTCCAAGAACATAATCGCTAAAGTGTGAGGGGAAAATTATTTCTCTTAATTGTTCACAGAGCTGAGCATGCAATTAAAATATATGAAGAACTATCATAAACCTGGAAAAAACTTGTCAAGGAAGTTATAATCTGTTTTAAGAGGAGGACCAGGCTAATCTTAGGTTGCAGATTGAGGGTTGCATTTAAAAAAAAAAAGTAGATGAAACCAAGGGGCCAAAACAAAGGGATATTTGATCCAGTATTTTAAAGATCTTATTAAATTAAATTAATGAAATGCAATCTAATTGGATACCTCTCCGTATCGTTAACATTTTTGCTCCTATTTGGTGTCAGTTGAATTATCTAGCACTGGGAACCAGAATACATCTGCCATATTGTAGTTGTTGTGGCCCGCCAGTGGAGCTGGTGGCAGACTCAGACAGTGAGAAGATTGGGGAGGAACCTGGGCCAGTCCTGGAGTCTGGGGAAGGCTCTGATGAGGGCTCTGTGTCAGAGGCAGAGAGAGGGCCAGGGCTGTCTGACAGTTATCAGCTGCCTTCGGAGTCGGAGATCAGTGGGGCAGAAGAACAGCTGGAGCCTGTTCCCAGTGTGTGCATGCTCAGAACTGCCAGGAGAAGGGAACAGCTAACGAACAAGGCCAACTCGGGAGTAAAGCCACAGGTGGACAGTGAATGGCCCCTCCCATAGGGAATAAAGCGGAGGGGAGTTTGCAGGAGAAAATTAATTCAATTCATTTGGGTGAAGATCTGTTCCTGACTTCTTGCCAAGTATTGTCTGCAACACAGTGGTGTTTGGAAGATATCAGTCTGGCAGCTCTCCAAACCTAATAAAGGTCTGGAGTTGTGAAATCTCATGAAAAACTTGGCCGGGACTTTGCTGGAGAGAAATTCACTTTAAACTAAATAAAAGAGGTTTTACCGGGACGAGAAGTTGGCTTCGTGCTTTTGGGAAGCCTAGGTCAGAACAGTAGTCACGGGACTTGAGCGGTGCAGTGGCTTAGAGGGGGAGCTCTCACCTCACAATCAGGAGGCTGCGAGTTCAATCCTAGGTAGCGGCACGTATTTCTCTCTCTGGGTACAATGAGTAAATATCAGCTGCAAACTCTGCATTGGTGACAGGAAGGGCATCCGACCAGTAAACGCTCAATTCCATTCAGTTGCCCTGACTCCACCCCGATGCAAGGGATTGATTATGGGGTCACTAAAAGACCCCAAAAAAAGATAGTCACTGGACTTACCCCATGAGTCTCAGCTGTATCTATCCAGTTATAGTTGATATCCTATATGGGTGTCACGTTCAAGCTCATCCTTGGAAGCCTTTGGCATTGAGCCATCTTGATTTCTGTCCTTTGTTCATTCTGCAAGTTCCTTGGCTTCAGTTTCTCTTCCTTTTTCTTTCTATCATCCAAGCAAACTTTGTCCTTTCCCTACAAATAGGTGGTACGTTATGACCTTTTTGCGCAAGTGTATGTTAGTCATCCTTAACAAAAATTGTCTACTAGCTGAGTATATATACTAACAACATAAAAGTAAAAAGTTGAGGCTGTATACAGTGGTACCTCAGTAAGGTAAAGGTAAAGGTTCCCCTTGCACATGTGTGCTATTTGTTCCTGACTCTAGGGGACAGAGCTCATCACTGTTTCAAAGCCAAAGAGCCAGCATGACTCAATGCCGAAGGCACATGGAATGCTGTTACCTTCCCACCAAGATGGTCCCTATTTTTGTACCTGCATTTTTACATGCTTTCGAACTGCTAGATTGGCAGAAGCTGGGACAATAATGGGAGCTCACTCCATTACGCGGCACTAGGGATTCGAACCACCAAACTGCAAACCTTTCTGATCAACAAACTCAGCCTCTTAGCCACTGAGCCACTGCATCCCTTTTTGGTACCTCAGTTCTCATCGTTAATTGGTGCGCGATGAGTACCAAACAACTTTTCCCCATAAGGAATAATGTAGTGAGTCACAAGGCAGCCGACACCAACAAGCTCTAGCTTATGCATTGTGTACCAAACAATGAGTCCTGTGACAAACTTTTTGTGTCAAAATGCCTTGAATGCCAAATTCGATGAGTTTCAAAGCATTTAAGTACCAAGTTACGACTCTATTGTTATCTTATTCACTTCACTTCAAAAGACTTGGAAGTCAACACTGTTTGTTCCCCCCCCCCCCCCATTTTCCTCTACATCTTCTTCTCTTCCCTTTTCCCTCACCTACTTTCCCACCATTTTCATTTTCCTTTGTATTATAATAAATTAACAAAATTCCTTTTTAAAAAATTGTCTATTGGCTTTGAGGTAAGGAGCGTGTTCCCATGTCACATTTCACCACTGACTTTCTAGGTTTGTCTATGTTATCTTTTGGTATTCATTTACATTTCTATCATATCAAAAGAAATAACAGCTTCACAGTGGCTTTTATGATGTTTTATCAGTTTACATTTTCTCAAAGCACCATTAAGGAAGGGTTTTTTAATTTGAGTTGCAGCATAGAGAAGTTGTAGAATGAAAGGATCAATCTGGATTATGGTATTGTCCACTCCAAATATGGAATTTGTAAACAGGATTTAGAGCATGGTTGCACAGATGGCAAAAGTGGCTTACATCTGGCTGGGGAATTCTGGGAGTTGAAGTCCACATGGTTGAAAGCAGCCAAGATTAAGAAACAGTGCCTTAGATTACTTCTGAAACAAAGCATTGCTCTGACCAGAACAATAACTGTTGAGCCTAATTTCGACCGTGTCAGAAATAATAAGATATAATGAAATTACTGAAATATATTTTGAGGAGGTTTGAAAATACGGTGAGGGGACAGATGTATGCTAATTTATTTATTCTGATTGGACTTAGCTTTTTTAGCCAAAACCTACTGTTAATATAGGGAAGAGAAACCAGGGGCCCTGATGGCGCAGTGGTTAGAATGCAGTATTGCAGACTAACTCTACCCACTGCCAAGAGTTTGATCCTGATAGGGCTGAAGATTGACTCAGCCTTCCACATGCTTCCTTCTGAGATTGGTAAATAAGGACCCAAATTGTTGGAAGCAATACGCTGACTCTGTAAACCGCTTAGAGGGGGATGTAAAGCACTGTGAATTGCTATCTTAGAAGGTTGGTTTTATTTTTAAACTAGGTGATAACCCATCATTGGCTGGGTATTTATTTATAGGGGGAAAATGCCCGTACCAAACGTAATTTCTAATGTTGGATTACCAGAGAGAGGCCCCTTGTGGGGTACTGTGAAGCCATTACTATGGCAACTTCACTGCACTGTACAATAGAAGCCAGTATGGCACAACAGGCTGTATCCGAACAGGACACACACCCGTGGGGTGTTAGGGCTATCTTTCCCCCACAGTATTTTTCTCCAGAGAGTAAGTCATCTGTGTACCAAGTTTGGTTGAAATTGCTCGAGGCGTTCCAGAGTTATGCAGGAACATACATATGCACAGCTGTTTATATATATATATATATATGTATGTATGTATGTATGTATACGTACATACATATATACACTGTGTGGGTTCTTTTGGCTTAAAACACATTTACATACAATAGCAGAGTTGGAAGGGACCTTGGAGGTCTTCTAGTCCAACCCCCTGCCTAGGCAAGAAACCCTATACCATTTCAGACAAATGGCTATCAACATCTTCTTAAAGACTTCCAGTGTTGGAGCATTCATAACTTCTGGAGGCAAGTTGTTCCACTGACAGTCACTCATGTCCTCGTGACCTCAAGACTGGACTACTGCAATGCGCTCTACATGGGGCAGCCTCTGAAGAGTATTCGGAGACTTCAACTCGTCCAGAATGCAGCCGCGCGAGCGATTGTGGGTGCACCTCGGTACACCCATGTTACACCTATCCTCCGCGAGCTGCACTGGCTACCGATCAGTCTCCGGATACGCTTCAAAGTGCTAGTCGTAACTTATAAAGTCCTTCATGGTATTGGACCTGGGTACTTGAGAGACCGCCTGCTGCCTATTACCTCCCAAAGACCCATTAGATCACACAGGGTCGGCCTCCTCCGGGTTCCGTCTACTAGCCAATGTCATCTGGCTGTCACCCAGGGGAGGGCCTTCTCTGTGGCAGCTCCGGCCCTTTGGAACGAACTCCCCGCAGAGATTCGGACCCTCACCTCTCTCCAGGCCTTCCGAAAAGCTGTCAAAACCTGGCTGTGCCGGCAGGCCTGGGGATGATGAGTTCCCTTCCCCCCTCGACTTGTGTGGCTGTGTGATTCTTGGTTGTTTTAATTACTTGTATTGTACTTTGTGTCCCCTTTCCCCCTTTGTGTTGTTCGCCGCCCTGAGTCCCTCCTGGAATAGGGCAGCATATAAATAAAACAAACTTCAACTTCAACTGATTACTTGTTCTAACTGTCAGGAAATTTCTCCTCAGTTCTAAGTTGCTTCTCTTCTTGATTAGTTTCCACCCATTGCTCCTTGTTCTGCCCTTAGGCGCTTTGGAGAATAGCTTGACTCCCTCTTCTTTGTGGCAACCCCTGAGATACACTATATTGCCAAAAGTATTCACTCACAACTGCTTCTGATTATGTGGATGACTGCTATCATGTCTCCCCAGTCCTTTTAAAACTAGGCATACCCAGTTCCTGCAACCATTCTTCATGTATTTTAACCTCCAGTCCCCTAATCATTTTTGTTGCTCTTCTCTGCACTCTTTCTAGAGTCTCCACATTTTTTTACATCATGAAGACCAAAACTGAATGCAGTATTCCAAGTGTGGCCTTACCAAGGCTTTATAAAGTGGTATTAATACTTCACGTGATCTTGATTCTATCCCTTTGTTTATGCAGCCTTGAACTGTGTTAGCTTTTTTGGTAGCTGCTGCACATGGCTGGCTCATATTTAAATGGTTGTCCACTAGGATTATTTCATCATTGGTCCATCTAAGAAACCTATTCAGGTGTTGCAGCCCCACAGAAGTTACTTTATCCCATTCTGCAGCATTTTTACCAATGGTATTGAAATACGATATAACGTCAGAATGGATCATTATAGTAGTAATGAAGTCAGCAATAAACAGGAAAAGATGGCTTGGCTCCATGTGATATCTGTCTTTTAGAAATAGTGTGTTTTGGAGCGTCCTTGGTGCTCTTTGTTGTGCTTGCAGACATTTCATTGCCCAACTAGGGTAAGTGAATGTGGGGTTTGCTCCCTGTTTATATACAGTCATTTTGTAGTGGTGTGGTTAAGATGAGCAGGGATTAACACCAGACAAATCAACCAGAAAACAATTCCTAATCAAGGAACTACCAAGGGGAAAACCAAACACACCACACTCACAGACAAACCAACACTGGCAGGGCTCTATATAAACAGAGCTCAAATGCCACACCCACTGGCATTGATGATGTTGTCTATTAGGGTAATGAAAAGTCTGCCAGCAAACCATCAAACTAATAAGAGCACTAAGGAATCCACAGTTCAACCCTCAGCTACAGATATTCTCTTCTCTCGGTGTTTTCTTGCGACATTAAACAGATTAACAAAAGAACAAGTATAAATACCCACAACAGCTTTAAAGTGTCAATGCATCAACTTTCTAAGGATTTGCATTCTAAACATGTTAAAAATGCCTGCGAAACATGACTTCTGGAATTCTTCCTAAACGTTTTAGGAAGAACTGTGTACGGTTGTGTAGAAGTGTGTACTGCGAAGCACCAGATGAGCTGCCTGTGCTCTTTGGCCCGGGGGGGGGGGGGGGACTGGCAAAAGGAAAGGCCAAATTTTTTTAAAAATGGACCCAGCTCTGCCAGAGAAAGCTGGGTGGCTCAGAAAGCACCCCCAATTACTCCATTCTAATCACCCAAAGTCGTGTATGCAGCCAACATGCACCATAAGGAGAAAGCAAATTGCGCACACAGGCAGACATAGGAAAAAGCTATCCCTGCCCGCTGTGCCTGCTGGTGGCAAAGAAGTTGGAAGAAGCCCAAAAGCCATGCTCTGCCGCCTTTCTCTCCCTGGTCCTTCTTCCCGTCAGGTATGCTCAGCCTTTTATGTTTTTTCCCCTTCCTTTCATCTTGTCCTTCAGGCTTCCTGTCTCAGTTGGTCTACGAGCGGCCGTTGACAGAGTGTATCCGGGCCGGGCACTACGCTGCCAGTGTGATCGTCAAGCGTTCCGGTTGCACCTTCCCGGAGAAACCTGACTTCAAATGATACTGACAAGCTGACGGCTCAACAGGAAATGCTGCCTACTTCCTGCCCCCCAGTGACCCTGCACTGGCGTTTCTGTACTTCTGTTCATTTGGACCTTGGCCACATCTCTTAGATGCTCCATCATCATCATGTCGGACTGCAAGATCATCCAGGGTGCAGTTTCTGGTGCCCTGCACATCACACTCACACACACACACACACACACACACGCACAGAGTTCTCAAAGGAATGCCCAAATCCTTCTGGTATCTAGAAGTTTGGCCAACGCTGCTCACCTCGGCCAAAAAATAATTCAATTGGGAAATAAGTAGACTAACAATGTAAAAGCCTAAAAAAAGGGTTGGGCCTTGATCCCTGGTGTGGTTTACTTACCTTCCCAGCTGAATCCTGGTTCTCTTGCAGTAATGAGGAATACAATCATGATTTCTGGGGTGACTCAAGATTGTATGATTTGGTGTAGGAAATTGGATGCAGATTCCTCAGATGAGAGGTAGGACTTTCATTCTTCATGTTAACTTGGATTTTGGCTAGGAATCTCATTTTCCCAGAACAGGATCTGGTTGTTTTGATAACTAAAGGCCATAATAGGTATGGGCCACTTACGAACCCATGGCTGCATCTCAAAAAGTATAGACGTATTATGCGTAAACAGAGTACAGAAAATTCATGCAGGCTGTTTCTTTGGGACATGCCAAAATGTTTTATTTCAACGCACAGTTTTAAGACAATAAGGGGTACGTCAAATAATGGAAAGATCTTTTATTTGTATGACAGTATTCAAGAAACGCATTCTCCAAAGTAATTTACTATGTAATTTGATACTGATAAATAAAGGAATTGTGATACAGGCGTTCTCTGGGTTTTTAATGCTGCGATGAGGTTCTGTTGCAGTAAATAGACTCTTTATCAGAGCGAGTGAGAAGAATAACTGCACTGCAATTCATCAGTGATGCTGATAAAAATGCATAATTTAGAAAGGAGGAAAAATTATTTAATTAAGTAACCCAAACCTATAACTTTGCCACTATTAGTTTAATAGTTGGGGCATAAAAAATACTGGTGATACTGATCCAGTAATGAAAATCTAGTGGCTGTTCACAGGATATTGAAATAAAATTGACTTCATTTGGAAACCAGCAGAATTTCAGAATTTTCTATCTCCAAGACAGAACCTTAGAGAAACTGGATATGGATCATTAGGTAAAGCTAAAGGTTCCCCTTGCACATATTTGTTAGTCATTCCCAATTCTAGGGGGCGGTTTCAAAGCTGAAGAGCCAGAATTGTCCGAAGACATCCCTGTGGACATGTAGTCGGCATGACTCAATGCTGAAGGTGCATGAAATGCTGTTACCTTCCCACCAAAGGTGGTCCCTGTTTTTCTACTTGTATTTTTACATGCTTTCGAACTGCTAGGTTGGCAGAAACTGAGACGAGTAACGGGAGCTCACTCTGTTATGCGGCACTAAAAATTCGAACCACTGAACTGCTGACCTTTCTGATCGACAAGCTCAGCGTCTTAGCCACTGAGCCACCACGTCCCGTTACATTTATAGGTCATTATTTTGTGGCAAAAATTTTCCCATTGGCCAAGCTAGATAGCTCCATGTAGGCAAAAGCTGGTTATTTGAAATAAAATGTAAACCAGGGGTGGTTAATGTTAATAAAATGTATTTTCATAGCTTTGGACAGCCAAGCATCAGTGAGCCTGTCACACACATACACAAACACACCATTACATCTGTTCTCCTTTTTGTTCACCCAACCAGTTGAGTTCATCTCTCTTGTGCCGTGTGTAAAAAATACCCTCAGGATTTCAGTTTTGAAATGGAAAAATAATACTGCCTAACAGAGGTGTGTAACAGTTCACTGTGCAGGGAGAGCAATTAATGTAAGCACTCTCAGAAAGAAGCCAAAATAAAAGTTTGGCCTTGATTATTCACATGTCACTGACCTGACACAAAGGACAAGACGTCAGTTGTGGCAACGGAGATGGCCAATTTCTCAAGCTAAATGAAAAGTTGAGAAATCAGAATACCAATTGAGGGGGAGGGTCCTTCCAGCCCCTGGATCCCAAGTGGAAGGGCAGCTTCTCCAAACTCTGCAAATATTTAATGTCGCTCTTTCCCCCGGTTACTGGAGTGAGACGGTTAATAGCCATCGGCTGCCAATGCTGCTGAACAATCAAATTTCTCAGAGAGAAAATGAATAGGAAAAACAAAGCCATCTAAAGGTAAAGGTTCCCCTCGCACATATGTGCTAATGGTTCCCGACTCTAGGGGACGGTGCTCATCTCCGTTTCAAAGCCGAAGAGCCAGCACTCTCTAAATACGTCTCCGTGGTCATGTGGCCGGCATGATTAAACGCCGAAGGTGCACCGAATGCTGTAACCTTCCCACCATAGGTGGTCCCTATTTTTTTACTTGCATTTTTACATGCTTTCGAGCCGGTCAGGATCAAATTGCTGGCAGCGGCAGAATTAGCCTGCAATGCTGCATTTTAACCATTGGGAGGGAGGGAGGGAAGGAAGGAAGGAAAATAGTAATAGCACTTCAATTTTTATACTGCTTCTCAGTGCTTTACAGCCCTCTCTAAGAGGTTTACAGGTTCAGCCTCTTGCACACAACAATCTTGGTCCTCATTTTACTGACCTTGGAAAGATGGACAGCTAAGTCAACCTTGAGCCTGATGAGATTAGAACTTCCAAATTGCAGGCAGCCAGCAGTCAGCAGCAGTAGCCTTCAGTACTGCACTCTAACCACTACGCCACCATGGCTCATTGATTTCCTTCCCATCATTTAGCAGCTGTCTGTTTCCTCACGTCGGCATCTTTACCCTGAGGTAAAATATGTGCCATTTTTTTCCATTATTGGAGTAGAATAGCCACAAGACTAAGCGGAACGTGCCAAATTGGTGCGGGTTAAGAATTGCATTATCTTCCTGGAAAGTTGAAACCGGGACTTAGGATCATTGGACAGCAGTGGGTCTCCAGGTGCTGGACTTCAACTCTCGTAATCCTCATTTATTGCTCACCCTATCTGGGGAAGAAGGGAATATGGTCCAGTAACTACTGGGGGTTCAATGTAAGGAACCAGTGGTTTAGAAAATAGGATTAAATAAAGCAAAGAAAGATTAGTCCACCCGTGGCTAATAGTGATGACAACTATCTGTCTGCTCCAGAATCCTGCACTGAGGAGTAATTAGTAGCGAGCAGCAACAGAAAATAGCTGTTGCCTTTTTATCTCCCCGGCTGGGGACTCTGGGACGAGAAAGACGGATTAAATGAACCTTAGCCTGATCCTTCAGGGATCTTCTTTTATATGCATGGGTTTGTGGATTTTAGTCCTGAGGAAAGCTTTGAAATAAATTTGGGATGGGGCCATGCTGGCTTGCAGCAGTCAAAGTTCAGCCCTTGCCTTTTTCCTAACAAAACAAGACATTTTTCTCTTTCACCTAGACTTTCTGACCTTCAGAAGTCCTGAAAGGTTTTCAGCAGAGATCCACAAATTGCTACTAATTTTATTAAGACGGGTTAGGAAATGCACTCATTCCTAGTTATATGTAGCTGTAGATCTCCTTGGCAAGGATTCTTCCAATCCTTCGGTACTGCAGGACAAAAGCAGAAGATGCACCAACTTGTGGTCCGCCAGTGGCCAGCAGAGCTGGCAGCAGATTCGGAGAAGTGAGGTGGTTGGGGAGGAAGATGGACCAGTCCTGGAGTCTGGGGAAGGCTCTGATGAGGGCTCTACGTTAGAGGCAGAGATGGGGCCGGGGCTAACTGACAGCTATCAGCTGCCTTTGGAGTCAGACATCAGTGATGCAGATGAACAGCTGGAGCCTGTTTCCAGTGTGCACATGTGCAGAGTTGCCAGACAAATGGAACAGCTAAAGAACAGGGATCGGCTTGGGAGTGAGGCCATAGGTGGATGATGAATGGCCCCTCCCAGAGGAAATAAAAGAGGAGCGAAAGGGGAGTGGAGTTTGCAGGAGACAATTAGTTTGCTTAATTGCTGAGGCTCCTTGCCAAATTTTGTAGATATCAGCCTGGCAGCTCTCCAAGCCAGATACGGTCTGTGACTGTAAATCCTCCTTTGAAAGCTGGCTGTGAATGAGCAGAATTCACAGTAAATTAATAAAAGGTTTTTTTTGCAGGGGACAAGGAGTTTGCTTCATGCTCTTGGGAAGCCTCGGTCAGAACACAACCAACAAAGTTCAGGAAAAGCAGAATTCAAGAAATGGGGTGAGATGTTGAATCAGTGGCTATTCACTTGTTATTCAGAACTTCAGATATGAACATGGAAGGATGTCCGATCCTTCTGATCTTTTGCTTGGACGACATCATCCAGAAGTCTCATGTCAGGACTTCTCTACATTTTGATTCTGGGATGGAAGAACAGGGAGGGCAGGATAAAGCTCCAAAAATGATGGCATCGTACAAGATTTGTTTCGGTTTTAAACATAGAACCATAGGGCTGGAAGACACCTCAGAGGTCTTCTAGTCCAACCCTCCACACAAGGCAAGAGATCTTATACCATTCTGGTCAAATGGTTCTCTTTTGGAAAAAACCCTACTGATGGAACACCCACAATGCCAGGAGACAAGTGATTCCATTGATTAATTGCTTTCACTGTCAGAAAATTGCTCTCAGTGTGAGGAAAGTCACTATGCCATTCTATATCTTCCCCACATTACATTATATATCGGACGGGAGGGAGAAAGAGAGAAAAGAGTGCTGAAACCATAAAGGTGGTGATAGCAACAAGGCAATCAGATCCTTTAGAGATTCCTGGGTTAATGGGATTATGATTTAATCTTGAGAACAACAAAAAGTAGGACGGGCATGCATGCAACCAGAAGGATATGCAACAGTCATCTCTGCTCAAAATCTGGGGAGCATGGTAGCCTCAGAGCTACAGTCTGGTAGAGGTGCCACAATAATACTGTCCATCACATTCTTTAGTTGTTGTTTCCAGGGTTTTTTTTTTAATTGAGACGTACAGAAGCTCAGAAAAGCTTACATTTCAATCCCCTGCGGACCTGCCTGTCAGTTACTAAGCTTTTGATGTCTTTATCTGGAAACCTAAATGTATGTATGGTTCATTCCAGACAGCTGCTATCTGCTTTTGACCAGTCAAGGTCTCTGCTCCTTGTTTCTCTAACAGTAGGCTAAGAAATTGGGAAGGATCAGTCGCCTTACTGCCAAGAAAGAACCTTTTCAAACTGCTTTTTTCCTTGATAAAAGCATAAAATAGGGAGCTGGAGTCGAAAAGGTCAAGATGGCAGCCATAGTCCAGCTGAAGCCCCACCCCTTTTCCACATTCATGGCCTGGTCGGCCCATAAAAAGTGGGTGGGACTTTGATGGCACAGCCCCGCCCAACAAGGTGGTTTTGGGGAACTCTGCTTGATGTCTCTGAATAAAACTCTGTTCTAAACCAGGGGTGTCAAAGTGGCGGCCTGTGGGCTGGATGCCTCATGCACAGACCACACAAACCCCAGCTCTGCAAAGCAAAAAAATGTGATACGTCGTGATATGTCGCGTGACGCAATCGAGTTTTACAATCGTGTTCTAAACTGTCTTGGATCCATGTTATTTTAAGTTACTGATCTATTCTTTTTTCCTTGGTAAAAGAATAATTGTGAACTACAATTAAAAACATACTTCAGATTAATATTTAATAATTGCTGGGCATAAAGCCATTGTTAAGCAATCAATAATTTATTTTGATTCGTCCTTTAACAGTGTTTCATCCTAGTATATTCTACCTTAAAGATTTTAAAAAAGGATGATTTCATGTGCTTTATCCGAAACCTATTGAAGAAATACTGAGAAAGAAAGATCTAAGGTTATTAATCATTTGGGCCTTGCAAATATACCCTATAATATTCCTCATTATATTTTAGGTTGCAATGCTGCTCCTGGATACAGGTGATATGAAAAAGGGATAGGAAGAAAAAAGACAATATAAAATTTCCACACAGAGTTGTCCCATGCCAACTCATATATATACATATACATACATACATACATACATACATACATACATACATACATACATACACAATTTAAATCACATATATATGTGTGTGTGTGTGTGTGTGTGTGTGTATGTATGTATGTATGTATGTATGTATGTATGTAAAGGTAAAAGTTCCCCTCGTACATATGTGATAGTCCAATGATGTCTAACCTAACAGGTGCCCCACCCACATGCACGTGCACGTGTGGGACACCTCCACATGGGGGGGGGGAGTTTTTGCCCTCCCTTTCCTGAAGCCTGGAGAGGGCAAAAAACAGGCCCAACAGGTTAACCGGAAATTCTCTAGGCTCCAGAGACTTTTCTGAAGCCTGGGGAGAGCGAAAACGGCCTTTTCCGGCCCTCCGGAAGCTGAAAATCAGCTGGCTGCCGTACACAGGCCTGCTGGACCTAAGGGCTATTATGCCAGCAAATATGGTTTTGCACACTGAAGAGCCAGCGCTGTCCGAAGACATTGCCATGGTCATTTGGCCAGCATGACTAAGCATGATCAAAATTTGGACCCTTGGCAATCAGCATGTATTTATAATGGTTGCAGCATCCCTTGGCTGATGTGATCGCCATTGGTCACCTTCCCAGTCGGTTTCCAGCAAGCAAAGTCCAGGGGAGGGGGGGACAAAATTCGCTGAACAAATCCAAGGTTTCAAAACAACTGCAGTGATTCACTTAATGATTATGGAGAAAGAAGAAGCAAAAAGATAGTAAAACTGAGCGCGACTCATTAAACGATAGGCATCCCGCTCCCAATTGTGTTCGTTAAGTCAAGTGCCACCTGTACTGAATTTCTAATTATCCCATAAAAGTATAAATCTTGTTTTTTCGGCCCTCCCCTCTCAATGCCATGGTTGATTCAAACATTTGTCAATTTAAAAATAATTGAACATTCCCCAAAGGCAGAATCCTAGGAGGGGTAATTTGATGGACTTTCTCATTTTCCGCCAGGTAGCCACTGTTCCATTTAATCACTTGCCATCAGATGATTTCCCCTTCCAAATTGCTCCGTAAAAGCTCTGACGTTTTAGAGCTAAATAGGAAGCTGAAAGAGAGGGGGAAACCCCCAAGCAAACCGTGCCTTATTCCTAATGAAGATGCTTTGTAGATTTCCTTGTTAGACAATAAAAAGAAGAGCGAGTGAATAATTGGTTCAACAGGAGCTTCATTAGAGTCCAAGGGAGAAAAACAGGATCTTCCGTGTGAATAATTTGCGATGATTGGGGAAAGATTGAAGCATTTATTACAGGCTTGCCTTCTGTTCCATAGCTGGGAAAGTCAAGCTCGGCTGCTCTGAGGTGTGAAAAGACAGCAGAAGCAGTTCTTGGTGTCTCCAAAGGATCAACCAGCAAAGAAAGCTGCTTAGGAAAGTGAGTTTGAACCACAATGCTTTTCAGATTTAAAGTATTGAAGTATTGTTCTTTTCCCTGGCCATGGAAGTCCCCAAGGGGAGCCCGCGGGTTGTGACTGGGGCTTTGTCTGACAGCCCATTGTGGAAATGTTATACTTAGGATGATCTGAGCCTTTGAATGACCTACCCTGTGAAAGCTTCAATCCCGCCATTCCTCGTAAAATCAACAGAGTTTTTTTTATGAAGAACAGTCTGCTCACGCCTTGACAGCCTGTCAAAGGCTCCATTGGTGACACAGATGGCGGATTCCTCTCGGTGTCCTGCTGGCAGCTGGCTGGCCAGATTGACACTAAACCCAGATTGCAGCCCTTAGGGGTCATCATTCCAGCGAGGTGGATGATCCTCCGACTCTGAGTAGCGTTAGAATAGAATTGAGATGGAAGGGACCTTGGAGGTCTTCTAGTCCAGCCCCCTGTTGAAGCAGGAGAACCTATACCAGCGATGGCGAACCTTTTTTGGCTCGCGTACCATGTGGAGGGAGTGCAGGGGGGGGTCGTGTGCGGGCATTCTGTACCTATAATGCAATGTGTGACACCCCCCAGTGCGCATGTATGCACTATAGGTGCTCCCCCCCCCATTTTTGCATGCTTTTTTCACCCTCCCCAGGCTCCAGAGGCTTTATATGAGCTTGGAGAGGGCAAAAACAGCCTCCCCGCCCCCCCAACACCCTCCGGAGGCTTCAGGGACCTTCAGGAGGCTTCCCTGAAGCCTCTGGAGCAGTCAAAATGACCCTCTGAGCAAACCGGAAGTCCATTCCCGAACTTCCGGTTTGCCTGTAGGGCCATTTTTTTGTACTCTGGAGCCTTCAGGGAAGCTCATGAAGCCTTCAGAGGGCCTCCGGGGGGTGGGGAAGGCTCTTTTTGCCCTCCCGAGGCTCGTATAAAGCCTCTGGAGCCTGGAGAAGGCGAAAAATGGCTTTAAAAAAGAGTGAACTCAGCTGGGCAGCTTACAGGGCAGCGCCTTGCATGTCCTGACAAATGGCTCCACATGCCACCTGTGGCACACGTGCCATAGGTTCGCCATCACTGACCTATACCATTCCAGACAAGTGGCGGACCAGTCTCTTCTTAAAAACTTCCGGTGATGGAGCGTCCACGATTTCTGAAGTCAAGCCGTTCCACTGGTTAATTGTCCTCATTGTTAGGAAGTTTCTCCTTAATTCCAGGTTGCTTCTCTCTTTGATTAGTTTCCATCCATTGTTTCTTTTCTTACCCTCTGCTGCTTTGGAGAATAATTTGATCCAGCGGTGGGATTCAAAAATTTTAGCAACCAGTTCTTTGCCTGGTTGCTAGGTGGGTGTGGCCATGGTGGGCATGGCCTACTTGGCTTCCTGCAGCACAGTAGGGGGTGTGAGGGTGGCATTTTCACTCTCCCCGGGCTCCGGAGGCTTTCCTCAAGCCTCTGGGTGGGTGAAAACAGCCTTCCCCGGTCTCTGGAGGCACTCCAGAGTCCTGAAATGGGCCCATTTCCAGACTTCCAAAACTTCTGGGAGGTTTTTCGCCCTCCCAGAGCCTCCATGGCATCCAAAATGGGCCATGTGGAGACTCCTGGGAGGGGAGAGGAGGGGAGGGGAGGGGAAGGGTGGACAGGGCCAGCCAGTCCTTGCAACTTCCTGTTCAGTGAACCAGATGTAAAATTAGCATCCAGTTCACCCAAACCAGTCCAAACCGGCTGAATCCCACCCCTAATTTGACCTCCTCTTCTTTGTGGCAGCCCCTCAAATACTGGAAGACTGCTATCATGTCTCCCCTAGTCCTTCTTTTCTCTAGACTAGCCAAACCCAAATCCTTCAGCCGTTCTTCATATGGTTCCATCACCAGGCCTTTGATCATCATAGTTGGTCTTCTCTGCATTTTTTCCAAAGTCTCAACACCTTTTTTGTAGTACGGTGACCAAAATTGGATGCAGTACTCCAGGTGTGGTCTTAATAGGGTTTTATGATGCGGTACTAATACGTCATGTGATCTTGGTTCTATGCCTCTGTTTATACAACCCAGGATTGTATTAGCTTTTTTGGCGGCTGCTGCACTCGGGTGCATTAAAGTCTCCCAGAAGGAGTCAGTAAAGTTAGCCCTTGATTTTACGATCTCAACCGCAATTGGAATTTCTGTCCATAAGCAATGCAGTCCTTTAAGTGAGCTGCACCCCATTTTACGACTATTTTAAGCAAATCGCCATGGTCCTTAAGTGAAACATGTGGTCACTGAACAAATCCGGCTTTCCCCGTTAACTTTGCTTGTTGGAGGCAGCCTCCGGGAAGGTCACCAATGGTGTGTGACATGTCCTCGAAGATTCTGCAACCAATGTAAATACATCCCAGTTTCTAAATGCCCGAATGTCAAACACATGACCCTGGGGAGGCAGTGGCAGTCACTATGTTTGAGGACCAGCACCGCTGTAACTTTGAACTGTTGCAAAATGAATGGTTATAAGTCGAGGGCGAGCTGTATGCACCTGGGGACTGCTTCTCCACAGGATCTCTCTTTGATTTCCCAATTGAGGCAACAGAGATACCAATGCAGTATCATAACATTGTGGAGCAAGCCCCGCCCCTTTTCTCTGAGAAACCACACCCCAAAGAGGCGGAGCTTTTGGCAATTTGTCATTATTTTGATACCGCCAGCTCAGAAGTGGGTTGCTGCCAGTTTGGCCAAACCATTAGTGGAATTCAGGCCTGGGTCACAGAACCGGCCATTTTGGATTTTGGTTTACGTTTACGTTTATTAGGACTTGTATGCCGCCCACTCTCGAGAGACTCATGGCAGCTTACAGATAAAGTAGGGACTGGTAACATATAAAAATTAAAAAGTACAGACATTAAAATCGCACAACATTCATAACATAAAATGGGGCTGGATAAATCAACAGCCCCAGGCCTGCTGGAAGAGCCAGGTCTTAATCGCTTTGCGGAAGGCCGGGAGAGTAGTAAGGGTCCAGATCTCCACGGGGAGATCATTCCATAGGGCCGGAGCAGCTACAGAGAAGGCCCTCCCCCGGGGAGTCGCCAGCCAACATTGACCGGCAGATGGAATCCGGAGGAGGCCAAATCTGTGCGATTTTATAGGTCTCTGGGAGGTAAATGACAGGAGGCGGTCTCTCAGGTAACCAGGTCCTAAACCATGAAGGGCTTTAAAAGTAATGACTAGCACCTTGAAACGTGTCCGGAGACCAATAGGAAGCCAGTGCAGCTCGCGGAGGACAGGTGTAACGTGGGTGTACCTAGGTACACCCACAATCGCTCACGTGGCTGCATTCTGGACTAACTGAAGTCTTCGAACACTCTTCAAGGGCAGCCCCATGTAGAGCATGCGCAGTTCACTCTAATTGTTCATGTGTGCAGAACAATTTACATTGAAGAGCGCATGTACACGCATGAAGTGTGCGCGTAAACATTGTGCACGGGTTATGAACCAGCAGTAATGCCGGCAGCATCCCACCCCTGCTCCAGCTCCACTTAGGAGAGGGGTGTCAAACTCAAGGCCAGGAGCCTGGATCCGCCTTGCAGGTTGCTTAGATCTGGCCCACGGGGTTGCCCTAGAAACAGCAAAGGACTGGCCCGCGGTGCCTCTGCCAGTGAAAATGGAGCTCGGGAGAACTGCGGGTGGCCCTCCTCAGCTCCGTTTTTGCTGGAAGAGAGTTGCAGGAGCCCGTCACAGCTGAAAACAGAACTCAAGAGCCCATTTTCGCTGGCAGAGCACTTGGGCCCCCAACACAAGTGACGTTGAGCTGGCCACGCCCACTCCCCCCCCTGGTAAAGTCAAATACAACCCTGATGCAGCCCTCAATGAAATCGAGTTTGACACCCCTGACTTACGATAATGGAATCTACATGGAATGGTGCTCGGCTCTTACCTGGATACCTCAGTTGGTACAAAAGACAGTTTTAGAAAGCACCGTATCCAGTGGTGGGATTCAGCCAGTTCGCACCTATTCGGGAGAACCGGTTCTTAACTTTCTAAACAGTTCAGAGAACTGGTTGTTGGAAGAAATCTCATTTTGTTTTTTTCCCACCACTTTACAGAACTAATCCTGTAAAGAAGGCAGGAAGGAAACATTCTGGTGTTTCTAGTCTAATCTTTATTACCCTGCTTACAGAAACTGCCTCTCCAGTTGACCCTTGTTACATTGTAACAGCTAAGGCGAAGCGCCCATCGACCTGAGTGATGTTGAGTTGGCCACGCCCACCCAGTCACATGACCACTGATCCCCGCCTAGCCAGCTGGTCATCAGGGCAGAGAATCAGTTGTTAAATTATTTGAATCCCACCACTGACTGTATCACATCTCTGCTTAAAACCCCATCTTGGCTTCCAGCAGCAGGACAAAATGTCCTTATATCCATATTATCTTCAACCCCTACATAGCTTAGGTCCATCTTCTACATGACAACTTGAGGGTCTCCTTTGACCATCGGTAGCCCAATTCTCTCAAAATGCACCTTCTTGTATTTTCACTCTTACTTATACACAGGATTTTAACTTGGGGGCGTGTGTGTTAATTTTCGTTATTAATTCTATTTGTTTCATTGGCTTTAACGGCTACTTGAAACAGATTTTAATGCCCTAATTTTAAATCTGCTTTTATTGTAGAATACTGAAAGGCTTGAGGTTCAATGGCAGGCCAAGTGAGAAAATAAAACTGAGGGTAAAAGAAATAATATGCTAGAATTTACTGGAATGTCCCTGAAACGGCCTATACTTTAATCACCCAACCTGCAGAATTGCATAAATTTGGGACAGATCTTTTGCAAAATGGCTGAGATAACAGTTTTACATCTATCCTTCAGAGGCCTTTTTTTTTTACTGTAAACATGGCCTATTTTCAACAGATCACTATACATTTTTAAAAAAATCAGGTTAGTTAAGGCATACAGTACATGCTTATGTTCCTTTAATCTTTTTCATATTTCCTAACATATTGACAGCTTTTTTTATTTCCATAGAGATAATAACATGTATACAAATATTATACAATCTCTCAGGTTGCAATTAAAGCATCAGGGGCCTTCCTTTCTAGAGGTGGCACATTGAGAAGGAAGCAGATTACAGGAGCATAGAATCTAGAATAACAGGACTGGAAGGGACCTTGGAGGTCTTAAAGTCCAACCCCCTGCACAAGCAGGAGACCTTATGCCATTCCAGACAAATGGCTGTCCAGTCTCTTCTTGAAACATTAGCCTGCAGAGCCCCCCGCCCTCCAAAAAAAGTGGGGATTATACTGCAGGGCTCCATCCAAGCATCTTGCTGCTTGTGGCTGACTTAAAGCGGAGAGATGTGAAAAGGCAGGTGGGTTTTGAAAATGAGACAAATGGATTTTGAAATGGAAATCAGTGGAACTGAATCCCTGCATACCTCAAGCAGACCAACTCCGTTTGCCAACTGACGTCCTCCCATTTGTTTCCTTGTCATTTTTCTTGCTTCAAAACGTCTATATTTCGCTTTAGGGGAAAATGATTGTCATTCAGTTGATGGAACTGGTTAACTACTGAACGGGAATGTAATAGTAAAAAAAGAATAGAAGCTATTCTTCAAAGACTGTTTTTTTTTTAAAAAAACATTCTAAACATGATCTACTTTGAACAACTCTCTGTGAGGGAGATGGGCAGTTTCCTCATGAGATAATGATGGTGGTGGTGGTGGTGGTGATGGTGTGTGTGTATGTATGTGTGTGTGTGTGTGTGTGTGAGAGAGAGAGAGATGATAGAGAGAGAATGATAGATGGTAGAGAGAGAGAGAGTTATGATAAAAGATAGATAGATAGATAGATAGATAGATAGATAGATAGATAGATAGATAGATAGATAGATAGGATAAATGATGGATGGATGGACGGACGGACGGACAGCGCTTATGTCCCAACTGAAAATCAAGTCACGTGGTTCCTAATCAAGATTGGCTAAGAAGAGATATAGAGGGGCGGTGCTTTGGGGGCTAACTTAAATCATGGCTTACCAACCTGCTCAATGGGGATCATTTCCTGCTTCAGAACCCTGGAAATGGCTTGTCCTTCTCGTTGGCGACCTTGCGTGTCCCGTGTGCTTTTTTTTGAACAATGATTAGAAGCCCAGCCCCTTGGATGAAGGAACTTGCATCCTTCTCATCGATGCTCCTCTGACTACCTTGGGAATCCAAAGGAAGCCATCCATTCTTAGGATCGAGCAGAGGTGGTATTCTGCAGGTTCAGACCGGTTCTGGAGAACCAGTAGCAGAAATTTTGAGCAGTTCAGAGAACCAGTAAATAGCACCTCTGACTGGCCCTGCTCCCATCTATTCTCTGCCTCCCGAGTCCCACCTGATCAGGAGGAAATGGGGATTTTGCAGTATCCTTCCCCTGGAGTGGGGAGGGAATGGAGATTTTGCAGTATCCTTCCCCTGGAGTGGGGAGGGAATGGAGATTTTGCAGTATCCTTCCCCTGGAGTGGGGAGGGAATGGAGATTTTGCAGTATCCTTCCCCTGGAGTGGGGAGGGAATGGAGATTTTGCAGTATCCTTCCCCTGGAGTGGGGAGGGAATGGAGATTTTGCAGTATCCTTCCCCTGGAGTGGGGAGGGAATGGAGATTTTGCAGTATCCTTCCCCTGGAGTGGGGAGGGAATGGAGATTTTGCAGTATCCTTCCCCTGGAGTGGGGAGGGAATGGAGATTTTGCAGTATCCTTCCCCTGGAGTGGGGAGGGAATGGAGATTTTGCAGTATCCTTCCCCTGGAGTGGGGAGGGAATGGAGATTTTGCAGTATCCTTCTCCTGGAGTTGGGAGGGAATGGAGATTTTGCAGTATCCTTCCCCTGGAGTGGGGAGGGAATGGAGATTTTGCAGTATCCTTCCCCTGGAGTGGGGAGGGAATGGAGATTTTGCAGTATCCTTCCCCTGGAGTGGGGAGGGAATGGAGATTTTGCAGTATCCTTCCCCTGGAGTGGGGAGGGAATGGAGATTTTGCAGTATCCTTCTCCTGGAGTGGGGAGGGAATGGAGATTTTGCAGTATCCTTCCCCTGGAGTGGGGAGGGAATGGAGATTTTGCAGTATCCTTCCCCTGGAGTGGGGAGGAAATGGAGATTTTGCAGTATCCTTCCCCTGGAGTGGGGAGGGAATGGAGATTTTGCAGTATCCTTCCCCTGGAGTGGGGAGGGAATGGAGATTTTGCAGTATCCTTCCCCTGGAGTGGGGAGGGAATGGTGATTTTGCAGTATCCTTCCCCTGGAGTTGGGAGGGAATGGAGATTTTGCAGTATCCTTCTCCTGGAGTTGGGAGGGAATGGAGATTTTGCAGTATCCTTCCCCTGCCATGCCCATCAAGCCATGCCATGCCCACCAAGCCACACCCTCAGAACCGATCGTAAAAAATGTTGAATCCGACCACTGGGATCAAGGGCGCCTGAAGGAAAGTTGGCACATGGTGTTTGGGAATGGTTGCCATTGCTTTGCTTTTCCCTGGGTGGCCCAAGATGAAACGATGGCTGGCGCAGCACAAGAAGGAGCCCAGCCCTGAACGCCCAGGAGAATGGGAATGGGGGAGATTGGAGGCCAGGAGGGACAGGAGGGCTGTCTTCCCCTCTCACTTAATTAATGGAAAGAACTCTGTGCATCTGTCAGTGGGTCCATTGCCAGGCGATCTTTTTTTTTCTCCATAAAAGGCCCCCATTCATCAGTTGCCAGGAGATTCATGGCCTATTCTTCAATTCACACCAAATTCAAAAGAAAAAACAACAACCACCGGCCGGCTAATTGAGTAGCGTGTGGGGTGCAGCTGGTGCTACTGTTGGACGAGATGAGGCTTCCTCCATCTCTTCTCCCCCCTCCCTTCCCCTGAGATAATGGCCAACTTGGATGGAAGGGGGATTTGGGGAGGGGGGAGGGGGGTGAAGCATCATTGTCCTGCTGGCTCAGCTTTGGTCAGGAGAAAGATTAATCCCATCTTTATGAAGGAGGGAGAATATAAAAATGCCATTCATGCTAATCTAGTCTTAAAGGGTCTGGGGGGCGGGGGGGGGGAGGTTGTTATGGGGAATCAGCTCCCGGCTAAGCAAGGTGGGGTGAAACCAAGCCCAGATATCAGCCAGGATCTCAGAATGCTCCTTGTTCAGTGAACTCAGCAAATGGGTTTCCTGAATCCGGCTGTAAAATTTGGGGTGTGCCACTCCAGAAACTGTGATTAGATATCTCAAGGGCTTCTCATTGTTATTTGTCCAGTGGAAGATTATAAAGAGAAGAAAATATGTATGCAAAATCCAATCCTTGGGCTGTTCCATAAAGTACAGGTTTGTTGTTGTTAGTTGTGAAGTCGTGTCCAACCCATCGTGACCCCATGGACAACGTTCCTCCAGGCCTTCCTGTCCTCTATCATCCCCTGCAGTCCATTGAAACTTATGCCTACTGCTTCAGTGACTCCATCCAGCCACTCATTCTCTGTTGTCCCCTTCTTCTTTTGCCCTCAATCGATCCCAGCATGAGGCTCTTCTCCAGAGAATTCTTCCTTCTCATTAGGTGGCCAAACTCTCTGAGTTTCCTCTTCAGGACCTGGCCTACTAAAGAGCAGTCAGGGTTGATCTCCTCCAGGACTGACCACTTGGATTGCCTTGCAGCCTTAACAGGCCCAGAATTGAGCCAAGGGAAGATTACTGCAAAATCCCTATTCCTTCCCGATCAGCTGGGACTTGGGAGGCAGAAAACCACTCAAAATTTCTGCTAACAGTTCTTCAAAACTGATCCGAACCTGCTGAATCCCACCTCTGGTCTTGACACTTTTTATGTATCTTGGTGACCAGAATTGGACGAATTGGATACTGCACTGGATGTTTGTCTGCATTTCTTCATGGGGGTGGGGGGTGGGAGGAGTTGTCTTAAATTAGGACACACACACACACACACACACACACACGGTGTCCCACAGAAAGCAGAGCTGATGTTTCTGGCTGTACTTCCTTCCTTATGTTCTGTTGAAGAAGTGTGCAACCTGATGCCTTCCAGAGGTTTTACACTTTTATTCCCTTAAGTCCCGACAGCCAACAGCAGCCAGATGTTGGAAGTTGATCATCTGGAAGTAATGTGAAGTTTGCCCAGTCTGGCACCGGGCTAATTCAGAAGTATGTTAAGGCATACCTATTCTGTGGCTAGCTTTAATATGCTGATTATGGCAGCATGAGATTGTCTCAACTGGAATGTGGTTTTAAGTAGCCAAACAAAAACGTTGTGAGCCTCCTAAGTACAATGAAGCCATGTAAAAACTGAAAGACTCAGCACTATTTGTTCAGCAAAATTAATTTGGACCCGTTTCCCACAGAAAAGAAAACACCGGGAGCCACAAAACCTGGGTGGGTGTGGCCAACTCAACATCACTCCCACCCAGTCACATGACACACCCAGCCACGCCTACCCAGGTTTTCTGTTGGAAAGGGATCTCTCTCTCTCTCCCTCTCATTTCTGTTTTTCTTTTTTTTACTCTCCTTCTTTCTTTCTTTCTTTCTTTCTTTTCCTTCCTTCCTTCCTTCCTTCCTTTCTTTCATGTAATATAATAATTATTAAAAGCTGTGGTGGCACAATGGTAAGAATGCAGTACTGCAGGCTACTTCTGCTGACTGCCAGCTGCCTGCAATTTGGCAGTTCAAATCTTACCAGGCTCAAAGATGACTCATCCTTCCATCCTTCCGAGGGGGGTCAAATGAAGACCCAGATTGTTGGGGGCAAGAGGCTGACTCTGTAAATGGCTTAGAGGGGGCTGTAAAAAGCACTGTGTATATAAGTCTAAGTGCTATTGATATTGCTATATTATCATTATCATTACGTTGTTTTATTGTATTTTAGGACTACTTTGGCAAATATCTGTAATTGTGGGTGAATGCATTTCTATGTTGGGCTTTTTTGCTTAACAGCCATAATAAAAGTTTACTGTGTTATTGTCATTCTTTGGGAATAAGTTGCTTGCAGGAAAATTGCTGGGTCACTTGATTCTGACATGCAGCATCAATGTCACAGCTTCAGTGCGCAGCCATTCCCTCTGCTAACAATTAAAGCAAGTTCATCTGGGAAGTATATAAATGGAGCATTATCTGTAGGATTTCTGGCTTGACCCTGTGGCTCCCAAGATCCCACAATCCACAGCTTGGCCTTTAAGCCACAGCCTCCTATAGATGCCCCCTGCAGCCTCTTGGCACCTTCCCACAAGGCTCTTGCCAACCCAATGCCTTTAGACCAGGGATGTCAAACTCAATTTCATTGAGGGCCACATTAGGGTTGTTTGACCTGGGGGAAGGGGGGCATGGCCAAGTTGGGTGTGGCCAGCTTGACATTACTCCTGTCTGGAGCATGCAGCCCTCCTGAGCTCCATTTTCACTGGCAAAGGGTTGCAGGAGACTGAGGCAGGTGAAAACAGAGCTTGTGAGCCCGCTTTCACTGACAGAGCATTCAGGCCGCCACAGGCGCCCCCGACAGGAGTAATGTCAGGCTGGCCACACCCACCCTGGCCAGACCCACCCCGGCCCTCCAAGGTCAAACACAACCCTGATGCGGCTCTCAATTAAATTGAGTTTGACAACCCTGGTGTAGAAGTTAAGACAGAGAAGCCAGGAGACCCCGAGAACAGATTGGACAGCTATTCGTTTGGGATGGAATAAGGTCGTCTTCTGCCTTGGGTAGAAGGGTGGACTAGAAAACCCTGCAAGGGGCCTTCCAGCCCTAGGGTTCTATGACTCCAAACCAGAAGGGCTAACGTCTTTGTAGCCAGCTGGGTGACTTGGGCCAGTCAGTTTCTCTCAGCTCTCGGAAGGAGGCAATGGCAAGACACTTCTGAAAAAGCTTGCCAAGAAATCTGCAGGGACTTGATTAGGAAATTTCCAAGAATAGGACATGGTTGAATTGAAGTCTCTCCCTCCCCCCCCTCTCTCTCTCCACATACACACACACAAACATACATATATAATATACACATATATATACACCCACCCACATATATACACACACACATACACACACATATATACATACATACACAAACAGACACAGACATACACACACCTATAAATATATAAAATAGGCTCCAAAAAGTCTTTTCCTTGACCCACAGAGAATTTCTACTGTAGAATAAGATACACATGTAATAGATCGTTGGCAAACTTTTAAAATGAGAGTTTTGTCTCTTTCAAAAAGCTTGTGTCTTATAATGTCCCCGAGAAACTGAACAGAAGAGGATCGATTTAAGTATGTATTTTTTCATAACATTTTGTTTCATACCAATGTTGTAACAGCTCAGTCTTAACAACATTTGGCAAAATTGTGTCTGGTACTTCCCATCTTCACCTTCTCTTTCATCATACAGCCTCCATTTGGATGGTAGAAGATGGAAGAACAGTTGCAGGAACTGGGCATGGCTAGTCCAGGGAAGAGAAGTATCAGGGGAGACATGATAGCTCTCTTCTAGTATTTGAGGAGCTGCCACTGAGAAGAAGGGGGTCAAGCTGTTTTCCAAAGCACCTGAAGAGCAGACAAGGAACAATGGATGGAAACTGACCAAGGAGAGATTCAACTAGAAATAAGGAGGAACTTTCTGACAGTGGGAACAATTAACCCATGGAACAGAAGTTGCCTTCCGAAGTTGTGGGAGCTTCATCACTTGAGACTTTCAAGAAGAGATTGGACTGGCATTTGTCAGAAAGATTATAGGGTCTCCTGCTTGGGGGTGGGGTGGGCTAGATGATCTACAAAGTCTCTTCCAACTCTTTTAATCTAATCTGATCTGATCTAATCTAATCTATTTGGGAATTCATGTTGTAATTACGGTTTCCTCCTCCTCCTCCTCCTCCACCTCCTCCTCCTCCTCCTCCTCCTCATCATCATCATCCTAGCCATTGTCTGTCCATCCTCTTTCTCATGTTTCCAACCCATACAGTCCTTTCTTTTGCCAGCTGGGCCGGCCATACTTGCTGATGTTGTCACTCCATCTTTATTTTAGGTCTCTTTCATGGACACTTTGGATCAAGTGGGATCAATTCTATGATTGCCTTGGTCCACCTGCCCTCACTTCTTCTTGCTACATGACCAATCCATTTCCATTCTTTTACTCTCTTGATGATTTAAAGGGTTTGATTTTGAATATGAAGATCAGTCAATGCTGTCAGCTTCAGAACATAGAAGCAGTCAGCAATGGGGGTTGGGAAGGTCACCTCTGGTCCACAATCTGACTGGTGGGACGAGGATTCTTGGAGGGCTTTAAAAATCCCTTGCTGGCCAAGAGAATAGAGAGCAGCGTTATAAAAGCTGGAGATGACCCCAAAGCAAGATGAAGAACTAATAGAAAGCAGAGAATGGTGAGCATCATCTTGATAGATTAGAATTGCTGCGCCCCAATCAAAACCAGACCTGTCTGATTGAGATATCCTGTCAGCATGTTGATTGCTTCATTCACCAAGCCTACAACTCATGTTCTCTATGGCTTGAATGGCTGACATGCTTTCCTGTGAAAAGTTTGATTCCTCCCATCCTCCCTGACTATTTTTGATGACAGCCCTTCAAGCTTCCCACTTGCAGCTGAATGTTTCTGTTCTGACCGAGGCTTCACCAAATCCCGAAGCAGACTCCTTGTCCCAACAAAACCCCTTTTTATTAACGTGAATTCCTCTCATTCACATCCAGCAAAGTCCAGGCAAGCAGTCTTTCAACGGTGAATTTACCACCACAGACTTTATCAGGCTTGGAGAGCTGCCAGGACAAAAGTACTTGGCAAGGAGTTTCTGAGAGTCACGAACAAATCTTCACACTAATGTAGCGAACTAATTGTCTCCTGCAAATTCCACTCCTCTTTCGCTCCACTTTATTCCCTATGGGAGGGGCCGTTCACCATCCACCTGTGCCTTTACTCCCGAGTCTGCCCTTGTTCCTTAACTGTTCCCTTCTCCTGGCAGCTCTGTGCATCCGCACATTGGGAATAGGCTCCAGCTGTTCTTCTGTCACACTGATCTCCGACTCCGAAGGCAGCTGATAACTGTCAGATGGCCCTGGCCCCCTATTTGCCTCCAACACAGAGCCCTCATCAGAGCCTTCCCCAGACTCCAGGACTGGCCCAGGTTCCTCCCCAACCTCCTCATTGTATGTCACCAGTTCTGCTGGCGGGTCACAACAGTTACGCCGGGCGCTGACTGAAGCATCAGGCCTGACTTGAAAGGGCTCACGCTCAGTTCACGGGGTTCACCTGACTGTTTGTTAGGGAGCAGAGGAAGGACAGATGGGAGAGGGTCCCCTGATGTCCCTTTCTTCCTGGGAATTGGAATTATATTTGTTTTCATTCAAATCAGTTCAGAGTACCTCCGTACACCACACAGGACTCTTTGTGGCCCAAATCTGACAGATCCTTGGTCCACGTTGACAAAACTTGTGCGATTGTGAAGCATCACCATCTGGGGAAGCTCTGCTGTTTCCTTTGTGTTGCCCCCATCCACGCACCAGTGAACCAAACCCCCAACAAAATTCAGAAGAAACAACAATTACATTCTACTCCTGCCTCTCTGCATTGTACTTTGTCCTACAAAATTCTCCATTGAGCTCTCGTTCTCATAACAGAAATAAAATAAAACAATACAATGCATGCCATGGAAGAGTTAAGGGACAGATGCCCAACTTGGAGGTGTCCTCTCCATCTTGGCAAACATTTAAAATGTATTTCTCATATTCTTTAAAGAACGTCTTTACTGTTGTGGCCCGCCTGGTGTCTGGGGAAGGCTCTGATGAGAGCTCTGTGTCGGAGGCAGAGATGAGGCCAGGGCCATCTGACAGTTATCAGCTGCTTTCGGAGTCAGACATCATTGGGACAGAAGAACAGCTGGAGCCTGTTCCTAGTGTGCGCATGCGCAGAGTTGCCAGATGAAGGGAATAGCTAAAGAACAAGGGTTGACTTGGCAGTGAGGCCACAGGTAGACAGTGAATGACCCCTCCCAGAGGAAATAAAAGAGGAGCGAAAGGGGAGTGGAGTTTGCAGGAGACAATTAGTTTGCTTAATTGATTCGTGACTCTCCGAGATTCCTTGCCAAGTTTTGCAGATATCGGCCAGGCAGCTCTCCAAGCCAGATAAGGTCTGTGACTGTAAATCCCCCCCTTGAAAGATTTTGCTGGATGTAAATGAGCAGAATTCACAGTCAATTAATAAAAAGGTTTTTTGTCAGACCAGGAGTTTGCTTCATGCTCTTGGGAAGCCTCAGTCAGAACATTTCCAAAAAAAGAAGCACAAAAGACAATGGTTGGGAAACAGTCTAGTTGCTATGGACGTATCTAGTCAAAGTATATCAGTTGGCTTTAAACCAGAGGGGTGAAAGAGTGTAGCCCCATGGCACGTGGAGCCATTTGTTAGGGCACACTAGGCACTGCCTTGTCAGCTGGCCAGCGCGCATGCCGAATGCTGGGAACGATGGATTGCAAAAGAAGAAGGGGATGACAGAGAATGAGGTGGCTAGATGGAGTCACCGAAGCAGTAGGCATGAGCTACTGGGGGAATGGTAGAGGACAGGAAGGCCTGAAGGAACGTTGTCCATGGAGTCATGATGGGTCGGACATGACTTCGCAACTAACAACAATAACAATAAAAAGTGAATTGATTTTTTTTGCAGGATTGATGCACATTGTCCAGCAAAATTTAGCCTGCCATCCTCCTCCTCCTCCTCCTCCTCAAAATTAAATATGAAGACGTGTGATGTTAATCTTCCTCTTGGCAGTGGAAATCACAAGTAAAGGAGGAATCAGCAATTGCAGAAAAGGGCATTAACAGAAGCTCCGAGATCTCTGAACAGAAGTGTTAACTTCACTCTTGTCCATCTCCTTCCCCATCCTCCCAGTGGTGGGATTCAAATAATTTAACATGTTCTGGCACAGCAAAAGGCAGTTGAGCCCCGCCATGTCCACAAATAAATCCCCCCAAGATAACCCTTCAGCCTAGGGTGGTGGGCCCGGAGCGGATTTCCCTCCCTTGCCATTGGCCTTACCTTCCAGTTGCATCCCACTGGGCTCGCATCGCTCTGCTCACCGTGGCTGTCAGTAAAAGTAAAGCCTGCACTGGGCTGAAGGGCGGGGCGCGGCAGGTGGGCAGGTTCATGTGGTGGGGCAGCCTCATGGTGCCACGTGGGTCAGATTAATTGCTTCGGCAGGCTTTGAGGATCCCTGCTCTAAGGCACCAGCCAAGGCATGTGAGGCCCATAAATAGTGGCGGGGCGAGGCCAGCCAGAAATTTAACAACCGGTTCGGCCAAAGTGGTGTGAACCGGTTGAATCCCACCACTGCCCATAACCCCAAAATCTGAACTGCTGTTTCTGTGCCGATCATAGAGCATTAGGGAAAAAGCAATCCTGATCAGAATTGCTGAAAGGCAGGAAAGAGGATTTAATGTCACTTTTCACAGCAGGATTCTTATGGGGCAAAATGGACGTTTTCATCAAGGGAAGTAGAAATCAGCTTGTTCCTGTAGCTGCCAAAGCACATTTGACATTTTCTTGATCTCCACTCCTTTCCTCTCCATGGATGGCTCTACAGTTGTTGGGATCTAATGATTGCCAGTGATCTTTTTACTGCCAGGAGTGGGGAGGCACAGGGACTGATCTGAGGAGGTAGGATGGGAAGGAAACTATACCTTGACTCAGGGATGAAATTACTTAACTTCTCCACCGGTTCGCAAATGTGAGCACTCATACATGCACTCTCTCCACTCATACGCACCACCTCCTTGAATACCCAGGACCTTCCGTGTATGCGCAGAACGTCAAAAACGGACATGATGATGGCTGGGCAGGTGGGCGGAGCCTGCTACTGAGCACGCCTGCAAAGGTACATAGAACAACGAGGGGGGGAATCCGCTGTGCCACGCGATTTAGATTAGCTAAAGTAGGAAATCCTACTTTCTAGCTAATATAAATCGCACGTCACAGCTGATCGTCGGAAATACCGGTTCGCCCGAACCAGTAGCTTTGTTTTACTACCAGTTTGGGTGAAACAGTAGCTTTTTTTTTTACTACCATTTCAGGAGAACTGGTCTGAACTGGTAGCATTTCACCCTTGCCTTGGCTCCATTTAGTGCTTTTGATCACGGCTGCTTCGGGATCTTCTTCCTTGTATTTGACGGTCCCAGTACAATTGCAGCTTCTTCAATCAGGGCTCTCCAAACTTGGCAACTTTTAAGACTTGTGGACTTCAACTCCACAACCGACTGGGGAATTCTAGGAGTTGAAGTCCACAAGTCTTAAAAGTCGCCAAGTTTGGGGAATCCTGTCCTAAAGGATTGTTTGGTGGGCTGTCAAAAGCAGAATCCTGTGGCGGAAAAAGAGTTGCAAAGCCAATAATCCCTACAGTTTGTTTTCCCTTACATGGCAGCTTCAGTGCGCAGGGATGTTTTATAGGTGGAGCTGAGCAGGTTGCATTGTGATGCTTCATGCCATCTATAAGGTAGACAACATGGGAACAGCCTGGAGGAACCAGAAAACAGGAATCCAAGAGGAAACATTGCAAATATGGGGTAAGTTCTCCCACCAAGGGTTGACTGCTTTTACTGTAAGACTATGGTGGCTGGGAATTATGGGAAATGCATTCCCAATGGATCTAGAAAGCTCCAGGTGGGAAGACTAGTTCAAATCGAAGAGGACAAGATAAGAAGGGGCTGCAATCTAAAAGCATTATTTAGCCACATGAATGTCACGTCACATGAACTTTTTAGTCTCTGCTGCTTCAGAAGGCACAATTACATCTGACGGCTTAAGATGCAGGAATGAAGTTATGTTTTAAGAGAAATGTCTGGAATCATTTCTGTCATGCCTGGAAGCCATATTTTGCACTGGGGCCTTCTGGCCTGCCCTATTTAATGCTGTGGGGAAATGGGATAAGGGCAGTGGTGAAATCTAATTTTTTTTGCTACCGGTTCTGTGGACGTGGCTTGGTGGGCATGACAGGGGAAGAATACTGCAAAATCTCCATTCCCTTCCCACTCTGGGGCCAGCCAGAGGTGGCATTTGCCGGTTCTCTGAACTACTCAAAATTTCCACTACCTGTTCTCCAGAACCTGCTGGATTTCACCCGTGGATAAGGGGTTATATGGAGTATGAGAGATATATAGACTAAATAATATTCCTTTCCCAGAGAGTCAAGGACATCTTGCCCTGCACTTGGAGGGATGTGACTGGGAGCCATCTCCAGTTGGGACAGTGCCCGATTGGACCATGTGATGGACATGTGGGTACTGGACAGGGACTTGGAATTCTAGTTTGGGTGGGGAAAACCTGGAAGCTTTCTGATTTGGGTTCTCACAGATGTGCCAATATGACATCTCTAATAAAATGGAACTTTGAGGAACTTCAAGCCTCGGAGTCTTCTTTCGTTGGGGTGTTACTTGGAATCCTGAAAGTTTCACAATGAGTCCTTTACTTGAAGAGAACTTTCCTGAAAAGGAGCTTTTCAGGGTGACAGGATGCCCATCGGCTGGGCTGTTCTTCTGGATTGCTTGGGTGGTTGAATTAGATAGTCATTAAGGGCCAATGGACAACAAGATCATCATCATGAAGAGCTTTTCTGGTAGGGAAGGAGAAGGTGCATTAGAGCAGGGATCCCCAACCTTTTGGACTTCAGGGACCACTAAATTCATAATTTTAAATCCCATGGACCACTAATATGATCTGCCTAATGACTGGGTGGGTGGGCGTGGCTAGCTGGTCATGTGACTGGGTAGGCATGGCCAATTTGATGTTACTCACGTCGAGGGGTGCCTCGCCAACCTCTACTCCCCACCTCCCCTCCCAGCCTCTCCTTGCCTCCCTGCCTGGGCTCCTTAGGACCCCAACAGGAAGCAGTTTCTGGAGTTAAGCAGCCATCAGGAGAAAGAGTTGGCAAAACAGCCGGCTCAGTTCAAATTGGATCTGACCGAGAAGGAGGCTCAGCAGAAGCACCTCACTGAGGACTACGAGCATGGGCTTTCCAAGCAGAGGGAAGACCTGTGGGAGTGCAAGGCTAGATACCAGCACCTGGAGGCTCAGCGGGCTGAGATGAACAGCCACTTCCACATCATGATGCAGACCCACTGGAACAAGGCCCTCCGACTCTTCGCCACCAATGGTACTTTCCTTCAGCCTTCGCCCAAAGCCCCACACTCCTGAAGCAAACCCCAAGTTGGAATTTCTTCCCCCCTCCAACCTGAACAAAAAGACCCTGAAGGGGGAGACTCTCTGCAGCAACACAAGCGTTCATTACATGTATTCAGTCGAGGGGCTGCAGTTTGAAGACCCCTGATTTAGTGCAATATAAAAAATGCCAATAATTTTTCTGCGGACCATCAACATTTTCTCATGGATCACCAGTTGGATCGCTGCACTAGAGCAGCTGATATTCCTTGATCAACAGACTTGATCAGACTCTGATGCTTTCTATGACATTCTTCCTGAGAGTCAATGGTCTCTTATGTGCCCCTTTGTCTTGTAGCAAAGGCCAGACTGTGTTCTCCTTCATCCTGGAGGCTCAGGGTCTCCCTCAGTGACATTTAGGTATTATTATTATTATTATTATTATTATTATTATTATTATTATTATTATACTACAATTGTATCACAGCGGCCAGTTGTTTCGCCGGATTTGGCATTGGTTACTAGTCGGGCCCCACCCAGGGGCCTAGGACGTCGTAACGTATTTTCGTAATATGCGTGCAGATCCAAGCAGTGCGGCTTTTTGCATTTGACTGATGGTGATTTTGTCAATTTTTAACTGTTTTAAATGTAATTCCAGTGCTTTTGGAATAGCACCCAGTGTGCCAATTAGCACTGGAATTATCACTGCTGGTTTGTGCCATAGTCGTTGAATTTCAATTTTTAAGTCCTGGTATCTTGCGATTTTTTCATGTTCCTTCTCGGCGACCCTGCTATCACCTGGTATTGCGATGTCTATGATTGTGACCTTATTTTTCTCAACCAGTGTGATGTCTGGTGTATTATGCGCCAGTATTTTGTCGGTTTGTATACGGAAATCCCACAAGATCTTGACCATCTGATTTTCGGTGACTTTTTCAGGCTGATGTTCCCACCAGTTTGTTGCTGTTTTAATATTATAATTTTTGCACAAATTCCAATGGATCATTTGTGCTACTGAATTGTGCCGCAATTTATAATCAGTCTGCGCGATTTTTTTACAGCAGCTGAGTATGTGATCAACAGTTTCATCAGCTTCTTTGCAAAGTCTGCATTTGGCATCATCAGAGGATTTTTCGATTTTGGCCTTAATGGCATTTGTGCGGATAGCTTGTTCTTGCGCAGCCAGGATTAGTGACTCTGTTTCTTTCTTTAATGTACCTGTTGTTAACCATAACCAAGTTTGTTCACTGTCCACTTTATCTTTTATTTTTTCCAGAAATTGACCATGCAGTGCTTTGTTCTGCCAACTCTCCATTCTTGATTTTATCACATCTTTTCTGTATTCTTGTTTCGTCTGTTGGGCCTTCAGTAGTTTTTTGTTCTTTACTTCGATTAATAGATGTTCTTGATTTTCTTTTAAATAATCAGCCAGTGCATGTTTTTCTTCTTCAACCATTTGCTTCACTTGTAATAATCCTCTGCCACCTGATTTTCGGGGCAGGTAAAGTCTATCAGTATCACCACGTGGATGTAAACTGTAGTGCATTGTCATTAGTTTCCTGGTTTTTCGGTCCAAAATGTCCAAATCAGCTTGTGTCCAGTTAACTATATCAGCTGTGTATCTTATAACTGGTATTGCCCAGGTATTTATGGCCTTGATTGTATTTCCACCATTCAATTTAGATTTCAAAATTTTCCTAACTCTGTTGGTGTACTCTCGCCTGACAATAGTTTTTACTTCTCCATGCTTGATGTTATCCAACTGCAGAATGCCTAAGTATTTATAGGCTTAATTTTCTTTGCATTTAATTAATTGGCCATTGGGCATTTCAATTCCCTCACATGCAGTGATTTTGCCCCTTTTTATGGATACAGTGGCGCATTTTTCCATGCCAAACTGCATTGAAACATCGGTGCTGAATATTCGGACTGTGTTTGTCAATGATTGGATTTCTATTTCTGACTTTCCATAGAGTTTCAAATCATCCATATATAGTAAATGAGAAATTTTTTCAGCTTCTTTGGCTGTTTGGTAGCCTAATTTCATTTTTTTTAAGATTACTGATAGTGGGATTATTGCGATGATGAAGAGAAGAGGTGAAAGTGAATCACCCTGGAAAATTCCTCGTTTGATATTAAACATTCCGTAGATCTCATTCCCTACTGCCAACTCAGTTCTCCATTGTTTCATCACCTTTTCAGTAAAGGATGTAATATTTTTGCTAATGCCAGTTGTTTCTAAGCATTTTATGATCCAACTATGTGGCAGTGAGTCAAATGCCTTTTTGTAATCAATCCAGACCATATTCAAGTTCGTTTTTCTGTTCTTACAATTTTCTAATATCATTTTATCAATTAGGAGCTGATCTTTTGTGCCCCTGCTCCTTCTTTTGTTGCCTTTTTGTTCTACTGGCAAGATGTTGTTTGTTTCCAAATAATCCATCATGTTCTCTGCAATAATGCCTGTGAGTAATTTGAAGGTTATTGGCAAGCATGTTATTGGTCTGTAGTTTTCAGGTGTTGTTCCTTTAGTTGCATCTTTCTGAATCAAGTATGTTTTTCCAGTTGTCAACCATTCATCAATTTGGCCCTTTTGTAAAATTTCATTTAGTTGCCTGGCCAATATTGCATGTAAACTGGTCAGATATTTGAGCCAGAAACCATGTAATTGGTCCTTTCCAGGTGATGTCCAATTCTTTACCTTTTTTACTCGATTTTTGACCATCTCAGTTGTTATTTCTAATACTTGCATTTGTTTGTTGCCAATGCTTTTCTCAAAGTCATGTATCCACTTTGCTTCCTTGTTGTAGTCCTTTGCATTTTCCCACAATTCTTTCCAGAATTCAACTGTGGCCTGTTTTTCTGGTTTTTCACTTTTGGTGTCACCAAATTATTATTATTATTATTATTATTATTATTATTATTATTATTATTATTGTTGTTGTTGTTGTTGTTGTTGTACAATTGTATCACAGCGGCCAGTTGTTTCGCCGGATTTGGCATTGGTTACTAGTCGGGCCCCACCCAGGGGCCTAGGACGTCGTAACGTATTTTCGTAATATGCGTGCAGATCCAAGCAGTGCGGCTTTTTGCATTTGACTGATGGTGATTTTGTCAATTTTTAACTGTTTTAAATGTAATTCCAGTGCTTTTGGAATAGCACCCAGTGTGCCAATTACCACTGGAATTACCACTGCTGGTTTGTGCCATAGTCGTTGAATTTCAATTTTTAAGTCCTGGTATCTTGCGATTTTTTGATGTTCCTTCTCGGCGACCCTGCTATCACCTGGTATTGCGATGTCTATGATTGTGACCTTATTTTTCTCAACCAGTGTGATGTCTGGTGTATTATGCGCCAGTATTTTGTCGGTTTGTATACGGAAATCCCACAAGATCTTGACCATCTGATTTTCGGTGACTTTTTCAGGCTGATGTTCCCACCAGTTTGTTGCTGTTTTAATATTATAATTTTTGCACAAATTCCAATGGATCATTTGTGCTACTGAATTGTGCCGCAATTTATAATCAGTCTGCGCGATTTTTTTACAGCAGCTGAGTATGTGATCAACAGTTTCATCAGCTTCTTTGCAAAGTCTGCAATTGGCATCATCAGAGGATTTTTCAATTTTGGCCTTAATGGCATTTGTGCGGATAGCTTGTTCTTGCGCAGCCAGGATTAGTGACTCTGTTTCTTTCTTTAATGTACCTGTTTTTAACCATAACCAAGTTTGTTCACTGTCCACTTTATCTTTTCTTTTTTCCAGAAATTGGCCATGCAGTGCTTTGTTCTGCCAACTCTCCATTCTTGATTTTATCACATCTTTTCTGTATTCTTGTTTTGTCTGTTGGGCCTTCAGTAGATTTTTGTTCTTTACTTCGATTAATAGATGTTCTTGACTTTCTTTTAAATAATCAGCCAGTGCATGTTTTTCTTCTTCAACTGTTTGCTTCACTTGTAATAATCCTCTGCCACCTGATTTTCGGGGCAGGTAAAGTCTATCAGTATCACCACGTGGATGTAAACTGTAGTGCATTGTCATTAGTTTCCTGGTTTTTCGGTCCAAAAGGTCCAAATCAGCTTGTGTCCAGTTAACTATACCAGCTGTGTATCTTATAACTGGTATTGCCCAGGTATTTATGGCCTTGATTGTATTTCCACCATTCAATTTAGATTTCAAAATCTAAATAATTTAGATTATTATTATTATTATTATTGTTGTACAATTGTATCACAGCGGCCAGTTGTTTCGCCGGATTTGATTATTAGATTATAATAATTAGATTATTATTATTATTATTATTATTATTATTATTATTATTTTGTTAGTTATAGAAGAAGGTCTCTCCTATTGCTTTTTCACAGACCAGTGGAAGTGGCTGGTTTGGTTTTCCTGGGAATTAAGAAAACAAATCAGGTGGCACACAGAGCCCTCTCTACAGGCACGCCAGCCGTTGCCCCAGCCCAGCTCCACCACGCATCCCAGTGACCAGCTGGTCTTTGGGTCTCTGCCGCGCATGCACGGGAGGAGGGGCGCATGCGTGGGGTGGTGGTGCTTGCATTGCATTTTGGGGGCCCGTGCAGCCTGTGCCCCATTTTGGGCCTGGAATGCCTCCTGCACCAACCTAGAAGCAAAAAATGGGCAAAGGGGGGGGGCAGGGCAAATGTAGCAGGTGGCGCACATAGGGGTGGTGGGTATGGGCACTTGGATGTCCGCTTCCTGCAAGACAAAAAGATGAGCCATCCCTGTTCTAGGAATTGAAGTTCACACATGGTCAGGTAGCCAAGGCTGAGAAACACTAGCCAAGAGAAGGTCAGGAAGGACCAGGAAGAAGAACCTTGAGATGCCACCAAGAGGGAAGCCCAAGACCCAGGGCTGCTTCTCTGCTGAACTCGCGATACGAATTCAGCTGATCGCGCTGGCGGGATCGGAGGGGAAAAAAAACCAACGAAAAGGGTTTTCCTTGCGTGGAAAGTCTTGCGCCAAAACTGCGCCCCGAAAAGTTGGGAAGACCCCCTCCCCACCCCCTAAAGCCAAGCGGTCCCTGCGGGTTGGATGCCCGAAAAGACATCCACCCACCCCCGCCCAGTGGCTTCCAGGTTGCCCCGCCAGAAAGGACTCGGGTTCCACGCGGGACAGATCCACGGGGCGCTTTTATTTTTCCTTTGGGGAGGGCAAAGAAGGCAAGAAAGTGGCCGTGGCTCGCCACAAGCGAGTTTTCTGGTCTTGGGAACGCCGGGACGAAGCAAGGCATACTCGGGAGTTAAGAGGAGGGGTGAATGGGGAAGAGGACGGAGGCTGGATTTCCCCCTCGGGCATCCTCGCAGGCGCCGAATCGAGGCCGCCCTTCACCCAGACTGCAGGGGCGCCTATTGCAAACCCCTTCCTCCTCTTCCTCTGGCTTCTGATCCTCGGGGATCGCCCGGCCAGTCCGACGCCCGGGGGAAATCTCGGGCATCCCGGCACCGTCGTGGCTGCCTTCCCCTTCTTTCTCCCCCCTTTCCCCCAAAGCCCCTACGCCGCCCGAGCGTTTAACCCGGCTGGTGGGCTCTTCATCGGAGCAGCATCGCCCCCCGCTCGCCGCCCCCCTCTCCCCCCTTAAGCCGCTCCGTTTCCCGCTTGCCAATAGCAGATTATGAAAAAAGAGAGCGAGGGAGAGCGAGAGAAGGAGAGAGAGAAAGCCGGAACGGGGAGGGACCTCGGCTGTCAGCGCCCATGCAGATTAACCTTTCAATTAGCTCCTCTTATCAAGTCCCGTCTCGGAGCGCCGGTCCTGGCGGGTTGAGGCCGTTTTTAGCATCCGACAAACACACACACAATACGAAAAGGTTTGCCGGGGGGCGAGGTGGGGTTTTTTGGGGGGGACGCGGGCAGCGGGCAGGAGGGGAGGGCGAGACCCCCGTCCGTCCGTCCATCCATCCCTCCGTCCCTCCTTTCCCCTGGCAGCCCCAGAGATGAGCGAAAGGGAGAACCCCCCCCCTGTCTTCCTCTTCTTCTTCCTCCGGAGGGCTGCGGGGGGCTCCTCGCCACCCACGGGGGGCTCCTTCCCGCGCGGGGAAGCGGCGGGACGGCTTTGTGTGGAGCCGAGCGGGCGGGGAAACAAGGCATGCTGCCTTCCAGTCCTGGGAGGGAGAGAAGGCTTGCCAAATCCGTTCTTCGGGGCTCCGGGGCTCCCCTTTTGCTTCCCTCCCCGCTTGCTTGCCAGGGTCCCCCCACCCGGTTGCAGATCGCCTGTTCTGCGGCCCGGAGGAGACCCGTGTTTTTTTCCCCCTCCCCAGTGGGCTCCCCTCAGCGGGGGCGGGTGGGAGGAGAAACCGCAACAGAGGTCAGGGTGGCCGGAGCCGCTTCCACGCGTGGAAGGTGGGCGCGTGTGGACGGAGTGGAGGGCGTCGCTGGGTCGGGAGCTGCCTTGCAAAAGCCCCCCCCCGCGTGCGTGGGGTGGAAAGGTTGGAGTTGAGGCTCCACGCGTGGAGTGGGTGGGTGGGTGGGGACGCGGGTGGTCTGATTCTGCAACCTGAGGCCCCTTTGCACGTGTGTCTCCCCCCCCCCCCAGCCCGGCGGGGCTTTTGCATGGCGGGGACTGGGGGGGGGTCTCTTTGCATGCACTTTGCATGCACCCTGCTGCACGCGCGCTCACGCATACACACACACACACACGTGCAGCGGGCACGCCCGGGAGAGCGCTCCCCCCCCCCGCCTTTCCGCTTGCAAAGCGGGCAGAGGGAGACGCTTTCTCGTCAATCTCGCCCGACCGGACGGGGTTAGGAAGAGCGCCCCGGCACGTGGCGTGTAAAACTCAACGACTTATGAGTATGTGTCGCGCGCCCGCCCGCCCGCGGAAACAAACTTCCTCGGCGGGAGGGCGAGGAAAGGGGAACGAAAAGAAAAGGGTGGTGGTGGTGGTGATGAATAATGTTCGATTGACGCTTCGGGAGCCTATCCGGAGGCTCGGCTCGTCCCTTTACCCCCTTCTATTGTTTGCCAGATGTAATCGCCCGCCAATGAGGGGTCGAGGGCGGTGACGCTGGGCTGTCACAGCTTTGCCAGGAGAGGGTGAGGGAGAGGAGAGTAATTGACGTCTCTCGGCCTCCAATAGGCGGGTCGTGGTGTGCGTGTGGCAGAACGGAATGGCTGGTGGCGAGGGGACGGACAGGTCGTTGGGCCTATCGCTGTAGCTTGCCTAATCGGGAGGCGGGATGAAAGCGCCCGGATTGGGCTTTCGTCCAATGTCGCGTCTAGAGAGGAAGAAAGAAAATGGCGGCGTGGGTTGCCGAGGTGGGCTGGGTCGCGCAGTACCTGGCGCCGCTGCTGCTGCTGCTGCCGGAGAGGAATGGGCCGTGAGCGCCCCCCGCCGTTGAAGCCATGGTGCGGGAGCTCGCCATCAGCGCTTGCTCCGGGGAGCGTGGCTCTTCCGTCACCTGCGGTGCCAGGTGTGGCGCTGCCGTGATTTGCAGCAACCTTTCTCCACCTTGGCACTTTAAAATGGGCGGACTTCAACTCCCAGAATTCCCCAGGCAGCTTGGCTAGCTGGGGGAATTCTGGGAGTTAAAGTTCACCCATCTTATAGCTGTCAAAGATGCTTTAGAGATCTCGGAGGGCAGCCTGGGTTTAATGTAATTTTAAAAGCCAAAAATTGCAAGAGCTTTCTGTGTTTCTCAGTAGGTCCTCCCCTTGGTCATTAACCACTTCCAGAATTTTCTTTTCTTTTTCTTTTTGCAACCTCTTGGGCTACACTATGTGAATGGGTATTTCCTGGTGAACTCCCAGGTGAAGGCTTGCCTGGTCTATGGCCGCCTTAGCTTTTTGAGGTGGGCAAAATGCTGAGTTCCTCTTCCTCAAATGAAGCTGACTCCTGTCTTGGCCACAATATGGAAGAACTTACTTTCTGTGATCTCCTGGTGGTCTCTTGCCCAAAGTCTAAATCTTCCCGCTGAGACTTTCTAGAGCAAACAAATTTTGACTTGGTGCAACCGCTGGGCCTGGATTAATAAAATCCAAAATGCGAGGTTTGAGCTTCATGTCTTGTGGGTCCAAGGAGGTGTCTTCTCCCAGCTAGGAGCGCTTGAACCATCTGTAAAATAAACGCAAAGAAGGAGGGAAAAAAGTCACAAATGAAAAGCAAGCTAGTTTTCAAGTTGAAGCCTACTCCGGAGCTCATAAATAGGTCCCCTAGTTTCTAACTTACTTTCTGATCCATGAAAGTCTACAAATGTGAACAGAAAAAAAATGGGAGCCTTCCACTGACATCTCTGCCTCTCTTCCATAACTGAACTGTGACTTAGGATCAGGGAGCACTTACAGTGCTTGTTTAGTGACTGCTTTGTACAGTGACCATTCACAGTTGTAACAGTGATGAAAAAGTGATTTTGTGACCGACCACTCCTTGCCTTTGTGATCTTCACAGGTCTGTAAAGCAAAGGGAAGCTGCAGTAAATGTAAGCACAGTTGACTTAGCGATTGCTTTGCTTAATGACTAAGATGCTGGTCCCAGTTTTGTTCGCTAAACAAGGACTTATTTGTATTTTGTTTGAGCTAAAACTTCTCTCGGTCTTTCAGTGCATTGGTATGGACTGTCATAACTTTGGGATGAGCTTTTTGTGGTCTTCAGACTTAAAAGAGTTCTCCTTAGTATTGTTTTCAATCCTATCAGTTGTGATTTAGTCGTAGACCATGCTTAAGCCAACTCTGGTTTATTCATCATCAGAATAATAATAGAATGGCAGAAGAAGCTAAGCCCATCGCATATTTATTAATTATCAAATTTATCTCATCTCATGAGAATTGACTCTGCTCAGTGTATATGAATACAACAATAATGTGAAAGCCACAGCTTTGTGGCTTGTGTTTTAGCATGATCTGTAATATAATGCATCCGTTCTGCTAATGTAGTTTAGGCGACAACTTGAGATTAAGCAAACAGTGTTTTTTATATGTGAATCTAGCTCATTGAAATAGAAGAGTCCATGATCAGATGCTGGAAGTGAGAATGTTGTAGTTGCTTGGAGGTGAGATGGGAGGTAAATAAATTTAATTATTACTAAAATAATAATTAATTGGGAAACTTCACTGGAAATGCTATAGAAGTTTTACCATAGTGTCAAAATACTTGCAATTTATTTCTTGATGCTATTGCTATGTGCAGCAAGTCACTAGCAAATGTTTTTCATCTTCTTTTCTTTTGAAGTAATTTGAAATGTAAAGAGATATTTTGGGATGGTTTGGAAGCAAGGTTAAAACAACACACAAGAATCTGTTGTATGTGTCTTTTTTATAAAGTTCATAAAGAAGTGGAATGCAAAGTTTAAAAAAATGTTTTAAAATTGGAGTGTTATTATTTTAAACAAAAACTATTAATAAATTAGGTAGTGCAAATAATGGTTATGATTTTCCCTACAGTTAATGTGAAACAATCGATGCCAGTGAAAGAAGAGTGGGAACGGATGGTGCGTATCTAATGCTGTCCTTATTCTTGGTTTTTCTCTCACGATGAAGTCATGCACAGAAGAGAGAAAGTGGCTAGGAAGAACTTCTTGCTGCGCCCTCGGAAAAGTAATTATTTCTTTTCACAGCACGTATTAAATTACAGAATGTTCTACTATAAGTTGCATGATTTATAGAGCATTAAAAGGTGATTTAATAAATTAATGGAGGACATAACCGTATTATCCATATTATCTCCAGAAGAGAAACGCAACACCCCTTGATTTCTCTTGCTGGAGGATCCTGATGGGAGCATATAATTGTTCCTACGTCCTCTGAAAAGACATAGGCCCCGGGGAACAAAGTGCCCGATTTTAGAAGCCTTTTACCTGGTGGAGCTGGGTTTTCCTTTCTTACTGCTCCAATTTTTCACAAACTGTCTCAGAAGATTTCTTCCTTAAAGATTTCTTCATTAAAGAGAGATAGAATCATGATCATGTGAAGTGTTAATACCAATTTATAATGCCTTGGTAAGGCCACCCTTGGAATATCGCATCCAGTTTTGGTCGCCACGATGTAAAAATGATGATGAGACTCTAGAAAGAGTGCAGAGAAGAGCAACAAAGGGGATTAGGGGACTGGAGACTAAAACGTACGAAGAGAACGGTTGCAGGAACTGGGTATGTCTAGTGTGATGAAAAGAAGGACTAAGGGTGACATGATAGCAGTGTTCCTATAGTTCAGGGGTTGCCATAAAGAAGAGGCAGTCAAGCAATTCTCCAAAGCACCTGAGGGTAGAACAAGAAGCAATGGGTGGAAACTAATCAAGGAGAGAAGCAACTTAGAACTGAGGAGGAATTTCCTGACAGTGAGAACAATTAATCAGTGGAACAAGTTTCCTCCAGAAGTTGTAAATGCTCCAACACTGGAAGTTTTTAAGAAGATGTTGGATATCTATTTGTCTGAAGTGGTGTAGGGTTTCTTGCATAAGCAGGGGTTGGACTAGAAGACCTCCAAGGTCCCTTCCAATTCTGTTATTCTATTCTATTGTATTCTATTCTATTTGAGTCACATCTTGCAGCTGAAGGAAACTTACATCAGAAGGATTCAATCAGGTGCCACCAGAAGTATTCCTCTGTACATTGTGGTACAGGCCACAATGGAGTCCCAAATTTCTCTTGTTAAATGAGACATTTGTTAAGTGAGTTTTGCCACATTTAATGACATTTCTTGCCACGGTTATTAAGTGGATCACTTGATAAGTGAAGAACCTAGTGGTTAAGTGAATCTGGGTTTCCTCCATTGACTGCTTGTTGGAAGGTTGCAAAAGGGGATCACATGAACTTGTGACGCTGCAACGGTCATAAGTATGAACCCGTTGTCAAGCACCTGAATTTTGATCACATGATCATGAGGACGCCACAAAGGTGGTAGCTGTGAAAAAACGATCATAAGTCACTTTTTTCAGTGCCGTCATAACTTTGAACAGTCCCTAAATGAACTGTTATAAGTTGAGGACTACCTGTATTGCAATGCATCTTATCTTTTGTGATATAGATAGTCCTTGATTTACAGCCATTTGTTTAACGACTGTTCGAAGTTTCAAGAGCACCGAAAAAAGTGATGGCCACTTTTCATACTTAAACTTTGTTGCAGCGTCTCCATGGTTAAAATCCAGATGCTTGACATCTGGTTCATATTTAAGGATGATTGCAACCTTTTGCAACCTTCGGACAAGCAAATTTCATTTAACACCCAGGTTGCTAACTTAACAATTGGGAGTGATTCATTTAACAACTGGGGCAAAACCGTCTTGCTTAGCAAACATAATTTTAGGGCTCGCTCAGTTGCGGTGGTAAGTCAAGGACTACCTGTACAGTTTGATGTGAAGAGAAAATGAATGCTTGTGGACTGTAGATGTGGTTCTGAGTGTCCCTTTCAAGTTATGGAGTTTTTGAGAAGAAGAAAAATAGTAGTCAAAGTTGCTTAAAAGTTGCCATGAGTAACAACCTTTCCTGCTTGGTAGTCCAACATAGGGATTATTGACAAGGGATGCCACTTCTTTTAAATCTCTTGTCTTTTCCATCTGAATTTTATCAGAGGGCTCTCTGGATCCCTTTGCAAAATTCAAAGTGTTTCCAATCAAATAGCAAATTGCTCTCCTAGACTGAGATGATGAACACATTTTGGCATTAATCTCCCTCCCTCCCTTGATGCATTTGAAGCATACTGACATACGTGATGATGAGTTTAGTAATTATTGTGTTTATCATCGATAACCTTTAGACAAGGAGATTTTGCTTTTATGGCTGGTTATGTGGTCTAGCATCTTCCAGCTTCATGACATCTCCATGTCCAATAAGACTGCAGAGGCAGAGTGCTTAGAACATGGCGGGATTTAAAAATTACTACATTTAGATTACTAGTAATCTAGTAATTCTAATTACTAGAATTACTAGATTTGGGGATGTTGAGAAACTGGTAGCTTTCTTCTTCTTCTTGTGCCATATCCGTCATTGGCGATCATGTTGGCGATCCTATTTTTATCAACAGCCACATGAAAAAGTGCTGTTGAGTTTTATTCAAACCAATCCCTTAGGTTTTGAAGCCACGTTCTACTTTTGCCTAGATCTCTTTGCCTTCAATCTTTCCCTGGTGGATTGTGAAGTGTGCTTTATTTTTCCAGGTGTCGCCTCACATATCCAAAATATTCTAACTTTTGTTTTTTAATGGTTTTGATGATTTCCCTTGGTTTTCCTAGGTGGTTTATCATCTCATTTCTGATTTTGTCAACCCAACTTATACGTAACAGCTGTCTGTAAATCCACATTTCAAATGCTTTTACTGGTAGTTTTGTGTATCCAATTACTGTATGCTTTATTTCAGTTTGGGGTTTGAAAGGTAGCAGATATACTGTAATATTGGCTGGTAGTCTATCTTCTGAAAGACTGAACTATCATCCAATATGAATTTTGGAGTTTAATCCTATGAAGCCAGTAGGGTAACCTTTCCCCCCAGTCCAACTGGTGCTTCTAAATATTAGTTAATAATGAATGCATTTGCCAATTGAGGTGTAGCTTTTTAAATAAAACACTATATATTTACATTCTTAAATGATGATCTGAGTTTTGCTGCGAATGAAACTTAACCTGATTTGTATAAATATTCTTTAGAATTGATGAAGATCTGGAAAGATTTGTGCCGGTCAGAGAGAAAAGCCATCAAGTTGTAGAGATGTATGTTCCATCTGGTGTAAGAAGATGACTCCACTTTCCTATGTTGGTTGATGAAGGCATCTCCTTTAGAAGACCATGCCTGAGATCCCTCACCATCTTTGAACCTAAGGGATGCCTTCTTTAGATGGTTGTACCAGAAGGTAAAATGTGAAAGCGTAGGAGAAGAGTCATTGTTGGAAGAGAAAGGAACTCTATGGGTAACTCTTGTGGGTGGAAGATTATTGGTCAACCATGGTAAAGCTCGCCAATCCACTTTACACAGAGTGGATTCTTGAAGCCATCCACAAAGTGAAAAGGCAGAAGCAGAGGCCCTCAGAAGAGAGGATTTGCCATGCCGTTTGCGCATCCCACGGCTTAGATAAGAAGATCGTTTCCGAACAGTTGGAGCTAAGTGTCCAAGATGGCTCCGTTCTCAAAGTTACCAACAAAGGCCTTGCATCCTACAAGGACCCAGATAACCCTGGGCGTTTTTCCTCCCTTAAAATGGACGACGTTCCTAAACCCTCGAAAGGATCTAAGGGAACCTGTCACGAGCTTCGAAATGTGGATTGGAATAAGCTCCTACGCAGAGCCATTGAAGGGCTCCAAGAACCAAACGGATCTTCCCTCAGAAACATTGAGAAATACCTGAGGAGCCAACATGACCTGGCAGGCGTCTTCAACAACCCCATCTTTCAGCGGAGATTGCGCCTAGGGGCCAAACGGGCCGTCAATAATGGGAGGCTGTTGAAAGAAGGACCCCAGTACAGGGTGAACCAAGTTAGCTTGGAAAGCCGAGGGACATATAAATACAGTTCATTTCCAGCCTCCCTCCCACCCGTCAGCCTTTTGCCTCACGAAAAGGACCAGGTGAGTGTGTCTGGTTGTTTCCAAACAGTTGTTAGGATGCCTGTTGTGTTGGGATATTTGTTTTTGTTTTCTTTTTCAATACATAGCCGCACTGAGAGGAATTTTTACATACAACGGTTAAGGAGTTTCTCTAAGCGTCTAGTGCCATGATGGCAAACCTATGGCACACCTGCCAGGTGGCATGCAAAGCCCTCTCTGTGGGCACGTGTGCCATCGCCAGCTGCTCTTCTGGTTTCCGGTGTGCAAATGCGCGCCAGGCAGCTGGTCTTCACAGCCTCCAGAAGGCCAGAAAATGGCCTGAAAAATGCCCCCCAAACAGGTCATTTTTCGGGTTGTTTTCATACCGTTTTTGGGGCCATTTTGGGGACTTTGGGGGGCTGGGTTTTGGGCCATTTTCTGGCTGTTTTCAGCCTGAAAAACAGCCAAAAAAAACCAGTCCTGAAAAATGGCCTGTGTGTCGGCTGGGTAGCCTTCGGGTTTTCAGTGCTCCCGTGTGCATGAAGACCAGCTGGCTGGCGTTCACATGTGCGTGCACACATGTTTCGGTTTGGGCACTCAGTGCCGAAAAAGTTTGCCATCACTGGCCTAGTGGTTTCAAGATATATTAAAAACTCATGTCCTTGGGGAGCTTAAAAATATTTTAATATTTATTCTCCTTTTCCGAAATGAAACATGTGGATTTGAGGATTATGCATCCAAACTAATGCAACTGAAAGAGAGAAGAAGCTTATAAATGTAAAAAATATATGTGGTGTCATTTCTCCTTGCAGAGTCAGATATGGTGGACTGAGATATTTGGAGCTCAGATTCAGTCTGGGAAGATTTGATGATTTTTTTTTTTTTTTAAAGGATAATGCATTTTAACTTCAGATTATTGGTATTAAGAAATCTAAGAATAAATAATACAATTTTTATCTTTTGAAATGTTGAGGAATATACGATCAATCGGTCTAGAACACCTCTTTCTGTTTTCTCCACTATGAAACATGTTTCCCGCTGTGAAATTTAATGGGATTCTGAATCTCTTTATTATCAGTCAAATTTGCTATTTTGGTTGCTGTGGATAAGTATGCACTTGGGTAAAGCTGCAGTGCATGAAGAGACGCTTAATGGAAATTATTATTGGACCTCTTCCATGGTCTTTTGTGTTGCTTGCCAGTTGTTACCATCAACGGAATCATGGTTTTTTTATTCCATTTCTTCGCAGGGTAGATGGCTTTTCTCCATTCGCCTCAAATTGACTACTCAAGTCTGACTCATTAATTGAAATCTGCACTTGCCTCCCTATTGGTATTATCCCCCCATCCAATCCTTCAGCATCCTTAACGACATTCTATACTTTCATGACTAACACCCCCCCTCTAAAAAAAATACATGTTATCTCCAAATTTGGGGAGGGGTGGGTTCCACCACAAATGTAGACTCTGAGCCCCACATGTACCATATATTTTTCAATTATAAGAGGCACCTAAATTTAGAAGAGGGAAAGAATTAAAAAAAAGATTTTTGACCTCTGCGCTCTGCCCTTTTGGGAGGCCTTTTTCTACCCTTTTTCAGCCTTTTTTCTACCCTTTTCCAGCTTTTTTCTACCCTTTTTTGATGATTTTTTGGCCCATTTGGGGGGTGTTTTGGGACCATTTTTTAGGCTTTTCTTAGCCCCCTTTCAAGGCTTTTTTGGCCCATTCCCCCCCCCTCAAAAAAAGGCCTCCCAAAGCCTTAAAAAAGCCAAAAATAGGCCTGAAAACAGGGCATGCAGAGGCCAAAAAATGACTGGTGGGTGGGCAGGACTTTGGCAATATTTGCTCTATAAGACACACAGACATTTTCACCCTCTTTTGGGAGACAAAAAAGTGCATCTTATAGTCCGAAAAATATGGTAGTTGTTCGTGCCAGTTGTTCAATCACAAGGTTTTTAAAAAATTGTTCATCAAGCGTGATTTTACCTAGTTTTGATTATTTTTTAATACGTTCCCCAAATGCAGATAAGGATGAAAAATGAATGGTTTTCATCCTGCGCCAGCAGGCTTCTGAAAACAGAACGGGGAATGTTAGGGATATAAGAATATTTATTCCCTTATTGAAGTAGAAATGCTTTAAATTAATAAAAAGGGAGAGGGAGGAGGTCAGTGCAGCATTCACACTTTTGACACTGACTGCTTGGGAACTATATTTGAGAGTGAAATTTCATGGCTCAAAATCCTCTTGGCTTCTCTTCCCCAAGATCAAACAATTGTAGCGCCGCCTTTGATCTTCAGAACGTCGGCAAAATTCTTGGGCCAATTCAACATTTGGATTTATTGGTTTGTCGTGAGAGCCTGTGTGCGTTTACTGGCAATGCCTGCAAATTCTAAATGAGAACGGGGATCGCTTTGCCTTCTGAAGGGCTCCTTATAAGGCCCTGACCATACTTCACTAGATTCCTTAATATCACACCTTACATTTAAACGATGATCTAAAAACGAGCCATCTCAGCTTCTTCAAATGATTTTACTGCACATATATTTACAGAAAAGGAAGGATTTAGGATTCTCACTCACTTGTGTGATTACAATAGAGATGCTAGTATTATTTGTTGTAGAAATAGAAGTTAATTATCATATAAGAAATGTTGCAGTAGTACAGGTAGTCCTCAACTTAGATAAAGGTAACGGTTCCGCTCGCACATATCTGCTAGTCGTTCCCAACTCTAGGGGACGGTGCTCATTTCCGTTTCAAAGCCAAACAGCCAGCGCTATCCGAAGATGTCTCCATGGTCATGTGGCTGGCATCACTAAATGCCGAAGGTGCATGGAGCGTTGTTACCTTCGCACCAGAGGTGGTCTCTATTTTTCTACTTGCATTTTTACATTATTTTGAACTGCTAGGTTGGGAGAAGCTGGGACAAGTAACGGGAACTCACTCTGTTATGTGGCACTAGGGATTCGAACCGCTGAACTGCTGACCTTTCCGATCCCCAAGCTCAGCATCTTAGCTACTGAGCCACCGCATTCCTTACAGTCCTCGACTGATGAACACATGTTGTTAAGTGAGAAATTCTTTAAACGGATTTTGCCCCATTTTACAATTTTTCTTGCCATCTTTGTGAAGCAAATCGCTGCCGCTGTTGAATTGGTAACATGGTCGTGAAGGTTTCCCGCATTGACTTTGCTTGTCAGAAGGTCGCAAAAGGGGAATCACATGACTCCCGGGAACGCTGCGACCATCATAAATGTGAGACGGTTGTCAGGCATCCAAATGCAAATCCCACGACCCTGGGGAGGCTGCCATGGTTGTAAGTGTGAAAAACGATCATAAGTCACTTTTTCCAGTGCCGTTGTAACTTCCAATGGTCATTAGGCGGACTGTTGTAAGTCGAGGACTACCTGTAATGTATTAAAACTTAGATTGCATTGTTTATACTGGAGTATCAGACAGCTTGCTTCCATCACAAATGCGTGAACGACAAAAGTGCGCCTCACTAAACCGCGGTGAAAAAACGGCGCCGAAAAAACGGCGTGACAAAGGAGCAACGGATGAGCCCTGAAGCGCGCCGACAACAGCGCGCCGACAGAAGTGCGCTGTAACCTAACCCAAAACCTAACCCTAAACCTAACCCTAAACCTAACCCTAAACCTAACCCTAAACCTAACCCTAAACCTTACCTTAACTTAAATCGCGCTTCTGTCGGCGCGCTGTTGTCGACACGCTTTTGACATTGCGGTTTTAGCGCCGCGGTTTTGTTGGCGCGCTTATGACGTTCGCGCTTTTGTCGGGTCACGGACAGCCTACGTAGTTCTTACCTCTCTTCATATTTTTTCATGACAACAAAAGGGAGGATCTGATCCAAAATTGCCAACTGGGTTTCTGGGACTGAGGATATCTCCAGGGTTAGTCTAGCACAGGGGTCCAGCTGAGGAATTCTGGGAGTTGAAGTCCACAGGTGTTAAAGTTGCTAAGGTTGGAGACCTCTGGTCTAGCATCTTCTAAATCACACTGGCTTTGTGACATACAAACATTGAGACTTTTGGCTGAAGCGCTGGTGATTCTAGCGTCCAGTGTCTGTGTAGCACACAAACACAGCCCTGGGTATGTTTGAGTAATGACTTACCGTATTTTTCGGAGTATAAGACGCAACTTTTTCCTCAAAAAAGAGGCTGAAAATCTGTGTGCGTCTTATACACTGAATACAGCATTTTTTGCCTCCCAAAACTTTGTCCCCTTCACCAAAATGGCCGTGCATAGCCTTTAGGAGGCTTCCAGAGTGCTCCTGAAGGCCGGGGAGGGCAGAAATGAGCGAAAAACAGCCTGTTTTTTTGCCCTCCAGTCCCCAGCAGCACTCTATAAGCTTCATAAAGGCTAGCCATGCCCCTTTTTTTGGACAAAAACCGGGCTTGTTTTTCGTGAAAAACGGGCCGTTTTTTTGCTCGTTTTTGCGCCTCCCCAGGAGCACTCTACAAGCCTTCTAAGGGCTATTCATGCCCTTTTTTTGAAGAAAAAAAAGACGGGCCCATCATCACGAAAAACAGGCTGTTTTGGGGAGGTTTGCAAAGTGCAAAAACTTTTTAAAAATATTTTCTCTTCAAACCTTGCTGCGTCTTATACTCCAGTGCGTCTTTTACTCCCAAAATTACGGTATTCGTTTTTTCAAGGACTTTTCTGTGTTTTAGGTTGTGGGTTTGAGCGCCGAGCTTGGCAATTTTGGTCGCAAACGTTTCGTCCTCATTCGAGGAGGCATCATCAGTGCGCTTTGGATTGTGCTTGCCTGGGGGAGCCCCGGCCTTTAAATCCCTCGCTGAGTCCGGGTTTGATTTCGGGTTGTGTGATTGGCTGGCTCTCATTGCCGAGTTATAGTCCTTGAGTTTAAGTACTGTTTAAGTACCTTTTTTGTTAACAGAATGTTATATTACTGTCACAGACCAGAGACCAGAACAAATAAAAACACTCAATAAATATGCAGTTAAAAATTCTAGAATAACATAATTAATAACAGATAAAATCTATGAATAAAACCCAGTCTGTTTTTATCACACATGGCCTAACTATACTAAAATCATAATCCATAAACTGTGGGGCCAGTAGTCAGTTTAATACTAAAAGGGAAAGGAATAAGCAGTGCAAAGGGTTAGCCACATTTGTTGTTTAAAATAGCTATGGTGTGTTGGAAGAAATGTCCTTCTGGGTGCAGCTCCAAATGGGGAAAAAGACACTGGAAACATGGAGTCTGCTTGGAAAGATGGCTTAATGGTGGTCAGGACCACATGGTTTGAGGTCCTGAACACAAAAGGGGGATCACATGCTTCAAGATGTTGGGTGAAGAAGAAAAAAGAGAGAAGGAGGGGCTTGCTGCATTTTTTTATATTCTCTGTTCAACCCCACCTCTCTGTTTCCTGCTCCTGTGTAAGAAATGTATTCTGATTGGTTGTCAGACTCCCATGGGGCCATGCAGGGGCAACTCTCTAGGCTGTGTTTTGAGTCCAAGTTTGGTTGAGTTCCCAGATGCCATGTGGTGAGTTTCTGTAGGTTAATCCTATCTTTGTTATGTAGAGTAGACTAGCTCAGGGCCCTTAATGGCCCATTGAGAAAAGTGGGGACTATTAAGAGTGGGTCTGTTTCCTGCCTAAAAACATGTTTTCTCCATTTCTGATCCAGGGAAATATAATATTCTGTCTTTTCAATATTTCCCAGGATATTTCATTTTTCTAGGAGAGGGGTGGGTGCTAACTTCCTAAAGGTGGATTACACACGTGTGTAGAAAGCTAGCACCCACCCCTCTTCTGGAAGAATGAAATATTTTGGGAAACATTATAAAAAGCAGAATATTATATTTCCCTAAAGGAGCAACGTGCTCTTGGAAAGCAGCCCCCACCTTTCTTAATAACCCCAGCAGGACTGGGCCAGCCTATCTACAAAAGGACTTCAGCTCCAGGATGATGGGATTAGCCTTCAGGGCAGTCCCACAAAAGGGACTGCATTGCATCAGCCCAAATTTCAACCAAGCTTGACTCAGAAAACCTACAAAGTTAGCTATGACCCCTGCATAGCCCCATGGGAGTCTGACAGCAATGAATAGAATTGCCATAGGAACAGGAAGCTCAAGGACAAGGACCAAAAGAGGGTATAAATAACACACTTCTCTCCATGTGGTCAGCTGCCCAGGACTTCAAACCCATGTAATCCTGTTCCCCAACAAACCATATTTCCAATCAGCCTCCATGAATAAGGTGACCAGACGTCCCGATTTTGGTGGGACAGTCACGATTTATAACAATTTGTCCCGTGTCCCGGGGCGTTTTTAAAAAGTCCCGATTTTCTGGCTTCATGTTGAAAGCCCAGTGGATTTTCTTAAGAAATCCTAACCGGGGCAAGACAAAAGACACTCTGTCTAATCCCTCTCTATGTCTCAGTACCTTCATTGAAGATAAAATGTTAAAGCAAGAACCCCCCCCCCAGCCGCACATTTTACTTAGATGACCCAGTACCATAGAGCTGGGACTATTTCATCATTTTAATTTGCTCAGTTCTTTGTATTAACATCTACATCATTCTGGATTGACTTGGAGTGCCTGCCTATTGGTAAGTGAGCTGGGTTTTTTTCTTTTATTTTTTCTTTTATTTTTTCTTTTATTTTTTTAATGTATTTTAAAATACATTTAAAATACAATGTATTTTAAAATAATATTTTATTTATTGTGCATAGGATTTTTTAAAATAATTTTATTCTGTGTGGATTCTTTTTTTAAATTGTCTTAGACTATTTAAAAAAAGATTCTATCCAAAATAAATTGAAGTGAAACCATTTTTAAAAATTCTATGCACAATACTTTAGCACAATACTCCCCACTTGGAACTGAACGAGATGGATATTGTGCATAGAATTTTTAAAAATAGTTTTACTTCAATTTATTCTGTGTGGAATAGTTTGAAATGTTTTACTTCAATTTATTCTGTGTGGATTCTTTTTTTAAATGTCTTAGACTATTTAAAAAAGATTCTATCCAAAATACAAAATACCAACTGCAGTTATTCACTTAAGAACTGTGGCAAGAAAGGTGGTATAGTGACCAAAGTAACAATGGCATTGAAAAAGTGACTGACGAACATTTTTCACACTTAGCGACCATTTTCACACTTAGCGACTGTTGCAGCATCCTCATGCAGCATCCTCATGGTCACGTGATCAAAATGTTGACGTTTGGCAACAGTTACAATTTATGTTTGTAAATTGTAGTTATGTTGAAATAAAAAAATATTACAATACTATTTTTGCGTTGTATGAAAATTTTTGTTGCTCCGTATAAAATTTTTAATCAAGCCCCCCCCCCCACCCCTGGTCAAAGGTGTCCCTCTTTACCAATCTGAAAATCTGGTCACTTTATCCATGCAGTGTCTTTCTCCCCACTTGGAACTGAACGAGATGGACATTTTTCCAACGTGTGTTTCAGTGGTGGGATTCAAATAATTTAACAACCGGTCCTCTGCCCTAATGACCAGCTGGGTAGGCATGGCTTGGTGGTCTTGTGACTGGGTGGGTGCAGCCAACTCAATGTCACTCAGGTCAATGGGTGCTTTGCCTTAGCTGTTACAATGTAATAAGGGTTAACCGAAGAAGCAGTTTCTGTAAGCAGGGCAATAAAGATTAGGCTAGAAACAACATCAGAATGTTTCCTTCCTGCCTTCCTTACTGTAAGTGGAAAAAAAACAAAATGAGATTTCTTCCAACAACCGGTTCTCCGAACTGCTTAGAAAGTTAACAACTGGTTCTTCCGAATAGGTGCGAACTGGCTGAATCCCACCACTGGTGTGTTTCCAACGAATCAATGTTGCCGTGCAGAATCTAGCCACCAATTTTGATGCTTTATCAGAATCACAATTGTCTTCAGGCATGGAAAACCAAGGGTGCTTTTGAAGCCTTTCAAAAACTTCATGTTGAATTTTTAAGGATTTTTAAAAAGTTGAAGGATTTTTAAGAAGCTAGCAGGTGGGGAAAAATTACATGCCCAGCCAGTGGGGAAAAATTGTATGAACACTGTGCCTGTTTTAATCCACTCTTTGAGCAGATAAAATAATTGAGGGGAATTAAAGTTTAAAATAGCACTCGAGAGTTAGGCTCTTCTAATAAAAAATAATCACAAATTAAAAATGTAAAACCAATTAAACACAACCTGCAAATAATTAATTCTAATAACTGCTGAAGTTTACACATTGATTTCCATACATTTCCTAATGCAGTGGTGGAAAAATATCTTTAAAGGTAAAGGTTCCCATCTCACACATGTGCTAGTTGTTCCCGACTCTAGGGGTTGGTGCTCATCTCTGTTTCAAAGCCAAAGAGTCAGCACTGTCCGAAGATGTCTCTGTGGTCATGTGTCTGGTATGACTAAATGCCAAAGGCGCATGTAACGTTGTTACAGTCTCAACAAAGGTAGTTCCTATTTTTCTACTTGCACTTTTTACATGCTTTCGAAATGCTAGGTTGGCAGAAGCTGGGACAAGTAATGGGAGCTCACTCCGTTATGTGGCGCTAGGGATTCGAACCGCCGAACTGCCAACCTTTCTGATCGACAAGCTCAGCGTCTTAGCCACTGAGCCCCTCGCGTCCCATAAAATATCTTTAGCTGTTGATAAAAGGGAAACGCTTCCTCTGAGCCAGGTATAACTTTTACCCAGTGGAGCAGGCCAAGTGTGAGTTGATCATGTGCGCTTACAAGTCACTCTTACTCCATCCAAGGCATACCCTGCTTTTGAATGTTTGGATGTCATAATAAATAGCCTGGATTGCATATCTGTATGTTTTGTTTTTTTCCAAGGATTTAAGTCTTTTCTTCAGTTGTCCCTCCCAAAGCCCATTCCAACTGTGTTAAGGTCAGAGATATGATTCAATTTCCACTTAACACTTTCCCTTTTCCTCTTTCACTGTATTCATTTTTCGGGGGGGGGTCTTCCTACATTTGGAACCAAGCTGACCTTTTTACACCAGTCCTCCAAACCCTCTACCTCCTCCTGTAAGCACCCTGGTTGTCATCCTGAATAAGGCCCACAGTTGTATCATCTGCATACTTCAGGGTAGAAAACCATGCACAACAGTCATGGGTCAACAGGGACCCATGTAGACTTGGGACACAGCCCTGAGGAGAACCTGTGCTCATGAAAATGGTATTGAAATATTAGTCCCACCTCATACATATTGGCACCCTTCTTCTTCTTCTTCTTCTTCTTTCTTCTTCTTTCTTCTTCTTCTTCTTCTTCTCTTCTTCTTCTTCTCCTCCTCCTCCTCCCCCCCCCCTCCTCCTCCACCTTCTTCTCTTCCCCCTCTACCCCCTTCCCAGTTGGGGTGGGGGAAAACAAACCACCTTTGAGATGCTGTCCTTCTTTGAGTTAAGCTTGATTCCCGGTGATTTCACAACATGAAGTCTGATTGGCCACAATATCGGAATGTCTTCCCCTCTTCCAGAGGATGTTTACATTTCCTAGCCTCCTGTCCCTTCTTCATTAGTTGTTTTCTCCTTTTTTCTTCTTAATTTGCCCTCTCTCTTCGTACCAGTATTGGTTTTTTTTCTTGCCTGTTTTTTTAGCAATTATTTATTTGGACTTAAATCTTTAAAATGTACCTTCCCCCACCCCCCTTCTAGCATCCACTTTTTTGCCCCTTTTCCTTCCTACATGACAAATTTGTGGCCAGACATGATCTATTTCTTCTGAACATAATTTTACAACACGCTGGTTTTTTAAAATTTATTTTAAAAAGTGGTGGGATTCAGCCACCTTGCACCTATTTGGGAGAACCGGTTGTTAACTTTCTAAGCAGTTCGGAGAACTGGTTGTTGGAAGAAATCTCCTTTTGTTTTTACCCCACTTTACAGGGCTAATCCTGTAAGGAAGGCAGGAAGGAGACATTCTGGTGTTATTTCTAGCCCAATCTTTATTGCCCTGCTTACAGAAACTGCCTCTCGCGTTAACCCTTATTATATTGTAACAGCTAAGGCGAAGCACCCATCGACCTGAGTGATGTTGAGTTGGCCATGCCCACCCAGTTCCATGACCACTGAGCCCCGCCTACCCAGCTGGTCATTACGGCAGAGAACTAGTAGTTATATTATTTGAATCCCACCACTGGATGGATGCATTGTAAAACATTCATTGTTCTATGCTATGAAGGAGTCATAATTTTGATTCATGCTTTTAGAACATAAAGTATCTCTCTGTGTGTATTAAATTAGGATAATTTAATTCTTGCAAGAATGTATTGAGAAAATCTCTTGTATCAGTTAGTGATGGCAATTAGTTGTCATTGGCAGAAAAGCCGAATTGATGCATCTGTTCATATAGATTGTTATCACAAGGGCTAAGTGTATTAATTTCTGATCCTGGAAGGTAAATAGTGCTTTTCCTCCAAAGCTATTGCTGGAAGATCTCTTTACCACTCAGTGTGTTGCTTTCAGTAATTTTGCCACTCAAATCCAATTACTGTGCAGTGTTTTTGAAATCCAGCTTGTCTTGGCTGCGGGGCGAAACATTTTAAGGTTTATCAAGGCTCACTTATACTCAATGATGTAGATTATGTAGATCGTTTTAAAACTGATTACTGTGATTCTAGGATTCTTGGTGTATTATTTATTTTAAAGAACAACGGAATGGAGTGGATTGCTTTGAGAGCAGTGGTGGGATATGACTGATACACTCCGGTGCCTGCTGGGAGCACCAGGTACCGTTCTGGTACAGTGCTCCGGAGGCCCCACCCGCCCACCCGCTCTCCTTATTGCTATTTGAGCCGATTGGGGCATTTGCGTACGCACATGGGGCATATGGCGCCTGCACAATGCTCCGCTGAGCAGCTGGAGCGTCATAAGCGGTGGGTATGCATGCATGCACTGTGCATGTAGTGGACTCCCAGCCCTGTTGCAGCGTACCGGTTGCAACGGGAGCCGGACCCACCACTGTTTGAGCGGCAAGAATATTCTCTCATTAGCTGAATAGAAGAACAACATTTCATTATTCTGTGATATCACTAAAGATATCTGCAGAGCCATCTGCATAATATAGAAAGATAAATGCCTAAAAAACGATCAGAAGAAAGTGAAGGTGTGACATTCTCCCATTTATTATAAAATCTTCTCACCTCTTTCTCTTTCCCTAATATTTTTAAAAGACATGCACCAAATAAAACAAATAAGCATGCAGGTGAATGAATACAGAGAACGAGGACCTCATTTTAAATCTGTGAAAAGAAAATATCTAGGTTCAGAATTGGGAATGTCTTCCAGAAATCGATTCTGATCAGAGTAAGAACTACATTCTAAGTTCAAAAGCAGATAGCATTGTCCAGAATAAACTTTGGCTAATGGTTTCATGTGTCTAATTTTACTTAGCATTACTTAGATTTGTGGTAATATTCCATAAAAAAAAATCTGGTGCTATAATTAAGCACATATTTTAGGTTTCTGGGGGTTATCATAAAAGATTACCTGGGGCCACTCACATTGTAGCCCTGGTCAAAAGGGCCCAGCAGAGATTATACTACCCGAGACTTCTCAGGAAACAACTGAATGAAAAACTCCTGGTGACCTTCTACTGCTGCACCATAGAGAGTATTTTAACTTATTGCATCTGTGTATGGTTTGCCAGTTGCACAGTGGCAGATAGGAGAGCACTCCAGAGGGTCAACATCATTGCCCAGAGGATCATTGGTTGCCCTCTCCCCTCTTTGGAAGAGATTTATAGCTCCCGCTGCCTTAAGAATGTTCAAAATGTTCTTAAAGATCCATCTCATCCTAGGCAGCTTTTTTTGAACTATTGCCATCTGGCAGACAGTACAGGGCAATAAAAATAAGAATAAGGTTGAAAAAACAGCTTCTATCCCTGGGCAGTAACTATATTGAATTCTAATGTATGGTGCAATATTAATGCAATATCAGGGGTTTTCAGTTCAATTGTATAGAATGTGAAGGATGTGCATTTGTGTTTTATTTATTTTTATAGTTTTCTTATGCATGATGTACATTGAAGAGGGCATTTAATTTCATTATACGAGGTGCAATGACGGTAAAGTAAACATACACTTAAAAACTTAAATATTGGCACCAGTTCTTCTGATGTTCTTTTTGCATCAAAAGAAGCACATCTGCCTTTCTGGGCAGGTGGCTCTTCAGCTTGGAAAGACAACGTTCATTCCTCTGCATTAACCTTATAAAGTCCAGTAAGCTTGACAGGATTGTTAGAGAAAGGAAAGCAAGGAATGTAATGGTGTTTGTGGTTTCTTGGCTATTATCCATGAAACATGGACTGATGTTCCCGTGGAGGAAGCGACACCAATTGCTTTCTTTCTGGCAGGCCAGTCCCTTGGTCCACCTGACACAGGTACGCTCAGCTCAGAAATCAGTTGCTTGGCTTCTTGGTACAGAGAACTATTAGGAGAACGTGGAGAAATCAGATCAGGACTTTGCTTGAGTTGTTGTAGATTTATCTGTTCCTATCTTCGATAGGCCTTTGGGTATTACAGCATTAATCAATCAATCAACAGAATAGAGCTGGAACGATCCTTAGAAGCCTTCTGCTCAAGCAGGAGATCCTATACCAGGGGTCGGCAAACTTAAACACTCAAAGAACCACAAAGATCCTCCAATTCTGGAGATGTCTTTCCCTCACCATAGAGGCAGCGTCCTTTTTCCTCTACCCGTCCTAACTGAAAGCCCTATCAATTGTGGAGCCAAACGGCGAAAAGGAGCCACAGCAGAGGGATGAAAAGAGCCATATGCGGCTCCAGATCCGCAGGTTGCCAACCCCTGTCCTATACCATTTGAGACAAGTGGCTGTCCAGTCTCTTCTTAAAAACCTCCAGTGATGGAGCACCGACAAGTTCTGAAAGCAAACCCTTCCACTGGTTAATTGTCCTCACTGTTAAGAAGTTTCTCCTTAATTCCAGGTTGCTGTCAGGTTTCCTAAAAATGCCCTAGTTGATTCATGAGTCTCGAGCCAAGTTTCAAAACAAAACTAGCCATTTATTAGGAGCACCTTTAGGCAGGACTTTTTTGCAGTCAGGTCTGAGCTTCGTTTGAATTATAGCTGAACTTTAGCCCTGTTCCTTCCCTCCCCTCAGTCTGGGTCATAAATCACATTCCCCAGTGAGGTGCACCCCTCCCAAGCTTGTTACAGTAATCTGAGATCCAACTCTAGCCAAAAGTATGCGTGGCATGCTCTCCCCCCCCCCCCCCCCCCGCTTTAGGAGTTGACAGTTGCTTCTCTCCTTCGGTTAGTTTCCTTCAATTATTTCTTGTTCTGCCTTCTGGTGCTTTGGAAACAAGCCCCCCCCTCTTCTTGAAGCAACCCCTCAAATACTGGAAGACTGCTATCATGTCCTGCCCAGTCCTTCTTTTTTCTAGACTAGACATACCTAATTCCTGCAACCATTCTTCATATGTTTTAGTCTCCAGGCCTTTAATCATCCTAGTTGCTCTTCTTCGCACCTTTTCCAAAGTTTCAACACCTTTTTTGTAAAGTGGCGACAAAACCATTTGGAGAGGAATATTTACATAACTACACATAATTACGTGGAGAGGAATTTATGTCCAGATTGTATTGCTTGATGGATAGATGGATTGATTTAAATGTAGTATTGCGGGTTCCACTTTTCTCACCTGCTAACGCTTGTGCCCTTTGCACAAAAAAGAACAGACATTTCTGACAGTGATTGAATTAATCATTGGAAGGAAGATGCATAAAAACTTAACAGCTAAATAGGCAGTAGTTTGGGGAATATAATTCAGGGAAGAAGACAGGTAGATGTAAATGTGATTTGATGAGCACAACGATCAGTGGATCCCTGAACGGGTTTAGGAAAAATGGTCTAGAAATGAATTACTACTATATAAATATTTATGTTGTTCCAATTTGAATGGAGAATGGTGCAGGAGTAATGTTGCTCCTAGTATGCAACAACAATACCAAACATGCATTGGACAATTGTGTAGATAATATTTCTAATGTCAGAGAGGGTAGTAAAATCATTACATAAAGGATTTTATTTAGGATACTTGTTTGTTTTGGAATAAACTTTGAGATGTGCTTAAACAAGAAAGGTAGTGATAACATCTACATTCAACTTTCTTGCAATGTCCAAGCCAGTGATATAACACATACTTTAATTCATTGTCTTGATGCTATTTTTTAAAAGTATATTATTTGTTAGATCTCTTTTATGATGACTTTTGGGTTGATGAGTTCAATAATAGTTGGATTGTGTATATTCTAATTTAACGCTCCTAACGTACCTTCAAAGCTGTAAAGCAGGGGTCCTCAAACTGCGGCCCACGGGCCAGATATGACCACCCGAAGCCATTAATCCTGCCCAGTGGGACCACAAGGCTGCCCTGCTCACATTGCCCCTCCCATCCAATGCCCCCCACCCTTTGGCCGAACACAAGACTGATCTTCGCGAGCCCCGAGGGCTGAAACTGGAAGGTAAAGGTGCTAGTACATTACTTATAAAGCCCTGCATGGCATCGGACCTGGGTACCTGAGAGACCGCCTCCTGCCAATTACCTCCCAAAGACCGATTCGATCGCACAGGCTTGGCCTTCTCCGGATTCCATCTGCCAGCCAATGTTGGCTGGCGACCCCCCGGGGGAGGGCCTTCTCTGTTGCTGCTCCGGCCCTCTGGAATGAGCTCCCCGTGGAGATCCGGACCCTTACTACCCTCCCGGCCTTCCGTAAAGCTACTAAGTCCTGGCTGTTCCGGCAGGCTGGGGGCTGTTGAAGTATCAGGCCCCACTTCAATTGTGAATGTTGCTGTATTTTTAAATTGTTGTATTGTCTTATTTATCCCCTCTCCCTGTTTTATTGTAAGCCGCCTGGAGTCCTTCGGGAGTGGGCAGCATACAAAACCAATAAAACTCTAACTCTAAAGGCCAATGTTTTGGCTGCAGTGTGCTTCTGGAGGCAGGGGAGGCCTCCCGGGGCATCTACACGGCCAGCAAAGTGTTGCAGGAGGATTGGATTGGAGGAGGAGGGCCACCCACCACCCAGACTAGTCTTCAGGTTTCAAGCGACAAGAGATGCGTTACTTTCGGAGAGACCGCGGGATTGCCCTGCCTCCCCGCCAGTCATCTGGTCTTCGGCGCACCACTCGTCAACCTCCAGACGTCAGATTCCCACCACCCAGCACCAGTTCATGTGTTCTCCCCACCAGGGACAGAGGAAAGACACACAGACAGACAGACAGAGAGAGAAGGAGATACAGAGACACCAAACAGAGAAAGACAGAGAGACAGAGAGAGAAAGAGAGAGAGGGAAAGAGAAAGAAAGACAGAGAGAGAAAGGAGGCAGGGAGGGAGGGTGAGAGAGAGCGAGAGAGACAGACAGAGAGAGAGAGGAAAAAAGGACATAAGAGACACATAGAAGAGAAAGAAATACAGTGAGAGAAGAGAGGGAGGCAGGGAGAAGGAGAGAGAGAGAGAGAGAGAGAGACTTGTTTATTGTAAGCTCCTCGGGGCCTGAGAAGGATTTACTGCAAAAACTGAGTTTCCTGAAGTGGACCACTAGACTCCTAAACAACGTAAAAAACGATCTAGTAAAAAGAAAAGTCAAAAAGAGCAACATGCAAAGAAAAGCAAATAAAACACCCCCAGGAGCAAAACAAATTAAAGTTTAATTTGTGTGTATTATTTAATGGACTGCTAAATTGGCCACACCCACTCAGACACATGAGCACCCAGCCACGCCTACCCAGCCGATCTGCCCCCCCCCCCAACAGTCTGAGGGACCGTGAATTGGTCCCCTGTTTAAAAGGTTTGAGGGCCCCTGCTGTAAAGCAACATTTTCTCTCCCTGTTGACCCGACTGGTAGAAAAGAAATTGTACTTGGGAATTCTGTGATTTATCCTCCAGGGATGAGGATGATTGATAACCAACCTATTCTTATTAAATTTTCAAGGAACTTCTGTGCAGCTGTGTAACGCAAATTATAATGCACCTACAATGTTTGAAGGGCTTCTTCTGGTTTTCTCGCAATTATATACTATGCTGTCAAGGCATTGTCAGGGTTCCAAGTAACACCCCCAACGCTTGAGTTTCCTCAAAGTTCCATTTTATTAGAGATGTCATATTGGTACCTCTGGGAAAACCCGAATCTGAAAGTTTCCAGGCTTTCCCCACCCAAGTGAAAGTCCAAGTCCCTGCCCAACACCCACAGATCCATCACATGGCCCAATCAGGCACCATCCAAAACTGGAGATGCCTCCCAGTCACGTCACTCCAGGTGTAGGGCAAGATGTCCTTGACTCTCTCGAGAAAGGAATGCTTTTTAGACTATATATCTCTATTTTTTTTAACTACTGGTTCTGTGGGCATGGCTTGGTGGGCGTGGTGTGGCTTGGTGGGCATAGCTTGGTGGACGTGGCAGGGAAAATACTGCAAAATCTCCATTCCCTGGAGCCAGCCAGAGGTGGCATTTGCCGGTTCTCTGAACTACTCAAAATTTCCGCTACCAGTTCTCCAAAACCTATCAGAACCTGCTGTATTTCACCCTTCTCCCATTTTCCCACAGCAGAAAATGTGGCAGGCTTGAAGGCCCAATGTAAAAGATGGCTTCCAGGCCTCACAGGCTGCCCCCCTTTCAGCAGAAGATCGTGTCCTGTAACCAGAGTAACACAGGGGGTTAAAATCATACACCTAACCACCAGGTGTGGGATTGTTTGTATCATTGGGCATTCTGACATGAATTCAGCTTCATACTATGTATTTGTGTATAACATTTCATAATGTCATAAACACACAGTGGATATTCAATGCTTTAATTAACAAATAAATAGCAAGCAAGAAGTCTCTGCGAATGTATGGGGACATTGCAGTTCCTAATAGTCTCCCATTGAGGTCTTAATGAGGTTTGATCCCGCTTAGTTTATTATTTAACAATAAACTGATTGCCTGCTGACGTATACAGTACTTGGACCGTATACTCCCAAATTGGTTTATTATTTTTCTTATTTTTATTTTATTATATCTCCGATGCTTTGATTGTGAGTGGTAATACCGTATTAAGAATAAAAACTAAAGTAGCTTTATGCAAATGTTATCATTATTATTTATACTATGTTTCCTTTCCAGTTGTATAGTTTTGCCTTCTCATTAATGCGATGAGAGAATCATTAAAATGCCTGGTGTTCAAATATTTGATCAAACTTCAATTAAAAACCATGTATTTCAAGTTAAAGGAGAAAAACTCTACAGATTTGTAATTGAACATGACAGCTGTTCAGTTTAATTAAGAGCGGATAACATTTTTTGGGGGGGGAGGACACTTGTTATCAAGTGAGCCACCTAAAGAGATGAGATGAATGCTGCTATAGGCTGATATCAAAATAATTGGTTATTTTCATTTAAAGTTCCATTCTTTCAGCTCAGATTAAATAAGGGTTGATTATTTCATGAGTCGATAAAGGAAAGAAGTATGCATGTCTAGCTGTGCTGTTTAGATCTTATGACGGATGCTTCTGAAATTATTGGCATTCCTATAACCTCTGAAAGATGTGGAGGGGATATTAATGAGCTGCTTCAAATGATGTACAATAACTTGGATGAAAACAGATGTGAGTGACTCTGGTTTAAATATTAAACGATTCCAGGCCTCTCTGCTGGCTTGTTTTAAGGTGACCTAACAGTATTATATTAAAAAAAAAAACTTAACAGATTAAATGCTGAGTGCTAGTCCTTGTTTAAATAATTGTAATTGATTACGGTTAAAGTGTTAGTGAAAGTACTACTGGTAGCAACTACCTGTCTTCCTGAGGCATGTTCATTGACCTGGACAAGGAATTTACACACCTTTTTATAATGCATAAACCAAGCGATAGTGTAAAATAAAAATGGTTTAAGAGTTGGATAAGCATGATAAAATGGCAAGGCAGCTAAATGCTATATTAAGAATATTCCAGGGGTGGTATCAGCAGGGTTAGTGAAAGATCATAGAATGTAAGAGACATTAGAGATCATCTAGACAACCCCCACCCTTCCCAGTGTTGGAATCTGCAATACTGCTGCATCCCCGCCTAAATACTTTCAGCAGACTTCCGAAGGTGTCTGTTCCATTTTGTAGAGCTCTTACCATTAGGAAATTCCTCCTGATATCAATAATTTGATTCCTATAAAAACTGTTGTTTTATTTCTTTTGTCTTTCCTTTCGCCTTAGCACTGCAAACCGTGACCAAATCCAGCCCATCACCCGTATTATAAAACTCTTTAGATAGGAAACACTCTATTGTGTTCCTCCCCATCTTTGTCATCTGCAAATTTGATAATTATATTTTCAAATCCCCATTCAAGTCAAGCTACTCTCAGACTTGTGAGGGAGCTTAGAGATCTTCTAGTCCAACCCTCTGCTATACCATTCCAGACAAGTGGCTGTCTAGTCTCTTCTTAAAGCCTCCAGTGATGAATCACTCACAACCTCTGAAGGCATGCCGTAGCAAGGATGAATTGTTTTCATTGTCAGAAAATTGTTCTTTGTTCCAAGTTGCTTCTTTCCTTGTTTAGTCTCCATCCATTGCTTCTTGACTTGTCTTCAGGTGCTTTGGGAATAGGTTGCTCCCCTCTTCTTTGCGGCACCCTTCAAATATTGGAAGACTGATATCTTGTCTCCCTTATTCCTTCGTTTCACTAGACTAGACAAACCCATTCCTGCAACTGTTCTTCATATGTTTTGGTCTCCTTTCCCTTAATTATATTTGTCGGTCTTCTCTGCACTCTTGATAGCCTCCTCAGAATCTCTGAACAGGTCGACATAACAGAACAGATAACAGAGTTGGAAGGGACCTTGGAGGGTCTTCTAGTCCAGCCCTCTGCTCAAGCAGGAGACCCTCTATCATTCCAGACAATGGTTTACAGTCTCTCTCTCTCTCTCTCTCGGAACAGCCACAACTGTCGCACAACATGAAATTGTGCAAAGACCGTCCTACCCAGGGCTGCTGTATTGATTTTTTGCTTCTCTTTGTTCTAACCTTTCTCAGCAGCACGAAGCCTCGTCCTCGTCCCAATAAACCCCTTTTATTTAATTTACAGTGAATTCCTCCCCAGCAAAGTCTTGCCCCACAGTCTTTCAGATAGTTCACAATTACCGACCTTTATCAGGCTTGGAGAGTGGCCAGGCCGATATCTTTCAGATGCCGCAATACTTGGCAAGAATGCAGGAATGAACTAATTGTCTCCTGAAAACACCCCTCTCCTTTCACTCCTCTTTTTCCCTGTGGGAGGACCAAGAAAGTCTTTCGAGGGAGGATTTACAGTCACAGACCTTATCTGGTTTGGAGAGCTGACAGGCCGATATCTGCAAAACTTGGCAAAGAGTCTCGAAACATCGAACCAATGAAGTGAACTAATTGTCTCCTTCAAACTCCACTCCCCTTTCACTCCTCTTTTATTTCCTCTGGGAGGGGCCATTCATGGTCTACCTGTGGCTTTACTCCCAAAGTCGACCCCTGTTTTTTTAGCTGTTTCCTTTCGTCTGGCAACTCTGTTCATGCGCACACTGAGAACAGGCTCTAGCTGTTCATCTGCCTCACTGATGTCTGATTCCGAAGGCAGCTGATAACTGTTAGACAGCCCTGTCCCCATCTCTGCCTCCAACACAGAGCCCTCATCAGAGCCTTCTCTATACTCCAAGAGTGGCCCATGTTGCTCCCCAACCTCCTCACTATCCGAATCTGCTATCATCTGTGCTGGCTGCTGTCGGACCACAACACTCTTCCTTTTAGTACTTAACCTGTCAGGGAAGGAAAATGATGCAAATTATATAAATAATGTCAAGATGTAGATGACATCCTCATGGCTTGTACCAGATGCCTCTATTCCCTATTTTTGATAGTATCTTTTGGTGAAGATTTATACCTGGAATAAATTGCTATCCGTGGCAGAGGCTTGAAATAAATCTGTAAAATTAGGTAGTAATAGTTAATACCTAATGTTCATGAATAATTATCGTAAGCTATCAAAGCATTTTCTTTGTGTCATCTGTTTAATATATGTGGCTGCATATTAAAGTTTTTAATCCAATCTAGTTATTCTAGAGAATTTTCCAACGGTAACTGTGAGTCTTCTTGAAATCTTCTTAGAACCTAGTGTTCCATAAATTACTTTTAATAGTTTCAATGGATTCAATTGAAATAATACATTAATAAATGGTGAATAAGGGACTTTTAAGAAGTTCTTTGAGATATACAGTAATTTCCTGATTGCTGTGTTTTAAGGTAGCACTGCAATTGCAGTATTATTTGAACTGTATGGTTTTGTGAGATGCTGTGAACCTAATAATGTTGTCTGTATTTTCATTTCTTATTAATTATGATCCAAAATAAGATGATTGCCTGTATCATAGTACTGGTATTTTTTTTAACTCTAACTTTTACGGATTTTTGGACAGCTATTAAAGTTAGTAAGAGGTCCTACTAAATATTAGGATAATAACATATCTTGAAAACAGGAAAATTCAGAACTTCTTAGAACATGTGTAAAAAAGAGCAACTTTTAACTCACATGATCCAAAGTTTAAAAATCCAGTTTGGCTTTGGCAGCCCATAATGATTATATTTTATTACTGAATTGTGACATTTTAATTCCACTATAAATTAGACTTCCTAGTGGACTATAGCGTACTGTCTATATAGACATACTGGAGCTAGTTATGAAACTATGCAAAAGTTATTTTCAAAACTGTCAGCCCTTTGAGTTAGGCTTGGAACAAGAAACAGGACCAAAGCCTATCAGAATTTCTTAGGCAATTTATATCAAACAAGATAAAGGCAGGATTATTTTGAGGCTCTCTCTCTCCCTTCCCCTTCCCTCCCTCCCCCCCCTTTGCTCCCTCTCTCCCCCTCCCCCCTCTCATTTCTTTCTCCCTCCCTCTCTCTTCCCCACACTCTCTCTCTCCTTCCCTTCCCTCCTCTCCCTCTCCTCTTCACTCCCTCTCTCACCCTCCCCTCCCCCCTCTCATTCTCTCCCTCCCTCCCCTTCCCTCCCCCTCATTCTCTCACTCCCCTCCCTCTCCCCCCTCTCATCTCCCTCCCTCTCCCTCTCTCTCCCCCTCTCTCCCCCTTTCATCTCTCTCTTCTTCTCTTTCTCCCCTCTCTCTCTCTTGCTCCCCACTCTGCCTCTACTTCCCTGTTCCCTTCCCCCTCCCTCTCCCTCTCTCAGTTTCTCATTCTCTTATTCTTTCCTTGTTTTCGGGACTAAGTAATCTATTCTCTCTTAACAGTTCCTTGTCTCTTTTCTCTTCCCAGAGCCAGGTCTACATTTGTTCCACGGATAACGTTCTTTATTTATAACTCAGAGTTTACATCAGGGGTGTCCAACCTTGGCATCTTTTAAGACTTGTGGACTTCCTTTAGAGGCGAGGAGTTCTGTATATGAAAAATTGAACTGAAAAATTAAATGTATCCGCACAATTTGAATGTAGATTATTTCATACAATTCAGGCTTTGGCAAAGTTCAAATGTTTCAAATTCTTCTTGTTCCCAAATTCAACTTTGAACAAATTTCAAGAGTGTCAACTCCAGTGATTCAAATAAGATTCACTCCCAGGTAAATGTATGTTGAATTGTGACCTATGCATACTCCAGCATTAATACATGTACCTGTTCTAGTGAGTCTGGATATGATAGAAATTGAGCGTTTCATCCGTAGCTCTTGATAACCATGAAGTTTTCTTATTCATTGATTTTCTGTTTTAGTTGCGGAAGAGTGGAGTTGGTTTTTCATGCATCTAAGATACTCCCTTTCATAAGCTGGAAATACCTAATCCTGTTTCCTAAGACCCATGAGGTCTAGATCATACAAAAGATAATTCTAAATTTTGGCAAATTTATTTCTAGTTGTTAGGAATGAATAATGTTCTGGAAACAAGAATTAAAGTATTTAAACTTACAAAATTATCGTGTTTCTTTTAACCCCGAATTAAGCACTTGGCCTTATTTCGGGGAGGTCTTATTATTTTTGAGGTGCAGGAGGCAGCAAGCGTGATCACCTCATGGCTGCTGCTGCATTGGAATATTTTCGGGGAGAGCTTATTTTCGGGGGAGGGCTTATTTGAGCGCATGCGCTCAAAAGCCGATTGGGCTTATTATCCAGGGAGGTCTTATTTCAGGGAAACAAGGTATAAAAGGGAAAATGTTTGTTTTCTGCTAATAAAACGGCATCCAGACCAACATCTTAATACACTGAGGCCAAGAAAAAGGAAAAATTTCTTTGAAAGAGAACTAACTATTAATTTGACCATTCTTTCCATAGCCCCGGGCTGATCCCATTCCCATATGTAGCTTCTGTTTGGGGACAAAAGAATCAAACCGTGAGAAAAAGCCAGAAGAACTTCTCTCCTGCGCAGACTGCGGGAGCAGCGGTAAGTCATTCAGTCTGGTCAAATGAGAATCGTCAAGGTATGTTTTATATTTGCAAACTGAGGTGCTCCGTCAATGGATGGAGAACTCCATTCCCAGGAGGGTGTAGGTTAGAAAGCTTTCTTCCAGGAGTGTAATTCTCTCTGAAGTTCTTTTCATCCACAGAACAAAAAAGGTAGCATTTTGGAATGTCTGCTTTCATTTCAATCTTTTAAAATAAAAAGTTGACTGTGGCAGCTACCCACTGTTCTGATCAAGGCTTCCTAAGATCATAATGCAAAATCCTTGTCCCAACAAAACCCCTTTTATTAATTTACTGTGAATTCTTCTCATTCACATCCAGCAAAGTCTTTCAAGGGGGATTTATAGTCACAGACCTTATCTGGCTTGGAGAGCTGACAGCCAATTCCTGCAAAACTTGGCAAGGAATCTCAGAGAATCACAAACCAATTAAGCGAATTAATTGTCTCCTGCAAACTCCACTTCCCCTTCCCTCTTTTATTTTCTCTGGGAGGGGCCATTCAACATCCACCTGTGGCCTCACTCCCAAATCAACCCCTGTTCTTTAGCTGTTCCCTTCATCTGGGAACTCTGTGCATGCGCACACTGGGAGCAGGCTCCAGCTGTTTGTCTGCCTCATTGATGTCTGACTCCGAAGGCAGCTGATAACTGTCAGATGGCCCTGGCCTCCTCTCCGTCTCCAACACAGAGCCCTCATCAGAGCCCTCATCAGAGCCCTCATCAGAGCCTTCCCCAGACTCCAAGAGTGGCCCATGTTCCTCCCCAACCTCCTCACTGTCCGAATCTGCTGCTAGCTCCGTTGGCCGCTAGCAGGCCACAACACCCATCTAAACTGATACAAGTAGTGGAGTAGCCGTGTGAGTTGAATGTGATGAAAAGTTTGTGGCGCATTCAAGGCTAAGAAATGGGTTATTGTAGTGTTGGCGAACCTTTTTGGCATCGAGTGCCAAAAGGGAGCGCGCACAAACATTTTTGGCCCCACGTGCCAATATGGGTGCACGTATGCGCACACACTAAAAACTAGGTGATCATCTGGTTTTTGGTGTGTGCATGCGCACCAGCCATGTAGTCTGCCGATTTCTGGCCCGCATGCGCACACAAAGAATAGCTGCCTGGTGCGCATGCAGCAGTTCCAGATTTTGGGGGTCCTTGTGCTTCCCTACCCACCCACTTGATCCCCGTCGGGGTGGCGGGACATCCCCACTGATGATCCGGTTCTGCAGCCCTAGACAGGGAGAGAAAGTTGGGTGGGAAATGCCATCTCCCTCCACTGGAAAGCCAGAATCCCTTCCTGGCCTTGGAACAAGCCAGCACAGCCCCCCCTCTTCTGCCACTTCATCCAACGGAGTGCGACCGCTTCCCAGATGGCACGTCTCCATGTGTGAGGAGCTGCAGAGATGGGGGCTGGTGGATTGGGTTTGATGGTCCCAATGGACTAAGGACCCAGCAGGACCAGCCTTTGGGAGGAATTTGCAGGGGAACTGCCCTGCTGTATAAGGAAAGGGTTATAAGTTGAGGACTTCTTGTCCTAGAGTTTCTGTCGTAACAGAATGCTAAAATAAATGTTTTAATTCTTGGTTATTTCATAGGGCATCCATCCTGTCTTAAATTTTGTTTGGAGTTAACAACAAACGTAAAGGCCTTAAGATGGCAGTGTATCGAGTGCAAGACATGCAGTGCCTGCAGAATCCAAGGCAAAAATGCAGTAAGTAATACGGTGGCGCAGTGGTTAGAGTGCAGTACTGCAGGCTACTTCTGCTGACTGCCGGCTGCCAGCAGTTCAGCAGTTCAGCAGTTTGATTCTCACTTCTCAAGGTTGACTCAGCCTTCCATCCTTTTGAGGTCGATAAAATGAGGACCCAGATTGTTGGGGACAATAGGCTGACTCTATAAACTGCTTAGAGAGAGCTGTAAAGCATTGTGAAGTGGTATATCAGTCTAAGCTCTATTGCTGTTGCTATTTTATAGCACACAACCAGAAGTGGGTTTTACATAATTTTACCACCAGTTCGCCGCACACCGAAACTGTGAGAACATGCAGGCTCACTTTGTGAGTGTGTGCACATATGCTTTGCTCGCGCGCGTGGCAGAGGTGGTATTCAACAGGTTCTGACCAGTTCTAGAGAACTGGTAGCGAACATTTTGAGTGGTTCGGAGAACCGGCAAATACCACCTCTGACTGGCCCTGTCCCCATCTAGTCTCTGCCTCCAGAGTCCCAGCTGATTGGGAGGAAATAAGGATTTTGCAGTAACATTTCCCTGTAGTAGGGAGGGAATGGAGATTTTACAGTATCCTTCCCCTGCCATGCCCACTAAACCATACCCATTAAGCCACTCCCACAGAACCAGTAGTAAAAAAATTTGAATCCCACCACTGGCACGCAGCTTGCATGCATGCGCCCGGTTTAGAAAATGTGGCTAAATAGGACGGCATAGCGCCTGGGTCGACACTAGCAGAACTGGTCCGAAACGGCTGAATACCACCACTGCCCACAACACACATTTGGTGTGTATAGGACTAATTAAAATACTAATTATTAGTATTTTCTACTAATATTAGAATATATACTAATTGTATTTCAGATATTTATCTATCACCCTTCCTATAACTATTATCAGGATTTCCCCCTGTATTAATTTATCATAAAACTGTGACATCATTAAATCTTTATCTAAATATTCTGTGCATCGGAGACAAATTCCTTGCATGTCCCATCATGCTTGACCAATGAAGAATACCCTATATTGTATTCTAAAATATTTACATGAAGAGAATGATAGGAATGAGCGCTAGCCAGGTAGCCCAACTGATAATTTAATAAGAGCCTTTCGTCATGAAAATACCAACTTTTTTTTTTGAGATTCCTTTATTATTTTTTCTCCCCTCCCCCCTTTCTCTCTTTCAGGATAATATGCTTTTCTGTGACTCTTGTGACAGAGGTTTCCACATGGAGTGCTGTGACCCTCCACTTTCTCGAATGCCAAAAGGTGAGCTTTGCCCCTGTACACCGCATAGTTTACTTCACTTATGCCAGTGGTTCCCAAACTTGGCAACTTTAAGACTTGTGGACTTCAACTCCCAGAATTCTCCAGCCAGCAGAACCACTGACTTATGCCATCACTAAGTGATTCTGTGAGCTCTTCATGGAAAACCCAATAGGGTAGAATCCAATGCCTGCTTATGGTTGAGCATTCTGGACATATGAAGTAGCTTATTTTACTAATTGCATTCATAACACTTTTAACATTTAAGTGTCACAAGAAAACTTCCTTTTTAAGGGTCTTGTTAATGTTTTGATGATATGCTAAATAATGCTCAATGAGACATGAATGAGGCTAACCCTCCTCAGCTTTGCTGCACGATTCTTTCTTCCTTATTCTGCCTGGAATCAAAAATTGGGCTTCAAAAATTGCAGCAACAGGCTTCGCTGCATCATTGCTGGGTGGGCGTGGCCATGGTAGGCGTAGTTTAGTCAGCCTCCTGCACCACAGCCGGGGGTGGGGGTGGGGGTGTTTTTTGCCCTCTCCAGGCTCCGTAGGCTTTTCTTGAGCCTCCGGGAGGGTGCAAACTGCTTCCCGAGGGCTCCAGAGGTCAGAAACAGATCCATTTCCAGTACTTCCGGTAAGCCTGTTTTTCACCCTCCCCGGGCTCTGGAGGATTTCTTCGATCTTCCGGGAGGGTGAAAACTGCTTCTCCTGGACTCTGGAGGCCTTTTGGAGGCCAGAAACAGGCCCATTTCTGGACTTCCGGAATCTCTGGTAGGCCTGTTTTCCCTCCTCCCCGAGCCTCCGTGTGGGCTCTGCATTTACCTGCTGAACGGGCCACGTGGAGACACCTGGGAGGGGTGGGCGCAGGGGTGGGTTTCAACCGGTTTGCGGCGGTCCCTGCGAACTGGTTGGTCAGCAAACCCGGAAGTAAGTAACTTCTGGGAATGGCGAAGGGCCCACCTGCCCGCCCACGTTCCTTACCCGGTTTTGACGAGTTCTGCACTTCCACGCATGCGCAGGACGCATACAGCGCCTGCGCGATCCTCCAGGAGCAGCTGGAGCATCGCACAGACGCTAGTACGCATGCGTGCGCTGAGCGCGTGCACGAGGACGCCGCCGGCCCCGTTCCAACCGAACCGGTTGGAACGGGGCGAGAAACCCACCCCTGGGTGGGCGGTAGGGGCATGGCCAGCCAGGGGTGGTATTTGGGGTTTCACCGAACTGGGCAGAATCCTAGCTAGAGGCTCGCTCAAATCCGTGCAAACCCGCACCCGCCCACCCTGCCTGGAATACAATCTGGAAACTTTTGCTTCCTGTCTGTTTCTAGAATTATGATGAATCTTCAGTATGGTTAATTAAGGAAATATCCATTGCACCACCCAGAACTGACCTGCTAAAGATAAGCTTGATTAATTATAGTTGAAGAATTGCTTGCCTGATGAAGGAGGGAGGCTCTTTGCCACAGTTTCTATTCTCTACTTGTTTTATAAAATAAACGGTACTCGGAATAAGTTTGCAAAGAATACTTTCCATTTCACAAAAGAAGAAAAATGTGTTATAATTTGCTCATTCTACCTTTAAACTTAACATGATAATCAATAATCTACTCAGCCTTTTACTGCTGACAGAGTGGGTTATACTTTGATTTCATGCTGTTTATTTCTGCACTGGGAATGACTTTTTTTAATGCCAAAGTCTCCTTTGCTGCTCCTTTTATAATACTTCCAGCTGAATAATTAATCAAAAGCTTAGAATAAAAGTAGCTTTTAAAAATGAACCGCTATTCCTGCCCAGGAGGATTTATTGCACGTATAAACATCTGATTAAAGATTTCTCTATCACACAGACCATGAGTGGTATGTATCATCTTTATATGAGCTCTCCAACTAGGGCTGTTATGCCATATTTTCAAACTACACTGTACATTAAATAAATATATTTAGCTTTTTTCTCATTCACAAGAGCTAACCTTATTTGTTATGCTGTTTTATTCTGCTTTCTATCCAGTTCTTGACATGTTGATTGAGTTGGGTAGCTATAAAAATACAACAAATAAATAAATAAATAAAAGCTATTAGTTTATTTTTCTATAGTCTACACTCGTGATGGCGAACCTATGGCACACGTGCCCAAAGTGGCATGCGGAGCCATGTCGCCTGGCACGCATGGCGTCTCCCGTTCCTCTTCCGGGTTTCTGGCACACACAGGCATGCAATGATCAGCTGGCCTTTGTGGTTGTGGTGGTGGCAGAAACCGGAAGAGCCGGACTTCCATTTTCTGGCGGGAGCACACACGCCAGCAGCTGATCGGCGCATGCGAATGCACAGCAGTAACCAGAAGACTTGCTGGCCAGTGTTCATGTGCACACCGGAAACCAGGAGTTCATTTTCCAGTGCATGCATGCCTCCTGGGCAGCTCCTCTTCCTGGGTGTTGCCCAGACAAGCGCATGCGCGCAAAGCGCTCCCTTTTTGGCACTTGGTGTCAAAAAGTTTCTTCGTCACTGGTCTACACTCTGGGTCTATATTCAACTACAGTGTACTCTCATCTTATCACTTATGTCACTATAGGTAGTTCTGAACCTACGACTGCAACTGAGTCCAAAATTTACGTTGCTAAGCAAGACAATTGTTAAGTGAGCTGTGTCCCATTTGTGACCTTTTCCCCCCACAATTGTTAGACAAGTCACTGCCGTTGTGTGCAGTGAATCATGAGTGTTAGGTTTCGCTCCCCGTAGGGAGAGTGAGTACATTCAGCGAAGCGTTGTGAGAGTTGTGTTGGAGAACACACAAACCAGCATACAGAGACACTGCAGTTTAAATAGGCTTTTACTTTCATGGAAATAGAGGTATCAGAGTCCATCAAACAGTCCAAGTCATATACGGATAAGACAGTCAGTCATCAATGTCTTTCAGTTAAGGGATAATCCAAATAACATAGTCCAGTATCATATAATCAGTTCAGTACTCAAAGTTTGCTAGCAGTTCAAAACTTACAATAGCTCACGGCACTTTCTAACAGCCAGCTTCCAAAACACTCAGATCAGATCAGCCCAGCATCTAACCAACAGAGAGCTAACAGTCATTCTGGCTCCCTCTTATGGCCGATTGAGGAAAACAGCAACCAATCACATTTTACAGTATGATTTAAAGAAACAGGTATAGCATTGCTATATGATTTATATATTGCCAACCCAACCATTAGATTATATTCCTAACAATGAGGGTGTTAAGCGAATTTGGCTTTTCCTGTTGAAGCCAGCTGGGAAGATTATAAAGGGCGATGATATGACTTTGGGGTAGTCATGAGTTAGGGCACTTGTCATAAATACGAACCAGTTGCCCAGCGCCTGAATTTTGATCATGTCACCATGGGGAAGCTGCAACGGTCATAAGTGTGAGAAACAGTCATAAGTCACTTTTTTCAGAGCCATTGTAACTTTGAATGGTCACTAAATGAGTGGTTGTAAGTTGAGCAGTACCTGCAAATAACGTTTTCTCTTTTAAAAGTATCTAAGCTTGTTCTAATTTTCTTACTGAAGCTCGAGATTTGGAAAAGGAAAACTGAAATGAAAATAAGAAAATGCGTAGAATGGGAGAGCTTGATTAGAAGCAATCAGGCTAAGCTTTAAGATGAGAGAACAAAAGTTGTTCTAGACAAAACAACTACTCGAAAAGAAGGATAAAAGACACTTTAAAATTGGGCATCAAGCATATCAGCCCAAAGAGTAACAGCTGGTATTTAAAGAATATTTCTTAGCTGAGGGACAAACTTATCGTCAACAAAATTCCCATCAATGTTACCAGTATATTACATAATTATATCCAAAACATCCTAAGTAAACTGAAAAAACCAGCAGCCCCAGAAGGAAAATAACAAACAGGAGTCTTCTACAGAATACCATGCATGGATTGTACCAGCCACCCTGTAGGACAAAACAGGCAGAAGACATGATGAAGACATCTTAATTCTCCATAGTTGGTGGAGATAGCATCCAGGAATGGGTTACTCTGTCCAGCATCCAATCAGACTGAGTCTACAATCTGTGATGTCATGTCTCCTTTGGTAGCTCTTCCCAGCTTTTAGACCCTGTCTTTCCTAGGACTGGAATCCAAATTCTTGGAAGTTGGGCACTCCATACAAATCAGACATTCCCCTTCCCCTTTTTAGCGCTGTGATGTTACCTAATTTGGGTAATGAAACATCTCTTAAGAAAACAACCAATTTCAGAGAGCACCAAGGACCCCACAGTTCAGCCCCAAGCTACAAATATTGAAATCTGTAAACAGAACTTTAAAAAAGTTTTTCTTTTGAGAAAAAAGTCATCTCTGCTGTCTTTTTTCATTTCTGAAAAGAAATCTAGATACCTGCCAGCATATCTTTGTATACGGAGATTGAAACACACAGATAACCCATTGACTTGCATGGTATGAATAGGCGAACTAGTACATTGCTGTCCAATGTTCATCTTTATGTCAAGACAATGGCATGACATTTGGGACATATTTCCCTGAAAATAAGACCTCCCTGGATAATAAGCCTAATAGGGCTTTTGAGCGCATGTGCTAAAAATAAGTCCTCCCCCCAAAATAAGCCCTCCCCAAAAATATTGTAACACAGCAGTAGCCATGGGGTGACCATGCTCACTGCCTCCTGCACCTCAAAAATAATAAGACCTCCCCAAAAATAAGGCCAAGCACTTATTTCGTGGGGATCAAAAGAAAACAAGACCCTGTCTTATTTTCGTGGAAACATGGTACTTGATACAAGAGGCTCATGGAACTGTCTATTGTCTCTCAACAATCAGTGGACTTGGAAGCCTGTGATATAGGCAAAGGGGTAGCAAAATTAATCAGCTCTGTTTCATATTGAATACAGGTATGTGGGTTTGTCAAGTCTGCACACCAAAGAAAAAGGGAGGGAAGTTGCTTCAGGAGCGAGCTTCCCAGATAAGGCGACGCTACACAAAACCTATTGGACGGCCAAAAAACAAACTAAAGCAACAAATGTTGTAAGTATTCTGCCTCATTCTTCTCTCCATTAAGGAAATCTCTTCCTTATGATCCTTTTAAAATGAGATTAATAATAATTTTACCCGTTCTGCTATAAGCTGATTGATGGATGACATTCCTCCCATTAAACCTCATGGTATTTGTTTATTGTTTGCTTTTTATGGATAGCGATGTGCAGACCTATGAGTTGATTAAAACCAAGTTATTTTAAGAAGTGCACTGGAATAGTATTTGTTTTATTTGGGTGTTTTTCCCCTCTTTGCTTTTTATGTACAGAACTAGAGATTAAAATCAATGTATTTTAAAATGTGCATTGGAATGTCTTGATGCATGTCTTGTTTGGCAGAACAGTTTGCATAGTTACTCAAGCAGCTTACCTGGTCTCCACTCCGACCTCTAGAGCAAGAGCAAATGAGTACAGTATGCCCCAGTGCAACGGGCATCATAGTTTCTTACCTGTGAGGCAGAGGTGAGTTCTTATCAGTTTGGACAGGTTTGGCTGAATAGGTAGTAACTTGGCCGGCCACGCCCCCAAATCAGTTCTCTTGGTGGCGCCTATCTTGTTTTTGGCTTCTGCATATGCGCAAAAGCATTTTTGTAACTACTGCGCATGAGCACATAATGCGTATTGAGTGTGTGTGCACAGAGCATCTCTGAACAAATTGGCAGTAGCAGCAGTCGGAACCCACCCCTGCTGTGGGGGGGGGGAGCGTATTTTTCAGAGTATAAGACGCACCTTTTTCCCTCAAAAAAGAGGCTGAAAATCTGGGTGCGTCTTATACACTTAATACAGCATTTTTTTGGCCCCTGGAAACCCGCCCCTTCACCAAAATGGCCATGCATAGAGCTTGTAGGAGGCTTTCAGAGAGCTCTTTGGGGCTGGGGAGGGCAGAAATGCGCAAAAAAATGGACCGTTCTTTGCTCAATTTTGCCCCCCCCCCCAGCCCCCAGGAGTACTCTATAAGCTTCCTAATGCTGATTTTTGACAAAAAATATGCCTGTTTTGGCAAAAAATTGGCCTTTTTAAAACTCATTTTTGCCCCATCCCCCGGAACACTCTACAAGCCTCCTAAGGGTTATTCATGCCCCCCTTTTTGGTGGGGGGAAACGGGTCTGTTTTTGCAAAAAACTTTGCGGATTTTTGCAGAGTGCAAAACCTTTTTTTTATTAATTTGCCTCTTCAAAACTTTGGTGCGTCTTATACTCTGAAAAATACGGCAATTGCTTTTCATCCTAAAGAAGTCGGTGTTCTGTATGAAAATTCTCAGTCATCCAGGTTATAGTTGTCCCAAAGGTGCTTTTTCAAGAGGCAGCAGGACTTTCTGGTGTGTTGTTGTTTTAAAAGTTGTTTCACTTCTCATCTAGGAAACTTCTTCAGCTCTGGCTGGATGGCGGGGAATGGAAAGATTTATACCCAGATTTATGGTCTGTATGCTTGTGCTTTGAATGCCCAGCTTCCAAGAATTACCTAGCAATTCTCTGAGTTTGGTTGTTTTCTTACAGATGTTTCATTACCCAAATTAAGTAACATCACAGTGCTAAAAAGGAGAAGCGCTCTCTGCTCTCCACTCACCTGGGTGTTGCTTGTGAGGAAGCCTTTTGGTTTCCTTTTTGACTCTTTGGAATGATATCTAGATGTTGTTTATCTTATGTTCTCGCTGATGTCTGATTTGTATTGAGTGCCCAACTTCCAAGAATTCCCTAGCAATTTTGGACTTGGTTTGGTCTAGGATGCTCACAATTTCCCAGTTGAAATTATGTGTAAACTATGGTCTGTTCATGTGTTGTGCACCGTGTAACGGAGAGAGCTACCATTACTTGTGCCAGCTTCTGCCAATCTAGCAGTTCGAAAGCATGTAAAACCCTGTTAGACGGAAAGATACTGGCAAGTCAACCAGACATTGTGGTAATAGATAAGGGCCAGAAGTCAGTGGTGGTGATGGACAGCACTGCCAAGTGACAACAAAATCAAGAAATAAGGGGGGAAAAATGAGAAAAGTATCAGGGTCTGAAGGAAGTGGATAGGATGAGGAAGGCCAAAGTGGTCCCAGTGCAGTAGTATTCTGCAGGTTCTGACCAGTTCTGGAGAACGGGTAGTGGAAATTTTAAATAGTTTGGAGAATCGTTAAATACCACCTCTGACTGGCCTTGCTCCCATCTATTTTCTGCCTCCTGTGTCCCAGCTGATTGGGAAGGAACAGGGATTTTGCAGTATCCTTCCTCTGACACGCCCACCAAGCCAGCCACGGCCTACAGAACTGGTAGTATAAGCTAGTGCTGCGTAATAGAGTGAGCTCCCATTACTTGTCCCAGCTTCTGCCAATCTAGCAGTTTGAAAGCATGTAAAAATGCAAGTAGAAAAATAGGAACCACTTTTGGTGGGAAGGTAACAGTGTTCCATACACCTTTGGCATTTAGTCATGCCAGCCACATGATCATGGAGATGTCTTCGGACAGCGCTGGCTCTTCGGCTTTGAAACGGAGATGAGCACCGCCCCCTAGAGCCGGGAACAACTAGCACATATGTGCTAGGGGAACCTTTATCTATAGTGTTAAAAGAGACAAGATTTAGCAGATGAGGCAAAAATAGCTTGCGAGCTTTAGCCTTCGCTATTTTTTTTTAAAGCGATATCTAATGCAAATTGTATTCAAGTACTGTATGTACGGTATATTTTTCTCATACATTAATACCACTATCATATTTAGAAACCTACTCTATTCTATTCCTGTTTAAATGAGTTCCAGATTTCAATACACTTGCTGATGCAAAGTTTATATCTGTAGGCAGTTTGCTTGTAAATGACCAGCACAGTCTGATTTTTGATCTATTTAAGTTTCCTCTGCTTCAACCTCCTTCTTTCAGCCATAGGAAGGGCATGGAGTATCTATTCACATTGTCCAGTTGTCAAAATCCATGAACTACTTTCTTCTAACACTTAGTAGGCATAGGACATTGTAGAAACATTTGTTTTATAAAAGCACAATCCTTATTACATCTCCCATAAAATGCTGTTTTTGAATTGTAGCTTTTTATTGTGACAATGACATGTCATACTATGGTTTTATCTTTGTCGTATTTTTTTGTACTTTTCTTAAAACACTATTTTATGCGGGGGGGGGGCGGGTTTCTTTTCTTTTTGACGACCTATCTGTCTCCATCATTATTTTTGTGATTTGCTTTTCTTTCTCCTTTTTATTATTAATAGGGAAACATCATAAAAACTATATATAGATAAATTAAATTGACCCACATCATTGAGGGAATAATACAGAAATGATACTGCTTAATTTACCTTTGTGGCTTGAACAATAATATGAAAATATATGGCTTCTGGTGTCTGTTAGCATCTACTACTTATACTTATTAGCTAGTTTTGTGTAGCGGTGAAACCACCAGACTAGAAACCAGGAGATGGTGTTCTGCCTATGGATAAAAACCAGCTGGGTGACTTTGGACCTTCTTCTCTCAACCCAACCCAATCTAACCCAACCCAACAGAGTTGATATTATTGTTGGGAAAAGAGGAGTAAGCGATATTAGTTATGTTCACTACCTTGAGTTATTTATAAAAATAATAAAGACAGAGTTTTTAAAAAAATCTAAAGGAGAGAGAAATCAATCACAACTGTAGCTTCATAGCTAATGCCAGGGTTTGAAATATTCAAATGGCTACGTGGAAAGATTAGAGGAGTAATCACATTGCCAATGGCCAGTAGCTAATAAACTTAGCAGTACATGAGAATGAACACTCAATGATGGACCGAATGGAATGATGTCACTTTCTTTAAACGAAATGGCTACCTTAGGTTGACCTTTCTTTTCATGTTAATGTTACTTATAGTTCTTCCATTAAGTGTGTGTGTGCAGTGGGGGAGATGCCTTCTATAGAATATTTAATATTCAGTGAGTTGTAGGAAGGGATTAAATTGATTTGAAGTCACTACACTATTTTCTGTTGACTTTCACTTGGATAACTCTTCCTGTCTGTGGATAGTCACTTTCTCATTCATTCTCGTAAAATGAACGAGAAAGTGAAATATCCTCATTTTAATCTCTAATACCATTGAGATGGGCCTGACATTTACTATTTTAAAAAGTGCTTTCTTCAATCTTTCAGTGCTTCCTTAAGCGAACTGTATGTTCTTTCTCACTAAATTTCAGTACTACTCACTCATTCCTTCCCCAGTGTGTTTTCCTTTTAATTTTATTTACGCCTCTGTAACTTTTTGCTAGGCTTGCACACTTTTTTTTTGCAGTTAAAGAAAAATAAATTACTGTGTTTGCATTTTGTTTCTTAATGGTATGCAGAACCACATTCTTCTTTAGAAACTAATTTACTTTAAGTGGCATTTTATGGCCGATATAAAAGTGGTGTTTTTATAAGTAATCATCTATGTATGTGTTATATGAGCGCATGCCACATTTGGGGGATCGCCTTCCTCTATATTGTCTGAATTTTGTTTTTATTGTTGTTGCCTTAATAGAATAAATTGCCTTGAAGCTTATCTGTGGTGACCCACTGGATGTGTATTGTAGTTGTAACTATGCTCCTGAGGCAAGCATTTTATTTGCCAGATGCCACCTCACATACAATCAATGAAACAAACCATTCTTATAAGTAGGGTTAAACTGTCCTAATTGTATATTATGCTGGGTGAAGTGTATTAACTTTATATTGCATTAGGTCTTTAAATTGCTACCATGGTTATCAGATCAGCCTGTAGCCTCAGGGTTCCATTCCCGCAAGGTTCTTTAATTCAGAATTTGGCAATATACGCTGTGACCTTCTTCAAGGAAGAACATGTTTTACTGGAAGCGATTGACTTCTTGTCACATAGGTTTGACATCTGTGCAGAATTTATTAGAGAACATACCGTCACTCTGTTAAGAAGAACTGACTTCTGGCTATCTAAGCTTTCACAGGACTGGCTGAAAATCAATGGGCTCAGCTTTTTACATAAATGGCTATAGCAGACAAGGCAGGTTTTTTTTTTCTTATTTTCAAGGAAGTTTCTCTTTACAAAACATTAGGCGTTGGACCTATTAATCACTTTTAAAATTGTTTCTTATTAGTTTTCTTGCTATGAAATGGCTCGGGTGCAGAGGTGGGACACTGCCGGTTCAGACAGGTTTGGGCGTACCGGTTGTTACACCCACCTCTACTCGAGTGCAATTCTAGGACTGTTTCAGAAACCTCCATTGGAGGGGTATGGTTAATGTTAAAGTGTAGTCTGAATTTAATGTAATTAACTATGATTAATGCCTATTCCTAAGGGGACGTGGTGGCTCAGTGGCTAAGATGCTGAGCTTGTCAATCAGAAAGGTCAACGGTTCGAATCCCTAGTGCCGCATAACGGAGTGAGCTTCCGTTACTTGTCCCAGCTTCTGCCAAACTAGCAGTTTGAAAGCACGTAACAGTGCAAATAGAAAAATAGGGACCACTTTGGTAGGAAGGTAACAACGTTCTGTGTGCCAGCCACATGACCACGGAGGCAGCTTTGGATAGCGCTGGCTCTTCGGCTTTGAAACAGAGATGAGTGCCGCCTCCTAGAGTTGGGAACGACTAGCACATATCTGAGATGGGAATCTTTACCTTTAATGTCTATTCTGGGAAAGTGCTTAACCGTTTTTAAGAAGCGTGGAAAATATGGGAATGGAAGGGATCTTGTGTTTGTGTGAGTGACTCTCAATTTATGCTTAGTAAAAGTGCATTATGCTTCTTTGCAGATTTACAACACCCTTAATGCACAGAATGCTTCACAATCATTGCATTTTCTATTTCAGGTGGCTAACAATATTTCCTTCCAAGGTTGAAAATTATTACATATTATCATCATCAGAATAAATAAAAATCAAGCAGCTTTAAAAATAAAGTTAGAGCTATGAAGGTTCCTATTCTGAAATAGAATGGGAACTATCTTAATAAGGTTTTACCAGGACATTTATTGAAACAGAGTATGTAAATGAAGTACCTCAGTTTTTTCTCAAGCATGGCAACTTTAAGATGGATGGACTTCACCTTCCAGAATTCCTCAGCCAACAAAGCAAAGCTGACTGGGGAATTCTGGGAGTTGAAGTCCACCCATCGAAAAGTTGCCAAGGTTGAAAAACACGGAAGTGCATGATTTAAGTCTACATGCAGGTGGCACCTGTAAAACGATGAAAACTATATTTATACAAGTAGTCCTCGCCTTAAGACCACAATTGAGCCCAACTTTCTGTTGGTAAGTAAGCCAGTTGTTAAGTCAGTTTTGCCCCATTTTATCATCTTTCTTCTACAGTTTGTAAGCGAATTGCTTCAGTTGTTAAGTTAGTAACACGATCTTAAGAGTATCTGACTTTCCTCATTGACTTTGCTTGTCAGAAGGTCGCAAAAGGGGATTGCATGACCCCGGGACACAGCGACCGTCATACATACACGCCAACTGACAAGCATCCAAATTTTGATCATGTGCCTGTGAAGACGCTGCAACAGTCATTAAGTGTGAGAAACTGTCTCCAGTCACTTTTTACAGTGCTGTTTTAACTTTGAACGGTCACTAAATGAATGTTTATTAAGTCGAGGACTACCTGTGCTTGGCAGTACAAGCTGCTCCCCTTAAATAGGTCTGCTGTGAACACCCAAAAGGAGTGAGCTTATACCCTAGGCCTGTTTTCTTGTTGTGAGGAAAGCAGGTTGAGGTTGTGACCCATCGGTTTCCAGCAGACCTAGCAGCAGAGGAGGAGGAGGAGGAGGAGGGGGGGGGGAGTCTGGGCTGGCTTCTGAGCCTTTGGAAGGCTCTGAGTGAGGAAGCAGAATCAAAGGCAGATGCAGAGCCAGGGCCTTCTGTTCGCCCCAGGTGGAAACGCAGCTGTCTTTGGGATGCACGTATGGGTAGAGAGGAGAGGAGAGCAACAGAAAACAATAAGCCGGCTCTCAGGGAAAATAACTCATAGACGCTAGCCAGCTTCACCCTGGCTGGGAAATAAATAGTAGGGGTTTGGGAGTGGCTTGTTGTCGCAGACAACCATTTATTTTCTAGTGTACATCAATCAACTTGAATAACCAGGTTTGTTGGAACTAATTGCTCTATATTTGAAGTGCCATCTGAGTCTCTTGCTAGGAAATACCCTGTTTCCCCGAAAATAAGATTTCCCTGGATAATAAGCCCAATTGGGCTTTTGAGCGCGCACACTAAAATAAGCCCTCCCAGAAAATATTGCAACACAGCAGCAGCCGTGAGTTGACCACGCTGGCTGCCTCCTGCACCTCAAAAATAATAAGACCTCCCCAAAAATAAGGCCTCACGCTTATTTTCAGGGTCAAAAGAAAATAAGACCCTGTCTTATTTTCAGGGAAACACGGTAATAGGTAGTGAATTTGCCCAAGCCAATGTAAACAGGGGCTGTTTCTACTTGGCTCAATCATTGAAGGACATTTTTAATCTGGAGTATTCATGTGAACAGAGACTGTTCGTGCCCTGTTTTACAAGGGGAAAAGACGCTCCTTTGTGACTAATTCTTTTTGGTTCTGTCTATCCAATGTGCATAATAAAGTCTGTTTCTGCCCTGTTTTAAAATGGGGGTTGTTTTAGTTGTGAGTAAGCAGTTTCTCATTGCTTGCAAAGGCTGGGTCAGAACAGTTGATTCTCTGGGCACCCAGATACGGCATGTTGTTTCTCTCCTCTGACCGTTCTCCTTTTCCTTCACTTTTCTCTGCTAGGTCTGTTCCCAGTGCGGAAGGATCCAAGAATGCATTCCCAGGAAGGGGGTCACCTGGTAGGGGTCAAAAGACTAAAGTCTGTACCACACCTTCATCTGGTCATGCTGCATCTGTGAAGGATTCAAGCAGCAGATTGGCTGTTACAGACCTCACCTGGCCTGGTGCCACCGCCACCAAAATCACCACCATCACCTCCACCTACATACCTGCCGCTACACTTAACGTTAACAAGAAAACCCAGGGGCTCATTGATGGCCTCACTAAGTTTTTCACACCATCACCCGATGGTCGCAGATCACGAGGTGAAATAATTGACTTTTCAAAGCATTATCGTCCAAGGAAAATGGCCTCCCAGAAACCCTCCTGTACTTCTCATGTGTTGGCTACAGGTACCACACAAAAGCTAAAACCTTCTTCACTTCCGCCCCCGGCCCCCACCTCTGCTCACAGCCCCAGTTCACAAAAATCCGGCACTTCCATCTCTTCTGGTTCTCCCCAGAGTTCCTCCGGTCAGCCGTTCGCGCTCTCCTTTAGCGGCCTTCCTAATCACAGCCAGCTTTTTGATGGACTTTCTCATATTTACGCTGCTCAGGGACAGTCGCGCCCGAAGGGGCAGCCATGTTATGCCCCTCCCAAGCGTTGGCATCGTAAAGCAGCATTCTCGCCCGCGCCCGCGCCCAATCCTGCTTTCTGTGAAAAGGAAGAGATTAGCGATAGGTTGGTTTCTCCTCCCACCACCACCACTGGGTGGGCTGTGTCTAGAGGACATGCTTTCAAAGCAGTTGCTGGCTTCGAGCAGACAACCTTCCTTAAAAAGCACGTGGTTCTAGGCAGATTAAAGTATAAAGTGACCCCTCAGATGGGGACCCCCTCGCCACCAGGGAAGGGGAGCTTGGCAGCCGGAAGAATTAAGCCTGATCAGGATGATGGTAAGCAACAGGTCCAAGCGCCCAATTAAACCTGCATCCCTCCCAGACCCAAATTCTTATTTTGTCACCCAGGTTGTTCTTACTTCACTCTTATATCGGAAGCAGTGAGCATATTGACCTTGTAACTAATGCTGACTAACCCTGCCAAAGCGCTTTCCCAACTAATGCTGCCTCATCTCATTTGTCGTCATGTGCCTGCTGTGGCTTTCACATTCTCATCTCTCCATGGTTTTGCTGGCGCTTTTTTCTGGTTGCATATCGGTAGCCACTTCATCGCGTTCGACGCCCTTTCTGTGCTTACGGTCCTATTTTGGCATATGGTTAGGATCCCCCATTTCGGCATTTCATCTTCCTTCTCCTCCATTTGCTTTTCTTCCATGAAAAACGCCATCCTGCTACACAACGCTGAATCTGTACGATTGTGAAATTTATTTCTTCTGGTTTGTTTTTTTTAAAACATATCTTTATGAAGTAAAAATACCCATATATTCCTCTATTTCTAATCTGCTTTTGATATTCTTTTTAAGATTAGGTTAATGCAACTGTATGATACATTTTTATATGTAGGATTTCACAGCAGTAGAAGCATGAAAAGTGTAATAAGCATTTTAACAGATGTAAAATATTTAAACATCTTTTAAATATTTGCCCAGAGTTTTTTTAATGGTCAAGGTACTTAAAATTGATAGATGTATTATCTCAATGGAAAATTCAAGGGTTTGAAAGCAGGAAAACTGTCCAGAAAGAGAAACAGAAGTTCCATTTTGTTAGTTTAAGATACTTTTTGCCCTCATGTTGGTGAAGAAATTCTCTGCTGATTTTAAACAACAGGTACAGAAATCAAAATAAGCATCAAACAAGAAAATTCAGATCTGTTTGTGGTGGGAAGCAAGAACTTTGTTACAGAAGAAGATTTGAACATGTTTAAACAGGCCCAGGAACTGGCAATGGAGGTAAGCAGGAGGGCAGGTGTCAGACATAATCTTCTACTCAACAGTGGTAGTAATTTTAATTGTATTTAATTTAATTTAATTGTTTGATTCTCCTTGAAATTTAACATTGGGTGTGTATTTCTTCTATTCAAAACAAACATAATTTTAAAAATGTCTTAGAAGTGGTTACGTTTATTCTTTAAATGTTGGCCTTCTGCATTCTGATTTTAGAAATGTAAACTTGAAACATATAATTATGTAATATAACATTGACAGGAATTTTGTTGATGATGAGTTTGTCTCCCAGCTAAGAAATAATCTCTTCTTTGGGCTGATATGCTCTATGCCCAATTTTTAAGTGTTTTCTTTTTTTTTCTTCGTTTCTAGTAGTTGCTTTGTCTAGAACAACTTTTTATGTATATAAAGTTTTTTATTTTTTCATTTTCATAACATATAATCACATGTATACTATTACATAGCCAACATTGTATTGTATTATTAAATGTTTACATCAATTCATTTTACCATCAACTCCCAAATACGATTATTGGCTCTTCTGCTCTCCATACACCATATTTGTACCTTATCCATCACTTTCTTCTCCCTCTCTCCTCCCCCTCCCTACCTTTCTTCCCTCTGTCATCCTTCTCTTCACTACTTCCCCTTCCTCTCCTCCTCTCTCCCCTTTCCACTCCTTTCTCTCCTCCTCTTTCCCCCCCTCTCTCCTATCCCTCTCTTCTTCCCTTACCTCTCTCCTCTACTTCCCACTCTTCATCTCATTTACTTGGTGTATTTCAGTTTCTGAGTGAGCTCCATTTTATGTTGATGGTATTTATAATTCCTTTTCAGTATACATATTTAATTTTAACATATATCTTCCTTTTTAAAAAAAGAGAGAATAAAAAAGTATACATATATAGTCATTATACTTTTAAACCCAACCACCCCTGCCTAATTTTGGCTGAAATGTAGACCTGGTTACATTTCCCAGCTATTCTCAGCATTATATACATCCTTACATGCCCGCAATTTGTGATTCTGTCTTTAAATCTCAATAGTTTCCCCATATTTCATGTTCCCTCTCCATTTTTCCATATCTTGGTTTAGTTTACCCTTAATTGTCTATAAATGGCAATCCTTACTGTTCAATGTTCATTACAATTCCCTTAATCTACTATATAGAATAACAAGCAGTAAACATCTCACTTTGTTCATCATCTTAAAAGTTCGATATATGTCCATGTTTCGTATATTTTAACCCATGCTTACCGTAATTGTCCTTCTATTTTAAGTTCAGTTCAGTTTTCTTTTTCCAAATCTGAGTTTGAGTACGAAAATTAGAACAAACTTAGATGCTTTTAAAAGAGAAAAAATTATTTGCAGGTAGTCCTTGACTTACAACTATTCATTTAGTGACCGTTCAAAGTTACAGCGGCTCTGAAAAAAGTGACTTATGACTGTTTCTCGCACTTACGGCTGCTGCAGCTTCCCCATGGTGGTCCCATGATCAAAATTCAGGGGCTTGGCAGCTGGCTCGTATTTATGACAAGTGTCATATCACTTTGACACATAGAAAAGATACCTTTTTATGCTTTTAGAGGGAAACCACTTATTGTATTAAAGATTAAGAAAGTCCAGTGTTTTAAATAAAAATAAAATGTTTAAAAATAAAGGAACTGAGCTTTCTTCAACTTCAAAGCAAAATTTAGTTCTGGTTTCAGCTGAGGATTTACTTAATAGTTTATCCAAAGCCGATGTTCGTTCCAAGGTCACGTGATCTCCATCTTTATGGGTCACATGACCTCCATCTTTATGGGTCACGTGATCTCTATCTTTATGGGTCATTGATCTCCATCTTTATGGGTCATATGATCTCCATCTTTATAATCTTCCCAATTGGCTTTCAACAGGGAAAGTCAACGAGGAAAGCCCAATTCGCTTAACATCCTCATGCACACAACTCCAGTGACCTGTTTAACAATTGTGGAGAATAAAGGTCATAAATGGGACACAGCAGTGGTGGGATTCAAATAATTTAACAACTGGTTCTCTGCTCTAATGAATTCTTCCAACAACCAGTTCACCAAATTGCTCAGAAAGCTAACAATCGGTTCTCCCGAATTGGTGCAAACTGGCTGAATCCTACCACTGGAACACAGCTCTCTTAACTTAGCAATGTAAATTTTGGATTCAGTTGTGGTTGTAGGTCGAGGACTATTTGTAGTAGGGCTAAGTAGCCTTCCTACACAGCTGTCCTTAAGCTATTTGGCTGGACTACACATTTGCTCTCAATGCTTAAATACCAAGGAGACTTCATGTTTCTGTTGGAGTGACCACTGCCATTTTTAAGTTGCTACCTGTAGCCAGGTATCTCCTAACCTCTAGAAGCAAATAATCATCGGGGAGGGAGGGAGGGTGGGGAAAGTATTTGAAATTGAAATATAGTGGGAGAAAAGGAATAGCCATTCTACACTGATACATTTTCTTAAAAACTGTCATTAATAGAAGATAGGTTGTAAAAACGGTGGAGAAGTAAATGGACGTTACCCTTCGGTGATAGAATTTGGAAAATATGAGATCCAGACCTGGTACTCCTCACCTTATCCACATGAATATGCAAGGTAAGAGAACTGTCCCTTTACATACTGTAGGTATGCCATGTATACATTTGCAGAGAATGGGAAGAAAATGTGATCCATATTATGATGCATTCAATCCAGAGCTGGGTTCCTACTGGTTTGCACTGGTTCAGTGGAACCGGTAGTGGAAATGGTGACTGGGTCGCTGAACCGGTAGGGACGGCATGCTCGCCATGTCCTTGAACCGGCAGTAATGCCGTCAGAAACCCCTGGTTCAATCCCAGCCCATTGCATCAATTATAGCTGCTACCATTTACAAGACGCCTCAGATTCAAAGGCTAGGTGAAAGTTGAATTCTGTAGTATAGAACTCTGTTCCTGAAACCATATATAGAAATGTTAGTTTTTAACCCCAAATGAAGATGAAATAATAAGAAAGATTATGGACTGTGCCGAAATGGATAAACTAACGAAAGAAATACAGGGAAAGGAAGAATCAGAATTCTACCAGATATGGGATAAATGGTATAGGTGGATGGAGGAAAGAAACAAAAATCAATGAAAGAATATAACAACACTCAAAAATAATAGTTATGAGTAAAATAAGAGGGTTAAGAATGGTGAAATCTAAATGAAATACGATAGAAGGGGAAATAATATAATGTGAGCGATATCAATTGATGATTGCTAAGATAAAAAACAGGAAATTCCTGTTCGCACTGTATTGTATAAATGTGGTATACGTCTAATTTTTGTGTGTGTGTATTTTACATGTTTGTTAATAAAAATCTTTAAAAAAAAAGAAATGTTAGTTTTTAGTTTATTTATTATCATTGAAATAATTTTTAAAATGAGCTCGATTCTCCCCCCCCTCCCAAAAAAATACTGTAGGTATCAAATTATGGTTCTGCTTCTTTTAGCTTACAAAATATTCACCGATAGTTATTCAGTAGGGACGATGGGCTCCAACTGAACTAATGCAATATTTACAGGGAGTTGTGCAGTTGTTGCATTCCTTTGGGATCTATATTATTAAACAGGTATTTGATTATTATCAATGTAAGCAGCTCGTTTAATTCCAGGTATGGCAGAATATCTGTTTTGACCTATTCTTCCTGTCTCTTTAATTCATCTGGAAGAAATAAAGGATAACTGTAATTTGTTCAAAAGCATTTCATACTGATACTCTGATTTTAAACTTCAACAGACTATCAAAGCTTTTCTTGTGTGAATTCTGTCTTAAATACATGAAAAGTAAAAATATCTTGCTAAGGCATGGGAAGAAGTGTGGCTGGTTTCATCCTCCAGCCAATGAGATCTACAGGAGGAAGGACCTTTCCGTGTTTGAGGTAGGTGATACTCCATTGCCCTCAGTAAGTACTGTGTGTGGTTGAAGATTATAGATACCTAGGCAATATTTTTGAGCTGTGTTTTCCTTGGTTTATTAGAGTCCATCCTAATAGGTCAGTGATGGCTAACTTTTTTGTTATCGCGTGCCAAAAGAATGCACCATTGCATCTATAATGCAATGTGTGTGCAACATCCCCCTGCTCCCCCATCCCCTGTGCATGCACGTGTGACTCCCCACCTCCCCTTTTGGACCTAGTAGGCCTTCCTGCAGCATCCCGGGCCAAAAACAGGCTGTGGAGCACGTCCCTGCACTCCCCCACGCCTGCCCGTGCAACACCCCCTCCCCCACACATGGACACATGTCTCCCGCATGTGCCCTGCACATGCGCAGCAGCGACTTAAAAACCAGCTGGCCGGCGGGAGGCGTGGGTGCATGCAGAGTGGACCTGAGCTTGGGCAACGGCTCACATGCCCACGGAGAGAACTCTGTATGCCACCTGTGGCACGTATGCCATCTCGGTAATAGGTTTATTGTACAGCGAAATATAATTCTTAATCTTACCAAATGTTCTGATACTTCACATTGACTGTTTCCAGCAGAAAGTCTTTTTGCTGCTGTTACTGTTTCCTAGTTCCTTCCTTGGCTTCCTGGTTGGTTCATTAATATGAGTGGTGAAGAGTTCATTGTTTATTTATAAATAACTTATCCCCTGTTGAGGAATGGATTGATAATGAATGTAAAGGTCATTGTTTAGACTGGCATCAGCCTACACATATCATTGGCATTCTTTGTACAATTGATGGGGTAATTTTTCAATTAAATAAAACAATGATTAAAAAAAATTGAAAAAAATAGTTGAAAAAAAATAAAACAATGAAAAATGAGCTCCAGGTGGAATGGGCAACCTTAATTTATTTCAAGTAATTTATTTAAACTCAATAACTCAATAAAACTCAAAAAACTCAAACTCAAATCTATAATCCTTATTTATTCAGTGACCAGTAAAAATTGAAAAGAACAAAAAGTGAAGCAAATAAATATAATAGTATATTAACAATGGAGACTAAATCACAAAATATAACATTAACTGTGACTGTGTTATTTACTTGGGTGGAAAATCTGAAACAGTAGGTATAAAATAAAAACAAAAACTATATGCCTCTACAATTTATTAGTTAAGATGTATCAGACCAAAATAATATTTAAAACAAAGATAGATATGTCAATTATATCTTGATTTCATCACAAGACAAAATGGATCTGTTGCACATATAATGAATAATTTTAAATCCTGAAGGAGAAGGTTCATATAAAATTTATCTCAATAAATTTAAATTTAAATACAAGTTCATCTTGTTTACATCCTGATGAACAGTATTCAAAGCGTAAGTATTTTTCAGAATTTCTTAGACAATTACTCAGATCTGAAAGTCATGTATGTTGCTTTGACAGTTTAACGAACGGAAATGGAAAATTAAATCTCAAAAAAGTGGAGATAAAGCTTTATCTCATCTTCTTCTTTCCTGAGGTAATTAAGCTAGAAACATGGCATTTGAAGTGTATAATTAAGATGCATTTAGACCTCTGAAAAAGCTCTGTGTTTTATAATAAGAAGTTTACCCCATGTCTGCATTAGAAAGATTGCTGTTCTGTGAATGATTATAACTTAATTTACATTACACAGTGAGAAATACAGTGATATATAGTCTAACGTATCCTGGATCCCCATTTACTGTATTGGCCTTACAATGTTTTTTGGGTGAAATTTTAGGAAGTGGGAAAAAAGAATGGGCACTTGTTATTCAATCCCATGTTATTCAATCCCCTTGTCCCAATAAAGCCCCTTTTATTTAGGTTAAAGGGAATTCCTCCAGCAAAATCCCGGCGAACAGTCTTTCATGAGATTTCACAACTACACACCTTTATCAGGCTTGGAGAGCTGCCAGGCAGATATCTTCCAAACGCCACTCTGTAGCAGACATACTTGGCAAGAAGTCAGGAACAGATCTATTCTATCTGAAAGCTACTCCAAAACATGACAAATTAGATTCTTATTTGCAGATGTGATAGTACAGACAGTGAGAGCAATGTTACTCTCTACTTTTTTGCATCACCCCTCATGGCTGTTAAGCTTATTAAAGCTTAACATAGTTGATGTCTAATTAGAGAAAATGAACCAAAAATAGAAAAAAATGGATTACCTTGTGTACATTTCACTGGAAGAATAAATGGCACAGACAGATCCTTGTAGAGTTGCGTTGAGCTGCTGCTATGCTAAGATACTGATGTGAAAATTCTCTTCTCTCTAGGTTGATGGGAATATCAGCAAGATTTATTGCCAAAACCTTTGCTTGTTAGCAAAGCTCTTTCTTGACCATAAAACCTTATACTATGACGTTGAGCCATTCCTTTTCTATGTTCTCACCAAGAATGATGAGAAAGGGTGCCACTTAGTTGGATACTTCTCCAAGGTAAAAGTTTGATCTTACCGTTACCAGAGTGTCTTGCTTTTATGCAGAATGTTTGTTGGGAAACGGCATTTCAAATGGGAAAGAACACATTTTTTTTACTGTTTGAAAATGCCATTATCTTTTTAAAAAGTGTTCTGAGGACATTGGATTTAGGTAACAAATACAGTGCACAGATCAGTGGTGGAATTCACTTAGGTTTACCACTGGTTCACAACTGTGAGCGAGCGCATGTGTGCTTTCCGTACATGCATGCAACTTTCCACGCATGTGCTTTGCTCGTACGCAGTAGTGGTTTGGTGGTCTTGGTCGCTGGAACTGGCAGTGACCCAGGCCTGCCACTCCCCTGAACCAGTTCTTCGGGCAGGGCCATAGGCTCCGCCATCTTCTTTTTTGTTTCTGTGCATGCTCAAAGTAATTTTTATTGCACTGTGCATGCGCCCGCAGCGCCCACGAGCAAACCAGCAGTAGTGCCTGCCAGAACCCACCTCTGGTGTGCACATATGTACGAACTGGTCCAAATTGGCTGAGTACCACTTCTGGCACAGATCCTTTAAAGCACCCATGTTTGAAGCAAAACCTAACAGTATAATAATGGTTGTTCAGAGGAGATGCTGCCTTTGGCCATTTAATTCTCCCTCACTTTATTGAGTTGCATATTTCATATAATTTGTCACCTGCATATAGTATGTTCAATCTGTACTTCCCTCATTAGTACCTGGAAGAAATGGCATAATATTATTTTTAAAAATAAAATAACTGGGCTTTGCAACCCTAGAATCTCAGACCAGATTAAAGGCTACGTTTTGTGGAAATCTAACTCTTCAAAACCCAAGAACCAGGACTGAAATCCAGCAGGTTCTGACAGGTTCTGGAGAACCGGCTGGGTCGAGAGTGGTGTGGGAATGGAGATTTTGCAGTATCCTTCCCCTGCCACGCACACCAAGCCACACCATGCCCATCAAGCCATGCCCACAGAACTGGTAGTAAAAAAATTTCATCACTGCCAAGAACTGCTATGGATCCATGATCAGAAATGATAATTTTGCCACCGTCTGCCTATTTACGCCTCCCTTTCCAGCCTCCCACCCTTGTTTTTCTTTCTTTCAGGCTCAGATGAAGAGGATGCAGTGTGTGGGACCAACAAAGTTGCCTCAGATTATCCCTGGTCTGGCATTGCCTTACGAAGTGTCTGAGCCTTACTCTATTGCTAAAGGAGTCCTGCTGTGAGTTGATCCATAGCTGTTTGTTGCTTAGATTTGTAGTTAGCAGGATGGGTTAAACAGAGGGAGGGAGTTCTCTTCTAGCACTCTTCTTCATCTGTTTGCTGTTTGGCCAGGAGTGACCATAGGGGGAGGGCCCAAAAAGTCAAGATGTCAGCCATAACGATGTGGTTGAAGTACGTAGAAAAGGTGGGACTTTGATCGCACGCCATCGCGCTTCTTGACTTCCTTGGTCTCTTCCCATATGGACGCCCCTGTCAAAGATTATTTCTTTTTCCTTTTTTAATTTCCTAAAGTGTTTGCGCTCCCTTGATCTACCTGAAAGCATTCCAGGGTGTTTTATAGAATAGTACAAAGAGATACATGTTTACGTGGCAGAATAGCAATACTGAATTATGTGAGTTTCAAGGATTTCTGAATCGAGAAGTGCAAAAATAAAGAATAAGTCACCACAATATTAGATTCCTGCCAGCAGTCAGGTTGAAAGATATCAGCAGTTGCTTAGCAGGACATGCTCGGTGAGAATAAATCAGACCAAATCTTACAAAAATGATGAGGGCATAATACTTGGCCCAAAATTGTGTCTTCTCCATAGCAGAAAAGGCACGTGGACCAAGGTGGTTAAACATAAACATTTTATGTGATATTTTCTATCAAGTCCCTGATATAAAGAGAGGACTTCAAGAGAGGACCAGCTGTTGGTGTACGAAGGTACAGAAACATGAATACAGGTAGTCCTTTACTTACGACCATTCATTTAGTGACCTCTCAAAGTTACAGCAGCACTGAAAAAAGTGACTGGTCCTCGCACTTTGCAACTGTTGCACCATCCGCATGGTCACGCGATCAAAAATTGGGCACCTGGTAGATGGCATGTAAAGGTCGCAGTGTCCCAGGTCATGTGACTGCAATTTGAGACCACCTTAGTTGTCTTCTGGCAAGCAAACTCAATGCGGGAAGCAGGATTTACCTAACCGCCACTCCCGTTCATTTAACAATTGCTATGATTCATTTACAAGGAATGTGGTGGCTCAGTGACTAAGACGCTGAGCTTGTCAATCAGAAAGGTTGGCAGTTCGGTGGTTCAAATCCCTAGCGCCGCGTAACGGAGTGAGCTCCTGTTACTCGTCCCAGCTTCTGCCAATCTAGCAGTTCCAAAGCATATAAAAACTGCAAGTAGAAAAATAGGAACCACCTTTGGTGGGAAGGTAACAGCGTTCCGTGCACCTTCGGCGTTTAGTCATTCTGGCCACATGACCACAGAGACGTCTTCAGACAGCGTTGGCTCTTCGGCTTTGGAACAGAAATGAGCACCGCCCCCTAGAGTCGGGAACGACTAGCACATGTGCGAAGGGAACCTTTACCTTTATGATTCACTTAACAGCCATGGCAAAACAGATCATAACACGGGGTGCAACTCGCTTAACCAACTGCCTTGCTCATGTCTCAGTTTTGGTCCTAGGTCCAGGACTACCTGTAATAAAACCAGCCATTCTTGCTGAAAATCAGTGGTGATCCTCACAGCCTAGAATGCACTGCAGCTAGGTGCCTCTTAATGCTTTCCAAAGAAAATATTAGAAAAGAAAATATTCCAAATAAATGAATGATTTCAAACCTTGCTTTTTTCACATATATATATATATATTTTTGAAGACCGGACAGTTACCTGTCTGAAATGATATAGGATCTCCTGCTTGAGCAGGGTGCTGGACTTGAAGACCTCCAAGGTCCCTTCCAGCTCTATTCGGAGTCATTGTGGACACCTTCATGGTGGTGCTAAGAGATCGGGCTACGTATTGTAGCCCTGTGAAAAGCGGCAGTACGAGTCTCAACTCTGCTGCACTGGACGAGTCTCTGCAGGTATAACCCATCTTGCTGGCTACTGATTTAAGCAACAGCTCTATAGGATTCAGGGCATCGTAGGCTTCTCTGCTTGTCCCAGGCACTCCAACCTTCCATCTGGATTTGCCCCTAAAAGGAGAGGGAAAAATGTGGCTTATATGAAGGGTAAGTTGTAAGTAAGCACAGATGATGACATTGTACATAAAATTGTTCCTCATTGTAGGATGTACCTATTAAGACCCTGGCCGCAGATGACATTTTTCTGCCTTTGTGGAACTTGGCTCAATTTAGCTTTGTATCTGGTCTAAACTTGGTCCGTTTCTTAAAACTTTTCATTTTGGAATGGAAATGTAACCTGGCCATGATGGCATTCTCCCACCATGTTTTTTATATTTGCTTTCCACATGAAGCATGGGATAACTGATTCACCATCACTTTGATTGCCTTTCAATATGTGCACATCACTTTTTCCTCTTTCAGTGAAAATACTTGAGTACTGTCGTACTGTATTTGCTAATAAACACAAATGCAAATATTACTACTAATAATAATGGTGCAAATTAATAATTTTTTCTTCTTATAAATTGTATATAATATAATGTATGTATAAATTTTTTTCCTATTTTTTATTTATTTATAAAAAAAGGATGTATGTATGTATGTATGTTCCAGCATAACTCTGGAGCACCTCGAGCAATTTTAACCAAACTTGATACACAGATGACTTACCCTCTGGAAATAAATACTGGGTGGGTAAGACACCCCTGGTGGGTATGTGTGTGTGTGTGTTCCAGCATAACTCTGGAATGCCTGGGCCATTAAGGAGAGTTAAGTATGGCGTTTGTGATGTTAGTCCTTCTCAGCTTCCTCTGGAAAGCCAGCCGTGACATTCACCCTCCAGTGGGCCAATGGGGAAGCGTCTTATGATTTGGGGCAAAGTACCAGGATCGTAGACAGGGTGGAAAAGAGGAGTGCATGGGAGAGGGAAGGGAGAGGGCAGGGATGATGGGCATGGGAGTAGGGGGAATAAAGGCCCCTTTCAATGGCTCTCTCTCAGACAAACAGTTCAACGTCTATAAATACCTGGGCAACGCCGGTTTATCAGCTAGTTGATAATAAATGATAAGGATACAAATTAAAGATTGGGTTTTTAAATTATGCAGAAGGTTCCTTTTTCCTATGTGTGAAAACCCCCTGCCACAATTTCTCATGAAAGATGTCAATCACAGGAGGAAACTTTGATAGTGTTCCAATATGCACTAAAAAAAATTTGCACTGGTATGAAAAAAAAAAGCACTATGGGTAGGTAAAAGTGCCCATGGTGCCAGTGTGCCTTCAGATGTTCTTGGTATGCAAAGCATCGCCTGGCATTCCTCTTTTCTTTCTTTTTAAATAATATTTCAATTGAAAACTTGAAGCTGGCATACCTCTCTAACTATTTTTATTTACATAAATGCCTCTGGGCCTCCAAGATAGACTCTCAAGATTTGCTTGAAAAAGAAGTATTAGAAAACTGCAGCTCATTGGTTTAGGAGTTTATCCATTTGATCCACTGAGATTAAGAGCCGCCGTGGCGCAGCGGTTAGAGTGCAGTACTGCAAGCTACTTCTGCTGATTTCCGGCTGCCTGCAATTTGGCAGTTGGAATCTCACCAGGCTCAAGGTTGACTCAGCCTTCCATCCTTCTGAGGTGGGTAAAATGAGAACCCAGACTATTGTGGGCAAGAGGCTGACTCTGTAAACCACTTAGAGAAAGCTGTAAAGCACTGCAAAGCGGTATATAAGTCTAAGAGCTATTGCTATTGCTATCCAGGATTGGGGGGAAGACACTGATAAGCAAGATAGCAGAAGAGCTGGGGCCAAGAGGCTCCAACCTTGGCAACTTCACAACTTGTGGATTTCAACTCCCAGAATTGCTCAACCAGAAATGCTGGGAGTTGAAGTCTTGAAGTTGCCATTTTGAAAGCCCCCTTCGTAAGCCAAAAATGTCCTTTTCCCTCAAAAATATGGGAGGGATTGGGAATTTAGCCTACCCATAGCTATAATGTCCTCCTGGCTGACCTACATGAGACGACGAGCAGCTGCAATTCCAAAACATGCATTTCGTTTCAACATAAGGAGGTTTTAGTTAGGAGTAAGGTGTTCTTTTCCTGTCTTCCAATGAGTGGTTCATCTCTGAGATGATGCCCCATCCAGCTCTGAAAGCCCAACACCAAGAGCCCATCATCACAGTGAGGGGGCAAAAGCTGCAAGCAATGGACCAATTTACATACCATGGCAGCACCCTCTCCCGCAGGTGACAATTGACATCGAGGTCAACTGCAGAATCACCAAGGCAAGCTCTGCATTTGGCGGACTACTGACAGCTGTGGAATAAGCTTTGCTACAAAGCTCAAAGTCTACCGAGCAGTAGTGCTAACTCCCCTGATGTATGGCAGTGAGACTTGGACTGTATACAGGAGGCACGCTAGGCAATTGAACCACTTCCATGCTACCTACCTCCCCAGACGTCTGAGGATCCGGTGGCAGGACAAGGTGCCAGACACGGACGTCCCCTCCAGAGCAGGCCTGCCATCCATTCACACCCTGCTGATGAAAGCCCAGACACGCTGGGCAGGCCATGTTGCAAGGATGCCAGACCACCGTATCCCTAAACAGTTCCTCTATGGTGAGCTGCCTCAAGGAAAGCGATCGCACGGGGGACAGGAAGGAACTGATACAAAGACACGCTGAAAGCCTCCTTCAAGTCCCTGGATATCGACACCACCTCCTGGGAAACCCTGGCACAAGATCGATCCACATGGCGCATGCTGATCCACCAAGGCTGCCAGACATCTGAGGACAGAAGGACAACCACAGCACAAGAGGCGCGAACACTCTGCAAAGCCAGAGCTGCAAATGCTGCAACAATGATGCCCACACATGTCTGCCTGACATGTGGCAGAACATTCTGTGCCCATATAGGCCTTACCAGCCACCTGCGGACACACCATGGACAGTCCACAATCCATTAGATGTCAAAGTCCTCTTCGAACACGAACATCATCATTATCTCTTGGAAACAAAAATGGTGTTTGGGCCATTTCTCTTTCTTGCAAAACCCACGACCCACCCAATTTTGCACAACTTCCTGAGTCCTGAGTAGGATCACCCAAACACATTAGAATCTCTTTGAGGTTACCTAGTGTCCCCCCCACCCCCCATTGCTTTTGGAACCAAGATCTGCAGCCTTGCATTAGAATTAGAATTAGAATTATTTATAAGCCAAGGGACGCTGTAGCTCAGTGGCTAAAATGCTGAGCTTGTCGATCAGAAAGGTCGGCGGTTCGAATCCCTAGCGCCGCGTAACAGAGTGAGCCTTTACTTGTCCCAGCTCCTGCCAACCTAACAGTTCGAAAGCATGTAAAAATGCAAGTAGAAAAAATAGGAACCATCTTTGGTGGGAAGGTAACAGGGTTCCGTGCACCTTCGGTGTTCAGTCATGCCAGCCACATAACCACGGAGACGTCTTTGGACAGCGCTGGCTCTTTGGTTTTGAAATGGAGATGAGCACCGCCCCCTAGAGTCGGGAATGACTAGTACATATGTGTGTGGGGAACATTTACTTTTACTTTATTGACCAAGTGTCAAAGGAATTTGTCTCGTGTGCATAAGCTCCCAGTGTACATACAATAACAATGATGGATCATTATCATAGTCATTTTAAAAATACATTCATACATCATCCCTCACACATGAATGAAATGACATAAAGTAAAAGAAGGCACAGACCAGAAGGTACTGAATGTCTTCTTTGCTTTTTCTCCATTTCTCAACCTCAACCACTGGGGAGTTCTGGGAATTGAAGTCCACCTACTGAGAGATTCTGGATTTGATCACTGTTCTGCTTTCCAAATTCCTCCCCTCTTCTTTTGCTTGGCTGCTTCCAGCTTCTTCTCCCAATCGTTAGAGGTCTGACAGAAGGAACATCTGTTCACTAGAATAAATAGATTCTTAACATCTGATTAAAAAAAACAATCCTGAGCAAATCTTAATGAAATACAGTTTGGTTGTTATCTATTCACAACCACCAGTTTATTCAACGGATTTCTAATTTGCATTTTGTCTTCTTCGGAGTACACCAAATAGATCCTCTGGGCACCTTTGTTCCCTCATTTACATTAATCAATTTCTTTCTTTACTATTTTCATTCCTTTTAAAATCTGAGACTCTAATGGCCAGTTTCTTTCACTGATTTTGAATATTTTAGTTGCATTATATATAGATCTACATATACAAGGAAGCCTCGACTTACAACAGTTCATTTAGTGACTGTTCACAATTACAAAGGCACCAAAATGTGGCTTATGACCATTTTTCACACTTATGACCATTGCAACATTCCCATGGTCACATGATCAAAATTCGGACCCTTTGGAAATGATTCATATTTATGACGGTTGCAGAGTCCTGGGAGTCATGTGATCAACTTTTGTACCTTCTTACAAGCAAAATCAATAGGGAAGCCAGATTCATTTAATAACTATTACTAACAATAATTCACTTAAGAACTGGCTTGAAAGGTCGTAAAATGGGGCAAAATTCACTTAACAAATGTTTCACTTAGCAACAGAAATATTGGGCTCAATCGTAAATCAACGACTGACTATCTATCTATCTATCTATCTATCTATCTATCTATCTATCTATCTATCTATACCTACCTACCTACCTACCTACCTACCTACCTACCTACCTACCTATCTACCTACCTATACCTATACCTATACCTACTTACCTGCCTACCTCTGTCTATCTACCTGTATATTTTGGAGTATAAGATGCACATCTTTCCCTCAAAAAAGAGGCTGAAAATCTGGGTGCATCTTATACATTGAATACAGCATTTTTTGCCTCCCGAAGCTCTGCCCTCTTCACCAAAATGTATAGCTTTTAGGAGGCTTTCAGAGTGCTCCTGGGGGTTGGGAAGGGCAAAAATGAGCAAAAAATGGGCCCTTTTTTGCTCAATTTGCCCCCCCCCCCCCGGAGCACTTTACAAGCCTCCTAAAGACTATTCATGCCCTTTTTTTAAAAAAACAATGGGCCCGTTTTTGCAAAAAAACGGGCCGTTTTTGGGAGGTTTGCAGAGTGCAAAAACTTTTTTTAATTTATTTCTTCAAAACCTTGGTGTATCTTATACTCCGAAAAATACGGTAGGTATCTCTCTCTATGTGTCTCCCTCTCTCTCTCCCTCCCTCCCTCCCTCCCTCCCTCTCTTCTCTTTCTCTTTCTCTCTCTAATTAAATGGATAATGAACAATAACGAAGCGAATGTCCATTTATGGATAAGATATTGGGTGTGTGTGTGAGAATAAAATATTATCTCAAGTGTAATATAAAGTGTAATTCCCTCTGAATTGAACTCAGCTATACTCCAAGTGACCCTGACCTCTTCGTGTAGCTTTTCTTGGTGACAATGCAGAAGGACTCCACTGGTCTTCATGGGTAGTTTTACAATTTCCTATTCTTACTCTGCAGCCCTGGGATTTCTTTCATTCAACTATTCACCAAAATTGTTTGTTTGTAAGTAGGAGCCCATAGCCTTTGTGCTTTCCTTTCAAGAAATTTTGGTCTATTTCCCCAAGAGCCAATTTTTGCCTTACTGCTCTCATTGTTCAATTAAAACAACACCATGTCCTATAATGAGCACCAACCAGCCATTTACCTCAAGTTAACTCACTCAAAATTCCCCACTTTGTAGAAATAATTGGGCTATTTCCCATTGATGGGGAAAAACAGACATATGAGGTATCAGTTATGCACACTGGCCAAATACTGGTGTGTGTGTGTGTGTGTGTGTGTGTGTGTGTGTAAAATCAAGATGACTGTTCTGCCTGCCATCTTGGTTATTTTGATTACACTGTAGATGCCTTTATGAGAGCAAGTCTCATGGATGGTGTCATTCTCTTAATTCCCCCATTCACTGTTCGATCTCTCTTGCTGTATTTCAGCTGCTGCATGGTATGACTGACACAGCAGGATGAAAAATAGGTTAGAAGGCCTCCCTACTTGGTTGGCATGGTTGACTCTTGGGTCTATTTATTTTATTAGGTGGGCCAATTAGAAAACCTTGTTGACACTGTTTAGATTTTCTCATTATTTTTCACCAGTGGTGGGCTGCTGCCAGTTCGGACCGGTTCAAGTGAACCGGTAGTTCCTATTTTGTCCTAAATCGCCATGGTTTTGGAGCTGTGCACATGGATGGCGTGTGCGTGAGCAAAGCACACATTTTCCAGTGCTGGGCGAACTGGTTGTTACATTATGTGATGCTCACCTCTGCCCTTCACAATATTTTCAGCCATCTCCCTTGCTTTCCTCTTTTCCAGGAAAAGCTGTGCCAGCAGAAGTATAACGTCTCCTGCATCATGATCATGCCCCAGTACCAAAGGCAAGGATTTGGGAGGTTCCTCATCGATTTCAGTAAGTGAAGGGCTGCCTTTGCCTTCGTGAATTTGGGAAGTGGATATTGCAGTGAAAAACCAGCAAGAGCAACGGTGCTTTTCTGCACCTAGACAATGGGCTTTCTGTGTCTAGTTGCACCCAGGCAGAATAAGTCCATTAAAAGAAACATTTAATCCTGTGATATACCTGAAGAAGCAGAGTCTCTCTCTCTCTCTCTCTCTCTCCTTCCCTCCCTTCCTCCCCCCCCCCTTTTCTCTTCGCAGGGATATTAGCTCTCGATGCTGTTAGGTTGAATGAATTGTCTAAATTGCATTCCTTTCACGTTATTGTTCATTAATACAGAGAGAAGCCGTGATTTGTCATTAAAGTAAGAAGGTAATTTAAGGCCTTCTCCAGTTCCTAGATTTCTTTTTAGCGCAGTGTATTTTAGATGAGCAGTACCTAAAATGGAGCATAACGTTTTAGACTTTTGTTCCTTTCAAAAACGTAATTGCCTCAAGTCTGAAAGAGACAATACTTCTTGGAGCACGCTGTGAAAAACGGTATATCCTGATTTTATTTTATTTTTAAATAAATCATGCACTTAGGCGGACGGCGTATTTTGAACAGCTCAAAATATTACCTCCACTGCTTCTTTATAGTTTTTATTAAAAGGCAAGAGAACAAAACGTAACCTCTAAACCCTGGGTGGGTTGCTGCCGGCGTTACTGCCAGTTCGCAACCTGCGCGCAAGACATGTGCTGCACGCACATGAGCTATTCAATGTAAATTGTTCTTCGGGCATGCGCAGAACAATTTACAGTGAACTGCACATGTGCAGTCACTAAAATCCAAACTGGCAGCAGCCAAGCAGCAGCGAGGGAACTGGTTTGGGAGCGTGGCAGGCCTGGATCACCTCCGGTTCTGCGACCCAAGCCTGTATTCCACTACTGGTTCAGCCGAACCAAGCTGAACCGGCAGCAACCCACCTCTGCAGTAAACGGACTAAATGTTTAACCAGGGTGTCAAACTTGATTTCATTGAGGGCCACATCAGGGTTGTGTTTGACCTCAGGGGGACAGGGTGGGCGTGGCCAGCTCAATGTCACTCATGTCGAGGGTGCCTATGATGGCCCAAGTGCTCTGCCAGTGAAACCGGGCTCCCAAGCTCTGTTTGTGGCTGCTACGGCTTCCTGCAACCCTCTGCCAGTGAATGTGTCTCACTTAACGCCCATGTTGGTGAGCAACAGATTGGCTGGCCTCTATTGCAGTCAACGATTACCTGTTGCAGTTGATATTAACTTATTACTTGGACTTTGACAATGATTTGTAGACTTTAACATTGTGTTTAATTGTTTTAAACCCAGTAATAAATATTGAAAACTCTAGCCCTCTCTGCTGCTTGGAAATTCCCTGTTCACTTCATGTTTTATCTTTCTGAATTTTTTTTCTCCTTTTTTCTTTCATCTATCTTGTTTTCACCCCCATCCCCCACTCCCAAAATGCTTAATTCAAGTCACATTTAATCACATTTTTTTTAAAAAAAAACCTTGACATTTCTGGCACTTTAGAGTTTCTTCTCCATGATCGGTGTTGTCAAAATTGAAATTGGGAAGAAGATGGATATAAGTAGGAAGATTTTGTTTTGCATTAGCAGTGGTCATGAAAAAGAGATACTGCTAATCATTTTCTTTCAGAATATTCATGTTTGACATTTTAGAAATTACAGAAGGGACTTGAGTGCTGCTAGAAAACTTTAAAAAAAATATTTTTCAAAAGCCTGCCTCCTCCTTCTAAATTGGATCCCAGCAGGGAGCATCATCAGAGAGTATTCAGGAACTGAATCAAAACGACGGCTGACATTTCCCTTCTGATGAAAAAGGTGATGTTTGAAATGCAAAATATAAATTGGGAGAATGCTTAATACGGCGTTTAATTCCGATGAACCGGCTTACCTGTTGCTTCATCAAACTCAAGGTGAAGCAACAGCTGCTGCCAGATCTCAGGAATGTTTTTATGAAGAGAAACATATTTTTCTTGATTTCTTAACATGAAGGATGGGCTTTCAGATGTAGGAGGTGAGCAGGTGGTGTTAAACACATCATCAGTTTGGAGTCTCTGCACCCCCTTAAGAGACCTAAGTCCAGTTCTCCTCAAAGTCCGTTGATAATTCAAAAGTACTACAAGTTTATTTATCAGCACAAATACTACACACACACACACACACACACACACACACACACACACACACACACTCATATATATACATATATATATATATATATACACACACGTGTATACACACACACACACACACACATACAGATATATATATATATATACACACACACACACACACAAGTTGCATTTAGCTAAACGTGTTTTGTGAGAAAATGGGTTTCAAAAAAGACATTTGATTTTACACATGCACAGGAAACCCATGAAATTTATTTTAAAATGTCACACTTTATTCAGAGGTGAAACAGAACACAGGAATGAATTGTAATATGTGTTGTGGCCAGACTCTGACAGTGGGCTCTGCGTTGGAGGCAGAGATGGGGCCAGGGCTGTCTGACAGTTATTAGTTGCCTTCGGAGTCGGACATCAGTGGGGCAGAAGAACAGTTGGAACCCATTCCCAGTGTGCATGCACAGAACTGCCAGGAGAAGGGAACAGCTAAGGAACAAGGGCCGACTCAGGAGTAAAGCCACAGGAGGACGGTGAATGGCCCCTCCCATAGGGAATAAAGAAGAGCGAAAGGGGAGGGGAGTTTGCAGGAGACAATGAGTTTGATTAATTAGGGTGAAGATCTGTTCCTGACTTCTTGCCAAGTAATTGCTGCTACAGCTTGGCGTTTGGAAGATATCACCCTGGCAGCTCTCCAAGCCTGCTAAAGGTCTGTAGTTGTGAAATCTCATGAAAGACTGTTGGCTGGGACTTTGCTGGAGAGGCATTCCCTTTAATTTAAATGAAAGAGGTTTTATCGGGACGAGGAGTCGGCTTCATGATCTTGGGAAGCTTAGGTCAGAACAATATGCACAATTGTTGTGCTCTGGAGACAGCTGTTTTGTTTTTCTCTGTTGCTTGTTTCTGCATTTCTTTCCCATTCTTTTTGAATACAGTGATCAGAACTGTACACAGAAAACCAACTGCAATTGCACATCATTGATTTAAGCACGTTGTTTTACTGTCTATCCTCTTCCTAACGATACCTTGGATAGAATTTGCCTTTTCCTTTTTTCAACACCCACACAACGGATTGTCACTTTCATTCAGCTGTAATTCCCTCTGAGAGCTTTGGCAGAAGGACAAAGCAAAGCTGCGTGCTGCACTATATTCCCCTGGCACAGGAAATGGGGTGACCTTCTCTGTGAGTCTGGAGTTTTGAGGCTGCTGGAGCTGATTAATGTTTCTTCATGGGAGGATGTAGCTCCCCTCTTTCTTAAAGGACATAACAGTATGGTCCCTTGTGGTGACATCTTCTCGTGAACTAGAATATTCCAATAATTATGGTTCATTCTTGAATACAATCTTCTTGCAAAATTAGAATCGTTGCAATTCCAAATGCAGACCAATGGCATTGAACATTTGGAGAGTTGAACATTTGGTTGGGATTGGTTGCTGCTTTGATCATTCCAATATATGACCTGTCAAAAAAAGGCTTGAAATCAACTTCTTGGTCATATATGCAATAAATCATAGACAGGGGTGGGTTACTGCCAGTTCAGCATACAAGTTTTTTTGCGCATGCTCACTTTGCTCATACACATGCCAAACATGTGCTCTGCGTGCGTGCACATTTGCAACTAAAAAGGTCTGTGCATGCGCAAAATGTTAGAAAAGGGGAAAAAAGTAATTTCTGCAGTGAAAATTGTTCTGTGCATGCGCAGAACTAAAAACAAGATGGTGGGTCTGTAGGAGAACCAGTTCAGGAGCTTGGCAGGTCTGGGTCACTGCAAGTTCCAGTGACCCAGGCCACCAAGTTACTACCGGTTCAGCCGAACCAGTCCGAACTGGTAGAAACACACCTCTGATCATATAGCATATGATTATTACCTCATGCTAGTATAATTGTATGATATATCAGCTATAGGAGAAGAGCAGGCTGAGCTGGAAGGTGGAGTTAAATGTGTCATCAGTTTAGAGTCATTGTCTCGCCACAAGAGGCCTAGGCCCGGCTCCCTGTGAATTCCATTGACCCCTTCTAGCGCTAATTTAGCTGTGACAATTAGTTGACTAGATTTTAGTTTATAAGTACCAATAATAAACTCTTCTGTGCTTTGGACTCAATGAATACTCCCGGCTATTTGTACTTGACATCAGCTGCCGCAATAGTTTCATCCTTGATGCTGTGTTCTTGCAAATATTTCCTTAAATTCTTGTATTATATGTTGTGTTTGTAAATTGTCTATAGAAGACAATAGGTAAATAATAGTTATGGCCAAGTTTTGGAATTTAAGCAATTAATATAACTGATCATACTACCAAATAAAGGACAGGTAAGTAATTGAATACTTTAAATTTATTTAAATCATCAGTGTTTGCTGGAAATATTGAAAAGCTTGCTTGCTAAAATATTTTTAACCACTTCAGCATTTCCAATTGTGAAAAAACCACTATACATACATACATACATACATACATACATACATACATACATACATTCATTCATTCATTCATTCATTCATTCATTCTAGGCTTTCATTGCTGTGCAACCAACTAACATGGTCATTTAATATCTAGGATGGCGTTTCTTAACCTTGGCAGCTTTATGATTCATGGACTTCAACTCCCAGAATTCCCCAGAGCAGAGTGGCTGGGGAATTCTGGGAGTTGAAATCCACACATCTTAAAGCTTTCAAGGTTGAGAAACATTGATCTAGGAGATCCTGCAAGATCACGTTGTTTTGTGATTTCTTTCTACCAGGGGTCAAGGATGGAAGAAGACATGGATGGCTAATCTTTTTGTCGTGTGCCGAAAGCTCGTGCCATTGCACCCATATTGCCATGTGCTCACGACACCCCCCCTCCATGTGCCCATCTCCCTGCAGATGCACACCACCCCCCACTCCCTCTGTCCCCCATGCATGCATGCATGATCCCCCACACTCTGTTTTGGGCTTAGTAGGTTTCCCTGCAGCCTCCTGGCACTAAAAATGGACCATGGGGGGGCACCCCCTGCGCTCCCCCCACCCTCACATGCCCAGCAGACACCCAAAAATCAGCTGGCCAGTGGGTGGCGCATGAGCATGCGCGGGGGAGCTGAGCTGGGGCGACGGCTAGCATGCCCACAGAGAGGGCTCTGCGTGCCACAGGTTCACCATCACAGGAATAAGAGAACTCCCAAAGCTCATATTCTTTGCTGCCTAGATAGAATTTAGGAGAAAAGAAGTTGGAATTAATAGCCAGCTTTTTAACGTTTTCATTTTTACTATATTTTTTCCAATGAAAATATTTATATTTCCAAGACTATTGCCACAGAAAAGATTGGATTTTGGCTTCTGCTTTTCATTTTGGGAACTTCCAACTTCACCGAGACAGAAACCAACCCCTGTAGGGCATCATTGCAAATCATTAGGCTGCATAATGAGGCAAAGCAAAGCAGCCTGGCCAGCTTAACAGTGGCCTGTGCACGTTGCCTAGTAACTCAGTTTCCAGCTCTACATGGTCCCCTTTGCCATCCTGCAAGCCTGATTCTGTTTAAGATATGCGAACTGCTTTCATTACGATATGAACAACATTGGCATTCTCAGAATGCGTAGGGAACATGTGGGGACATGGGAAGAAGTCAGAAGGAAAAAGACCAAAAAAATCACTTGACTGACATTTTCAAAACTTACATAGAATTTACACCACCAAGTACCAAGTCATATTTCCTCCTGGCTGACTGGGACTTGAAATTTACATGTCCTATTGCTAAAGTGCAGAAACTCGGTCTTAGGGACATGGTGTCAAGAGCATTCACAAATCATGTGTAATTTTGTCTTGAACATTTTACTTTTTCTGAGAAGTAGTGCTGGTTTATTGGAAAATTAAGAAAATAAGCTCTTGAGAGACCCTTGAACTGAAGGGAATAATAGGGCTATTCAATTAAGTTCTCCATAATTGCTGTTTTGAAGATATTTAGGGGAGACAAAAGTATGAAATGTGTATTTCTCTATATTAGTTTTGAAATTGTAAGGATGCATGTGGAATTATACTTGGGTAATTTGAATTTTTTTAAAAAATGGAAAATTTTAAAAAATGGAAAATGGAATTTTTCTTATGCCACAAACTCCTTAGTACGTTCATTATACATTTATATTTCTGTGGTGAATGTGACCTTTAAAAACAAAACATATGTCATCTTCTGAACTGAAATGGATGAAATCTTGATAATCTGTTGTTCGTTGTGTTGCGTAAAATGGGTTTGCCGTACAGAGGGATCAGAAGAACCATCCCAAAACTGCTTTTGAATCTTGCATGTAAACGTCAAGATCAAGATCCATAGGGTTTCCTAATCAAAATGATTCAGGGCACAATACAATGAGTTAAAAACATCATTAAACACCCTAAAATTAAAACAACAAAGGGCCAAATATTAAAAAAAAAACCCAGTGCAACTGGGCAGAATAGACCAAAATTCAAATAACCACTATTCAAACAGTTCACAGATTTTCTGATGGGAAAAATTAAGATGTTAATGCAGAGATGTCAAACCCAAGCCCCAGGGGCCAGATGTGGCCCATGGGGTGCTTACATCTGTCCAGTGCCCCCCCCCGGGAAACAACCAAGGATTGGCCCGTGATGCGTCTGCCAGCAAAAATGGAGCTCGGAAGGGCTGCATGCGGCCCTCATGAGCTCCATTTTCACTGGCAGAGGGTTGCAGGAGGCCGTTGCAGCCGAAAATGGAGCTCAGGAGCCTGTTTTCACTGGCAGAGCGCTTGGGGCACCACAGGCACCCCCGACACAAGGAATGTCGAACTGGCAACAACCCCTGGCCATGCCTCCTCATGAGGTCAAATACAACCTTGATTCAGTCCTCAATGAAATTGAGTTTAACACCCCTAGGTTAATGTTTTCCTGAATGACAGAAAGTTTGAAGTAAAAAAAAACCACTAATATTCAGTAAGATAGGAGTTTAAAGTAGCATATCTTCTAACTCAAATGTGATTTCATTGTCTGCCCTGAATTTGGTTTGAAATCTGCCCCTATTTAATTTGCTTTCCCCATCAATTTATCATCAGAGCAAGAGATACTGAAATGAGAGAGTAATATGCTTGGTGTTGAAGGTCTTCATCTCCTAAACTGCCTTAGTTTTCTGCGAGTGGCAAAATGTGGTACTAATACTACTCTGTAAAGCCCTAGTAAGACTACACCTAGAATATTGCATTCAGTTTCGGTCACCACACTATAAAAAAGATGTGGAGACTCTAGAAACAGTGCAGAGAAGAGCAACCAGGATGATGAGGGGACTGGAGACTAAAACATACGAAGAAGGGTTGCAGGAACTGGGCATGGCTAGTCTAGTGAAGAGAAGGTCCGGGGAGACATGATAGCAGTCTTCCAATATTTGAGGGGCTGCCACAGAGAGGAGGGGGTCAAGCTATTTTCCAAGGCACTGGAAGGCCAGATAAGGAATAATGGATGGAAACTGAACAAGGAGAGATTCAACGTAGAAATAAAAAGAAATTTTCTGACAGTGAGAGCAATCAACCAATGGAACAGAAGTTGCCTTTGGAGGGTGTGGGAGCTTCATCACTGGAGGCTTTCAAGAAGAGATTGGACTGCCATTTGTCAGAAATGGTGTAGGGTCTCCTGCTTGAGCGGGGGGTTGGACTAGATGACCTATAAAGTCCCTTCCAACTCTGTTAATCTGTATTGTGATTCTTCCCCTTGTTCTTTTCTCTTAGGTTACCTACTTTCTCGAAAAGAGGGACAGGCTGGATCGCCTGAAAAGCCACTGTCTGATCTCGGCCGTGTCTCGTACTTGGCTTATTGGAAAAGCGTCATCTGGGAATATCTTCACTGCCATCCTGAGAAAAAGATCAGCATCAAGGCGATGAGCCGAGCCACCGGGATGTGTCCCCATGATATCGCTACCATTCTCCAGCATCACAGCATGATTGACAGGCGAGAGGAAAAGTCAGTAACAGCTCCTGAGTTGCACTTGCTTTCTCTCTTGTTTGCTTTCATTAAGCGCAGATGCCTAGTGTTTAAGGTCATCCACATGTGGTTCTTGCTTAACGACCACATGTTCAGCAACCATTCAAACTTGCAACAGTGCAAAATAGTAAAGCAGAGTAGAATGGAATGGAATAGAATAAAGAATGGAGTGGAATAGAGTAGAATAGAATAAAAGATGGAATGGAATATAGTATGGAATGAGATAGAATAAAGAATGGAATGGGGTAGAATAAAGAATGGAATGGGATAGAATAAAGAATGGAATGGGATAGAATAGAATAAAGAATGGAATGGAATAGAATAGAATAAAGAATGAAATGGAATGGAATAGAATATGGAATGGAATGGAATAGAATATGGAATGGAATAGAATAGAATAAAGAATGGAATAGAATAAAGGATGGAATGGAATGGAATAGAATAGAGTAAAGAATGGAATGGGATAATGAATGGAATGGAATAGAATAAAGAATGGAATGGAATATGGAATGCAATAGAATAGAATAAAGAATAGAATAAAGAATGGAATTGAATAAAGAATGGAATTGAATAGAATAAAGAATGGAATCGAATTAAATTGAATTAAATTCTTTATTGGCAAAGTGTGATTGGCACACAAGGAATTTGTATTCAGTGCATAAACTCCTAGGGAACTTGCAAAGAGTTCTTGGAGTTCCAGCTATTGCAGCAACCCATTGTCACATGATTGCAATCCGGGCAGTTGATGCCCCACTTGGGATTATGTTACAGGGTTCCATGCTCGCCACTGTAACCTTCTAGCAATCCACTTGAGGGCAAATCTCTTTTCTTCAACTAATGATTATTTGCTTCCCTCTGCGGCAGTAGCTGCATGCACCAGAATGCAGCTCTCACAAGTTCTAACAGCTTCCCCATCCATCACTGTTAGCTGATCTCCTAATCCCCCGGCCCTTCTTTGCTCACGAGTTTGAGAATAATGAACTAGCTTTGGTCTAGATTGCAAACATGTGTGGGCTACCACTTGATAAGAACAAAAAGATAAAACTCTTAATTCTTTGCCCCAGGAGCTGGACTTCTAGCAATAGCACTTAGACTTATATATCACTTCATAGTGCTTTTACAGCCCCTCTATAAGTGGTGTACAGAGTCAGCCTATTGCCCCCAACAATCTGGGTCCTCATTTGACCCACCTCGGAAGGTTGGAAGGCTGAGTCAACCTTGAGCCTGGTGAGATTTGAACTGCCAAATTGTAGGCAGCTGGCAGTCAGCAGAAGTAGCCTGCAGCACTGCACTCTAACCACTGCACCACCTTGGCTCTAAGAATTTATGCCTTGTGTGTGGCAGCTTTTTACCTCTGGATAGTGGTCCGATTACAAGAATAGGGGAAATGCTCTGGCAGGAGTGGTCTCTCCATAAAGGAGGGCTGTAAATGTATTAAAGAAAAAATAACTGCAATTCCAGACCCACTATCCCTACAGCAAATAGATACATTCCCATCTGCTTATTTGTATTGCTCTCTTCTAACTTCAGGTTTATTTCCATTATAGATTTACGGTAATTAGAAGAGAGAAATTGATCTCCCGTTATATGGAGAAACTGAAAAGCCATCCACGCGTCAATGAAGTGGACCCAGAAAGTTTGAGGTGGAGTCCTCTCCTGGTTCCGAATGCAGCGGTTTCTGAAGAAGAGAGGGAAGCTGAAAAAGAGGTAAGGGCAAACCAGGGGTGGGATTGAAAAAATTTAGCAACTGGTTCTCTGACCGATTGCTGGGTGGGTGTAGCCATGGAGGGGCATGGCCTACTTGGCCTCCTGCACCACAGTTTTTGCCCTCCCCAGGCTCTGGAGGCTTCCCTCGAGCTTCCAGGAGGGCAAAAACGGCCTCCCCCAAATTTGGAGGCCCTGCCGGGGGCCGACTTCCAAACTTCCAAAAGGCCCATTTTTCGCCCTCCCAGAGCATCCACACGGGCTCTGCACTTACCTGGCATAATTAATGTCCACGTGGAAACTCCTGAGAGGGGAGGGGCAGGGTGGGCGGGGCCAGCCAGTCCTTCCAACTACCAGCTTGGCGAACCGGATGTAAAATTATCATCTGGTTCACCCAACTGGTCCGAACCGGCTGAATCTCATCCCTGGGGCAAACACATCACTTGATAACCATCTCCTGAACATAAGTAAAAATAAATAAGTGAAGATGATGGGCAGAACAAAAAAAAAAGCTATGTTATGCTGCCCTGACGGTTCTCCCAGCGGAATGGGACAATTCACGGCAGCCAATTCGCCATGGCCAGTCCGCATATGGCCAACTTGTCGTGGCAAACTCTCGGCAGAAAACGGGACAAATCATCACGTCGCCATGGGACAACTTGCTGCTGGACAATTCAACTTAATTTAATTATTTAAAATAATTTTTAAAATGTTATGTTTTTGTCATTCTTATTTCATTTTCTCTCTCCTCTGGCATCCTTTCTTTTCATGATTCTATTCCACTATTTCTTCGATCTTAGTGCCAAGTGGTCCCCTGGCGAGTTGGCCATGGCAAGTTGGCCACGGCGAGTTGTCATAAACCAGGGGTGTCAAACTCAATTTCATTGAGAGATGCATCAAAGTTGTGTTTGACCTGGGGGGTTGGGGGCGTGGCTAGGGGCAAGGCCAGCGCGGGTTCATGTGGTGGCCTGAGCTTTCTACCAGCAAAAACAGGCTTCCGAGGACTGCGTGCAGCCCTCCCGAGCTCTGTTTTTGCTGGCAGAGTTACCACAGGCGAGTCATGCACTGTTTTCAGGGTGGCCCCACAGGCCACCTCTAAGCACCCCGCGGGCCAAATCAGGCCCCTGGGCCTTGAGTTTGACACCCCTGTCATAAACCCTCTCCCAACAGGTTCCATGTGGTTGATTTGTTTCTATAGTTCTGTACATATAGCACAGCTGCAATTGTAACATAAAAGCAGTGTGCTTTAAACCTGGGTGCGGTGAGAAGAGAAGCAGTGAAAACACATGGGTGGAGAAGATCTTTCATGTCCTAAAATCATAGAATTATATGGCTGGAAAGGAGCCCGGAGGTCTTCTAGTCTAGCTCCCCTGCCCACGGCAGGTTTCTCCAAACTTTCCTTGAAAATATCCAGTGATGCACTACCCACTACTTTGGGAGGCAACTTGTCCCCCAATTAATCATTCTATTGTAAGAGAATTTCTTCTTATTTCAAGATTGGATCTCCCTCTCCGATGCTTCTAGCCATTTCTTCTTGTCCTGCCTTCTGGTGTTTCGGAGCAATACCCTTTTCTCTTGACGGCCCTTAAAGTATGGGAAGACTGCTATCAGGCCTCCCCTAAGCCTTCTCTTTGCTAGGGCTCAACATATCTAGTTTCCTGTTCATCTCACGGTTTAGCCACCAGAATCCTTAATAACGGCATCAATTCATTTAACAAATTTTATAGCTGCTCTCCTTGTGGATCATGAGGCAACATTCTTGCTCCTAAAGGCTAATTTCAAATAGGGGTGAAGATTTAAGAGCGTTTTTACACCGGAGTTTGTCGGGAAACAGGCAAGCATCATATCATTTAAGAAGGACTTCTGAGCAGAAGTTAGCTCCAAGAAATATGGGTCAGTTTAAGTGAGCAGAGTGTTGAGAAACAAAGAACAATGTGTTGTCTCTCAGCTTTGACAAGTTTAAGATATGTGCAGGCGTGGGATTCAACCGGTTCTCTGCCCTAATGATTGACTGGGTGGGTGTGTCCATAGTGGGCGTGTCCGTAGTGTGTGACAGGCAGCAGGACAAACAGGAACAATTTGTTTGCTTTGTGTTTTCACTGCTTCTTCCCAAATGCTATGAAACGCACAGGCTTCAGCACAACTGGACGCAGAGTTCAAAAAGTTTTAATTATCTGTTTCTGTGCCTTTTCTGAGATGCTTGAAATCGCATATCCAAGAGCATGATGCTGACAAAAGAACTACAATTACTGTTGCTTTATTAAGGAGCAGTAGTTTTCATAAAATGCAAATTCAATTTGTTTCCTTATTTTGGAGTGGGGTGGGGGAGGAACCTACTTAGAGGAACCTTTTCCGAGAATGCAGCTTTGACAACATTTGGTGCTGATCAGAGCTAACCTATAGCTTATTTCTAAGGCGAAGCAATGCATGAATGAATGACAGCTCAGTGTTGTTTCTGTGCCCTGTTATTTTAACCCTTTTTGTTGCTCAGGCTGAGTGGTTGATGGAGCAAGCAAGTTGTTGGGAGAAAGAAGAGCAGGAGCTGTTCTCCACGAGAGGTAGTAGACAATTGCCTGAAAAAGCCCAGTCTAAAAGCAAGTATTTGCGACCTCAAGAAAATGCAACCGTAGTAATGGAAAAAGAGAAGTCTGCAGACCTGCCAAAAGAAAGCAGTGGAGAAGAGGAGGAGGTGGAGGAGGAAGAGGAAGAGGAGGAAGAGGAGGAAAAGGAAGAAGGGGAGGAGGAGGAGGAGATGGATGGACATCATCAGAATTCTCCTCCGAGGCTGGCAAAACCCCAATGGCTTGCGATGAAGAGAAAGGTCAGTTCCAAACACTGATTCAGAATCTCTTGATTTTTAATGCTAGGCTAACTGCATTTAGGAGCTAAAGCACTTAGATGCCTACCTTTATCTTACAAACAGGTGGATTTTGAAATACCACTAACGTCTTACAGACTTTGGCAATTTAAATATTATTTTCGTGTCAGTCTAAAGTTGAGTCGCCTTACGCATTGTACAGTCTCTTTCCTTTGCAAAAAAAAAAAGTAATTGTGTAGCTTTTTACTGCGCAACGACCTGTTCTGACTTAGGCTTCCCAAGAGCATGAAGCAAACAAAACCCAACATTAATAAAAGTGGTTTTTGTCCCGACCAAAAACTCCTTTTATTAATTTACTGTGAATTCTTCTCATTCACATCCAACAAAGTCTTTCGAGGGAGGATTTACAGTTACAGACCTTATCTGGCTTGGAGAGCTGACAGGCTGATATCTGCAAAACTTGGCAAGGAGTCTCGGAAACATCAAACTAATGAAGTGAACTAATTGTCTCCTTCAAACTCCACTCCCCTTTCACTCCTCTTTTATATCCTCTGGGAGGAGCCATTCGTGGTCTATCTGTGGCTTTACTCCCAAATCGACCCCTGTTCTTTACCTTTTCCCTTTGTCTGGCAACTCTGCGCATGCATACACTGGGTAGAGGCTCCTGCTGTTCGTCTGCCTCACTGATGTCTGACTTTGAAGGCAGCTGGTAACTGGCATACGGCTCTGGTCCCCTCTCTGCCTCCAACACAGAGCCCTTATCAGACTCCAGGACTGGCCCATGTTCCTCCTCATCCTCCTCAATGTCCAAATTTTCTGCCAGCTCTGCTGGCCGCTGGCAAGCTACACCAGGACCCAAAAAAGAATTTAAAAACTAGTGGTGACACTTCCCCCACTCCAGTGCTAAGTTAGATCTGTTCAGGTATCATCTCCTCACTTCATTTCCAGATTGTTGCCTCTTGTGCTTGCTAGATAAAACATCAGATTGTATATCTGTCACAGGTTTAGACCTGATATTAACACAGTGGTACATAATTCTCTAGTTCCTTGTTCACAGTTTACCATGGGATCTCTGCTTCTCTCATTCATGTGCATCCAACAACCCACCATATCCTGTGCAGTGGTGGGTTGTTCTTACTGTCGTTACCGGTGCGCTGATCGCAGTCTGTCTGTGCACGAGGCTGACGTGCCTTGTACCCACACCTGACATGCACTGTGCATGCATGCACAATCCACTGCCTCTCTGACACCCAGCTGCTTGTCGGGGCGCGTGCAGGCTCCACACGTGCGCATGTGCACAGTGTGCCTTTTGGCATAAATACAGCTATAGAGCATGTGCATGCGGGCGGGTGGGCCAAATGAGTCTCCGTACCGGTACGCTCTCAGCTGCTCCAGGCCACTACCGATACAGTTGTACCGGTCAGGACTGGCAGCAACCCACCACTGATCTTGTGGAATAATTGGGACATCGTCACCGTCCTGTCTCCAGTTTGTTATTTTATTGGATTGCATTTTAATAGCCAGAAGATCTCCTGTGTTGCAGGATTATTCTTGTTACAAAGACATGATTTCCCTTTTTTCCCCCTTCCTCTTTGAATACTTTCTTGATGTGATAAGAAAAATATAAATATATTCAATATTTTTAAATTCTTTGTTATTGCCAAACATGATGATTACTTTTTAATTTTTAGTTGTGCTTTGATTGCTAATAACACTTTTGAAATCTTTGTCTGAGGCCATGTGAAAATTGTTTGGAGGTAATCCTTTTTCCTCCCTCCTATATTTTTAAAAGAAAAATTACCGTATTTTTGGGAGTATAAGGTGCACCTTTTCCCTTAAAAAAAGAGGGTGAAAATCTGGGTGTGTCTTATACACTGAATACATCATTTTTTGCCTACTGAAACCCCGTTCCTTTTGCAAAAATGGATTTCCAGAGGGTTTGGGAGGCTTGCAAAGTGCTCCTGAAGGCTGGGGAGGGCCATTTTAGCTTGTTTTTGCCCCCCCAGCCCCCAGGAGCACTCTACAAGCCTCACAAAGCTCTGCATGCCCCTCCTTTAAAAAAAAAAAAAACGAGGCGCGCAGAGGGTTTGGGAGACCTGCAGAGTGCAAAAACTTTTTTTAAAAAAGTGTACCTCTTCAAAATCATGGTGCGTCTTATATATACTCCAGTGCATCTTATAGTCCGAAAAATACGGTAATAGCTTTAATGTTATCCTCAAAACCAATGTGATAATTTGTAATGTTGGATTTTGCCCCTTACCAGAGGGAGCCCCCTTGTGGAGTACTGTGAAGCAGTTACTGTGGCAACTCTATAGCGCTGTACAATAGAATCCATTTTAAGGCACAACAGGCTGTATCTTAACAGAACACACACCCCGAAGGGTGTTGGGGTTGTCTTATCCCCACAGTATTTGTTTCCAGAGAATAAGTAATCTGTACCAAGTTTAGTTGAAGTTGCTCGAGGTGTTGCAGGGTTATGCTGGAACATACACAAACACAGTAATTAATACACAACAAATAATTTAATGTATATTTAAGTTTATACACCATTGCACGCCACCCAAAGTCAGTGATGGGCAGCTACATATATTAGTTAAATAGATAATGGATATTAATTGTATGTTAATATAATAATAATGATGATGATGATGATGATTGTATGTTAATATAATAATGATGATGATGATGATGATAATAATAATAATAATAATAATAATAATAATAATAATAATGGGAATTTGAACAAACATTCCACTTCTGGTCTCTTGAAAAGCTCTTGTAATCCAGTGGTCATTAAAGTTTCAGTAGATGTTGCGTATTTTTAAATTATATTATTGGAAAGGTTATATAAAGCACTTTGAATTCCAATGGTCTCAAATTTGGAATGCCTCAATCTCGGTTGAAAACATTTGTTTGACTTAATAGTAGTTGTAAGTTGTTTTGAGTTGGAAATGTTTCCAATATGATTGAGATGACCCATTTCAGATGCAAAACAATTCTCTCTAGTTTGAAACAATTATTTCAAACTCAAAAGGAGTGTGAATTGTTAACAGTTTAAATTTGAAACATTTTTTTAATGCTATTACCCTGTTTCCCCCAAAATAAGACCCAACTGGAAAATAAGTCCTAGCATGATTTTTCAGGATGCTCGTAATATAAGCCCTACCCCCAAAATAAGCTCCAGTTAAGATCGTCAACCAGATGGATGCATTCAGTACCATATTTCCCCCAAAACAAGATTTAAACAGAAAATAAACCCTAATGCATCTTTTGGAGCAAAAATTAATATAAGACCCAGTCTTATTTTCAGGGAAAACATGGTACTTCCCAGACTTTTTCAGGATGCTGTATAGCTTTAGCTTGAAAATTCTGATCAAAACTCCAAATCTGAGCCTTTGTTGTAAGATTTTTTTAGAAGTATCTTTACAGATTTAGCCAATTTTATTTATACGATATAGACGTATTTCATTCTTCATTAAATTAAATAAGTCAGAAAGAAAAATGCAGCCTAGCAGTAGTCACTTATTTTGCTTTTTAAAGTCTAGTTGAAGCCTTGATGATGTTCTGTTGACTTAAGGTTGCCTTAGTTTGGATTTTGCCAAAGAGGGATGTTAATTATTCCACCCAACTTTAACATATTTCACATTATTTTTAGAGGCCTTTCATATTGAAAAAGAAAAGGGGTCGTAAACGCCGAAAGATTAATAGCAGTGTTACAACGGAGACCATTTCTGAAACCACCGAAGTTTTAAATGAGCCTTTCAACAACTCCGAAGAAGAGCAGCCCGTGGCACAACTGGAGCCAAATTGTGAGACGGATGGAGAACATGACCAAGTGAAGACTGGGGGGCCAACCATGTTGCAACACGGGGAAGAGGAAGAACAAGAGGAAGAGGAGCAGAAGAAAGACAATCAATGTAACCCGAAAGAGAGTCCATGCAGAGGTGAGTCTCAAAGGTTTGAGAATATCAGGGGTGGGCTGCTGGGAGTTCGCATAGATTCGGGCGATCCTCTAGCTAGGGTTCTTCCCACTTCGGCGAACTCCCAAATGCCACCCTGGGCTGGCTTTGCCCACCCTGCCCTTCCCACCGTGCCCTTCCCAGGAGTCTCCACGTGGCCTGTTCATCATGCAAGGTAAGCTCATGGAGGCTCAGGGAGGGCAAAAAACGGGGCCTCCTGGAGGTTCCGGAAGTCCAGAAACGGGCCTGTTTCTGGCCTTCAGAGGGCCTCCAGAGTCCTGGGGAATCAGTTTTCACCCTCCCGGAGGCTCAAGAAAAACCTCCGGAGCCTGGGGAGGGCAAAGAACGCCCGCCCCTACTGTGATGCTGGAGGCTGACTAGGCCACACCCACTATGGTCACGCCCACCCAGCAACAGGGCAGCGAACCCGTTACTGGAATTTTTGAAGCCCACCCCTGTTTGAGATAGATGGAGAGCAGTTTTCAACATGTGGAACTGAGTATAAATTGCATTAAACTTAGCTGGACACTTTGCAGAGGCTTCTTGGATGGAAGTGAGTGCCTTAAATTACCGTTCGTGAGTTGCTGATTCCTTGATATGAAAGGTCAGCGCTTGCGGTAAAAATAGCTATGTTTCTAACATCATCATATAAATGAAATGCAAATTTTGAATAATTTTTGCTGCTGCTTTTTGTCTTTGTGTAAAGTTGGAGAGGGTATCCCCTCCCCCATTTCTTTCTTTCTTTCTGTTTGTTAAAGTTTAATTTTTAATCAGATCACTCCACTTTTTGTTGTCCCATAGCAGAGTTTTAATACTTTTATTTCTTTTACTGACAATTTTCAATAATGCAGTTCGAAACACTTAATCCCAGAACAATATTCTGGAATGCATAATTTATTCCTCTGTTCATTGTCAGTAGTATTGATCCAGGGAAAATCAGGAAGGCATGTTTTATGTTCCTGTTGTTTCTTTCTTTTTAATGCTGTGCTTCTAATTGGATGAATAAGCTCCTCTCTATCTTTTCCTTCCTTCCTTCCTTCCTTCCTTCCTTCCTTCCTTCCTTCCTTCCTTCCTTCCTTCCTTCCTTCCTTCCCCTTGCTTACTCTTCTACATCTTTCTTAGATTAATTATTTGGCAGAAAGGGATTTGGGCAACAGAGTAGAAGCTCTCTAGCAAAGCCAAAAGCAAGTTGTGTGTATGATTGTTGCAAGACAGGTCATGGTTGTTTGTAGCAGTTGGCCAGAAAGACGATGAGGGAATTGTTTCCAATTTAGAGGAGCATGACCCAGCCGTTCTGAAATGCTCCCTCAGAAGACCCAATGAATCCAAAAATAGTGACTGAAAACTTCATCAGCCAGACTAGATTTAACCATAAAATCCAGCAGCTCCACCTCTTTGTACATATTCTTCCACCGGTGTTAAAAAGAATTTCATCCACTCAGGCAGAGAGTGGATGTTCTTGCCAGAGCAGGGGTGTCAAACTGGATTTCTTCGATGCAGGATCCGCATTGTAGTTCTCCTTTGCCCCATTGTCGGCCTAAACGGCCTCCTGCAGCATTTTACAGCCAAAGCGGGAGTGGGGGGGGAGGTGCAGGCATTCTGCCGGCCGAAAACTGGCAAAAAACGGATGGGGCCTAAGGAGGAATCCCGCATGACCCATTTTCAGCATCCCTGGCCGCCAGCAAATGGGCCATGCGGAGGGCTCCCGAGCAGTGGTGAGATCCAATTTTTTTACTACCAGTTCTGTGGCCGTGGCTTGGTCAGCATGTCTTGGTGGGGTCATGTGACTATGTAGTCATGTAACTGGGGGATCAAAAGACAGAAACTCACTTTAACAATGTCCTGCCGGAGCAGGGTTGGAGTAGGTGACCTCGAGGTCCCTTCCAGCCCTGGATTATCCTCTGAAGCTGCATCTAATGCCAGGTTTGTAGATCTTCCTTCCTCTTCTTTTTCCCTCCCTCCCTTTCTTTCTTTCTCTTTCTCTCTCCCTTCTCTGTCTCTCTCTCTGTCTCTCTCTCTCTCTCTGTCTCTCTCTCTCTCTTTCTCAGCACCCCCACCCTCCCTTTTTGGCCTAGCAAGCTTCAGGGAAGCCTGCTGGAAGCAAATCCCCCCCCCCCCGTTTCCTGAGTACCTGTAATAAAAAAAAATGCTTAAAAAGGAAAAAAAAGTTCCGAAGATCCACTGTGTGCTGTACGATTGTTGGAACAATCGTACAGCACACAGAACAAACTTGCCCAAACTGGTAGCATTTCGCCCCTGCTCCCAAGCCTCATTCTCAGCCAGAAAAGTGCTGTTGGAGGCTGGGTAGGCTGAAAACAGGCTGCTGAGGGGGAGAGGCTGTACGTGGCCCGTTTTAGCTGGCAGAGGCACCACGGGACGGTCCTTTGATAATTCCAGGTGAGCCCCACGGGCTAGATTCAGCTGCAGGCCTTGAGTTTGCTACCTCTACTCTAGAGATAACTGAGGCAAGTTCTTTGCACTTGTTTCTTTGCATGTGAACTCGGAACAAGCCTAGCAAAATAATCACTCACCCTTTGAGTTTCTTCTCCTTATAGGAATTGTCAGAAGACAGTTTTCTGCTCAGCTCTATTCAACATGAATTTTGGGAAGCAAATTTTGGGGGGCGACAGGTTGTTTCTCCAAATATGTTCCCCTGTCTCTCTGGAAATTAGGTTTCTATTTGAAAAATGTCACTCCTTCAATAGTTAGATCTAATAAGACAGTATTTAATTCTACTGCCTTTGGTATTAGTAAAAGTCATGTTCAAACAGAAGGAGGTGATTTACTTACTTAATTAGGTTTTATAGTATCCTCAAATTGTATTTGGTTACTTAACTTTTAAGACCTGGTCTCAGACTGCCATAAAACATTAGTTCATATGTTTGCTTGGGGCTTATTCTTTAGCACTCACAGTTCCTTTTCAACTAGTCCAATCAAGCCTGTTATGGTTTGCCAATTGCACGGGGACAGATAAGACAGCACTCCGGAGCATTAATATCATTTCCCAGAGGATCATTGGTTGCCCTCTTTCCTCTTTGGAAGAGCTTTATAGCTCCTGTTACCATAAGAAAGTTCAAAGCATTATTTAAGATCCATCTCATTCTGGGCACACTTTTTTTTTGAACTATTACCATCTGGCACACGGTACAGGTTAATAAAACCAAGGAAAAATAGGATGAAAAACAGCTTCTATCCCAGGGCAGTAACTATATTGAATTCTACGGTATAGTGCAATATTAATGCAATATCGGGGATTTTCAGTTCAATTGTATAGAATGCGAAGAATGTGTGTTTGTGTTTTATTTTTATAGTTATAATGTACAGTGAATATGGCTTTTCATTTCGTTTTATGATGTGTAATTACAATAAAGTAAACTGTTAGCTTATTATTTTGATGCATGATTTAGGTGCAACATATACTTTTTAAAAAGAAAGGCAGGTAAATTGGGCACTAATAATGATTACTTTCCTATAGCTTTTTAACCTATAAAAATAATCCTCATTCTGCAATGTTTGGATGTCACATGAAGGTAAATGTTTATCTAAAAAAGTTTTATGTAGTAATATTCTTCTCCTTTCCCCCCCTGAACAATATATTTAGTAAATAAGGCAGAATTCTATAGAGCCTTAGTTTAGGATAGTTTGCTTCCTTTGGTAATTGATCAACAGAATGGAAATCTGGAATGCTTTTGGTATTCTGGAGTTTGGATCAAACAAAATCTAGACACACACAGAGGGAGAGAGAATGGCAGTAATAAATGTAGATTGTCCCTTCTACTTCTCAGTAGAGATTCCCAAACTTTCCAGCATTATTCCACCTTGTCCCTCAGCCTTTTCCTCCTCCTCTCCCTGCGTGCAGTATGAAAAGGATCCAGTTTCATTCTGCGCACAGATAAGAATACCTGAAATGTACATCTCACAGCAGGGACCTCCCCAAACCAGCCGTTCTGATGCACGTCCCTACAACTTACTAATATGCAAGAAAATTGCAGTGATGTTATATTTCTCTGCCCGAAAAATTGAAATCGTTCTTTTGCCTCAGGGGTCTATGGGTCACAAAAAGGTCAAGGTGTGGTTATGGTATGGTCAAAAGTCCACATATGTCGTAATGACCTCCACCCTTGATTTGCTTTACCAAACTTTCTTGGCATTTGTGCTTCGGCTGTTTGGTGTCAGGTTTCCGAAAGATGCCCTAATTAATTCATGAGCCTCGAGCCAAGTTTCAAAAGAAATCCAGTCACTTCTTAGGAACACCATTTTGGCAATAACCCATCGCAGTCAGATCTGACCTCATTTTAATTTTGACTGAACTTTGCCCCTGTTTCTTTCCTCCCCTCAGTCTGTGTCATATGAGTTGACATTTGGTTTAATTGATTATTTAACTAAACCCTTGGTGTGAGAATATATCAGAACAAGAATATACCGGTATACATAATCTAGTTATAATCATTTTGAATTTGACTAACTTGGCTTCCCCCCACCCCCTTTCTTCCCCATTCCTCACAGTTATGGCCGAAGATGATGTGGATGTCCTCAAAGAAAGCACTAGAGACAATCTCGAACCCGTAATGCACAAGCAGGGATGGCCTAAAAGCATGAAGCAGTCTTCATCCAGGCGGAGGCAAAATAAAGAGAGAAAACCAGGGTTTAAGCTTAATTTGTACACACCACCTGAGACCCCTATGGAGCCCGACTGTCAGGGGAAGGGAGAGGAGGCAGAGGAGGTGGCTGAAAAAGATCCATCATCGGCTTCTTCTCTGCCAGAAAAAGGGGAAAACTCTGAAGCCGTTTTCTCAAACGAGGACGAAGGGAGAGATCTGGTGTCTGAGTATCTAGAACTTCCCCGGATGGAAAAGACAGATGTCGTGGATGAAAGCAACATCGAAACGGAAGGTATGAGTAGTCAAGAGAAGGACCGGCAAGAGGAGAAGATCCTGGAGAAAGATGAGCCTGAGCCTAGAGAAGAACACGAGGGAAAGAAGCAGCCTTGTAATGAGGAGGGACATGAGGACGAAGACGAGGCTGGAAGCCACCCGGGTTCAAAGGAAACAGAGGAGGTCGTATCAGGCGAAGCTTTCAAAGAAGCGCCTGAGAATCAAGAAGCTTTTGTAGAAGCCGAAGAACTGAGTGGCAGGCCAAATGAAATGGATTTGATGGACCGTAAAGTTGACTTTTCGCCCAAGTGTAACAGTGATCTTAAAGAGCTTCCTGCTCTTCTGGAACCTGAGCCTGACCCAAGAGAGGAAAGCGCAGAAAATTCCAGCGAAGCCAGTAGCCATGAACTCAACTGTGTGTTCAAGGAGACGAATCCAGAAACTCTGGAAATAGACTCCGAGACCATCCAGGCAGTCAATTCTTTAACCCAGGAATCAGCAGAGCAGGAAGACGCGTTCCAGGATTGTGTGGAGACCCAAGAGGCATGCCAGAACCTGCAGAATTATTCCAACACGGCCCAAAGCCCACCAGCAGCTCCCTTAGAGGATTGTCAGCCGTCAGATCACAGCAGCCCCGTTTCGTCTGTCCAGTCTCACCCAAGCCAGTCGGTTCGTTCGGTGAGCAGCCCAAATGTGCCTGCCCTAGAAAGCACTTACACCCAGATGAGCTCAGATCAGAGCGGCATCTCGGTGTCATCCCTGCAGAACATGGAAACCAGCCCCATGATGGACGTCCCGTCGGTGTCGGACCATTCCCAGCAGGTGGTCGATAGCGGGTTCAGCGATCTGGGTAGTATCGAGAGCACAACGGAGAACTATGAGAACCCGAGCAGCTATGACTCCACCATGGGCAATAGCATCTGCGGGAACAATGCGTCGCAAAACAGCTGCTCGTACAACACTCTCACCTCGAGCAACCTGACCCAGAGCAGCTGCGCTGTAACCCAGCAGATGTCGGGAATGAACAGCAGCTGCAGCATGATGCAGAGCGCCAGCATCAACTCGCCCCCTCCTTGCAGTGTCAAATCCCCCCAAGCCTGCGGGGTCGAGAGGCCTCCCAGCAGCAGCCAGCAGCTCTCCCAGTGCAGCCTGGCCACCAACTTCAGCCCTCCTCTCCAACTGAGCGAAATCGCCGAGGCCGGCAGTGCCAACGTCGGCTTGTACGAACGGGTGGGCCAGGGGGAGTTTGCAGCAGGGCATTACCCGCAGCCTTCCGCCACCTTCAGCCTGGCTAAACTGCAGCAGCTGACCAATACCCTGATGGACCATTCGTTGCCTTACAGCCATTCAGCGGCCGTGACTTCCTATGCAAACGGTGCCTCTCTAACCACTGCGCTCAGCAGCTCAGGCCTGGTCCAGCTCTCTCAGCCTTCCCACCCGGTTCCAGGAGGGGGCCAAGTCCAGGCGACCATGACTCCTCCCCCTAACCTCACTCCTCCCCCCATGAATCTACCACCTCCCCTTCTGCAGCGCAACTTGGCTACATCTAACGTTGGCTTGTCCCATACCCAAAGACTTCAAACACAGATGGCCGGCAAAGGCCATGTTTCTGTTAGGACTAAGTCATCTTCTCTGCCACCATCAGCAGCCGCCACCGCCCATCAGCCACAGCTTTATGGGCGCACGTCACAGTCTGTGGCCATGCAAGGGCCGGCCCGCACCTTAACCATGCAGCGTGGCATGAACATGAGTGTGAACCTAATGCCAGCTCCCGCGTACAACGTCAATTCGGTGAATATGAACATGAACACATTGAACGCCATGAACGGTTACAGCATGTCTCAGCCGATGATGAATGGAGGCTACCACGCCAACCCCGGTTACATGAATCAAACCGCTCAGTACCCCATGCAGATGCAGATGGGGATGATGGGCACCCAGGCTTATGCTCAGCAACCCATGCAGACTACCCCGCACAGCAACATGATGTATTCCCCTCCTGCGCATCATGGCTACATAAACCCCAAGCAGTCTTTGAACAGCTCCTACATGCGGAGGTAGGAGCCTGGGTCCCAATGCGCGCGGGGGGGGGAGATGTTCCCCCCCTCCCTGCCAAGCAAGCCTGCAAGGGGTGGACCTGCCTCAATGCGTTGCTGTTTCGGAGCGTGTGATTCAAAACCAGCAATTGGTGTAAATGCAAAAAAAAAACAAAAACACTGGTTTGTGGCACCACGAAAAACGTGTATGCAGAGAAAGCCTTACATAACGTCCTTTTAGTTTTTGTTCTGTTTGCAATTTTGCTTTGTTTGCAAAGTTTTTTTGTTTTTTTTTAAATACAATTGGTGTGGGAAAACATGTGTTGCGAACGTGCAAACTCAGCCGAGGGTTCGCGTGCCATTTTGAATGTGCCTCTTCCTCTTTGACTCCAGCTCTTCTGGAGCCTATCTGACTGTGCTGGCTGTCAGCTTTCCTCCCTCGTCTCCACCATGTAAATGCCTTTTCGCATTGCATTCGTTGGATTATTTTGTTCCTCAAAGTGGACACTTCTGCATGCCGCTGTCTTTGTTAGTGACAGTGCGTTTTGTAGTACTGTACAAGTGTTGTGCTTAACAGTAAGCCATTTCCTTAATTGGTGAGTCTTTTGCCTTGATTAGGTTGTTCCTCTTTAAGAGGTATTAATATATATATATATATATACATGCATACATAACATATATATTTTTGCTAATTAGATTTTTTTAAAAAAGCATTGAAAATGATTCCAATTTTGATTTGATCAGTTTCTGGGTACTGTTCATTGGGAAATTCCTCTCTGTGATTGCACAAATCTGATTCCCCCCCCCCCCCCTTGGAGCTGATCCAGAAGACTATCATGGTGAATTGAACCTTTGAATGGCAAATATTTCATGAAAGATTATTCTCCTTTTTTGTTCAGATAACAGATCAATTTTGGTTAAGAAGTGGGGGGGGGAGGCAGCTTACTGTTACACAGGTTTTTTTTAAAATTAAGACACAGGCATCTATTGTTTAAAGGAAGCATTATCTGTGTGTAAACAAGTTTTTGAAACATTTTCATACGCAGATAAATTTGCAGGAATTTTTTTTTTAAAAAAAAATTGTGAATTTGGTGTAAAGTTGCTATTTTAAGGAAATGCCTCTAAACTTTACATTTTCATTCCATCTGTAGATTTTTCTACCTTTATAAAATACGGGAGTTATTTTTTAAGAAAAGTAAATAGAACAGTAGCGTGTGAATAGGTCAAATGAAGTTTAAAGAACGCATGTAAAAAAAAAAAAGCAAATGGTATTTGTGTCTGTTTATATGGTTTCCTTTTCTCCCCCTGCCCCCTTTGATAGCCTTTGTACCTGTTCAGAGTGACAGTACGAGCCAAAAGTGGTTCCATCCATGTATAAAAAATACACACGGTGAAACTTCTTGTATTTATGTTAACTTTTTAGTCAGTCACTTAAATAAAACAAAAACAAGCTGTACATTTTGACATAAAAATAAATTATGAGCCACTTTAGCCTACTGTCTTGAGATAACTGATGCAGTTGGAAATAATGATGATTTTTGCCATCGGTTCTAGTTCACAGGACCTGATTCAGAATAGCCATAGCACTTAGACTTATATACCATTTCATAGTCCTTCTGCTGCCCTCTCTAAGCGGTTTACAGAGTCAGTTGAGTGAGCGAAAATGAAAAAAATAAAGCCTAATCCAGATAAAATAATTGCAGTTCTAAAATCAAGATGTCTTGTTGTTGTTAGTTGCAAAGTTGTGTCCGACCCATTGTGACCCCATGGACAACGTTCCTCAAGGCCTTCCTGTCTTCTATCATCCTCTGGAGTCCATTTAAGCTCACACCGACTGCTTCAGTGAATCCATCCAGCCACCTCATTCTCTGTCATCCCCTTCTTCTTTTGCCCACAATCATTCCCAGCATGAAGCTCTTCTCCAGTGAGTCCTTCCTTCTCATTAGGTGGCCAAAGTCTCTTGAGTTTCCTCTTCAGGATATGGCCTTCTAAAGAGCAGTCAGGGTTGATCTCCTCTAGGACTGACCAGTTGGGTCGCCTTGCAGTCCAAGGGACTCACAGGAATCTTCTCCAGCCCCATAGTGTAAAGGGTTAAAGATGCCTTGAGTTGAGATAAACTCCTGGTAACTCTACTCAGTGGCCTTGGTGCTCATTTGGTTTTATTTTGATATTTCATCACATTTTCCCATCATGTTTTTGCATCTTGCTCACAGAGGCATTAGAATTAGATCAATGAATCTGCCTCCCCTTACAGTACACTTTAAGCAAATAGCTGTTCAACCTTTCTGTTTAAGTCAGGGGTGTCAAACTCAAGGACCGGGGGCCGTATCCAGCCCATGGGGTGCTTAGATCTGGCCCATGGAGTCGTCCTGGAAACCATGAAGGACTGGCCTGCGGTGCCTCTGCCAGGGAAAATGGAGCTTGGGAGGGCCGCATGCAGCTTTTCCAAGCTCTGTTTTCCCTGGCAGAGGGTTGCAGGAGAACATCGCAGCTGAAAATTGAGCTCATGAGGGCTGCATGTTGCCCTCCTGGGCTGTTTTCGCTGGTAGATGGTTGCAGGAGGGGGTCGCAGCTGGAAACGGAGCTCGAGAGCCTGTTTTCCCTGGTAGAGCACTCTGGCCACCAAAGGCACCCCTGACACAAAAGATGTCGAGCTGGCCACGCCCATCCTGGACCCCTGAAGTCAAGCACAACCCTGATATGGCTCTCAATGAAATTGAGTTTGACACTTCTGGTGTAAGTGATTGTAATCCCATAAACCACCATGATAAGTTGCTCCATGGTTGCTGAAATGCTCTTCCTAACATTAAACCATGATCTGCCTCTCCACGTTTTGCTCAACAGGGTACTCTCCCTTTGATATCCCTTCAAATACTTGAAGATCGACCCCTGTCCAGGCTCTAGGAACCAAGCGTGCCCAAATCTATCAAACTCTTCCATTTCACGAAGGTGAAATTTTCACAGATGGAAGGAATGACGGAACATAGTTTAAGGGAGCTGGGTGTAGGTGAATACCTCACTTCTAGGTTCATCTGCTGCGGCTTTAGATGTCCAGAAGTGATGTCTGGAAGACATGATGATAAATAAATAACTGAAATTAAATCTGAACAAGAAAAATGGGTTCAGTGTTGAAAACTGCTCATGCTCATAGCATTTAATAGCAATAGCAATAGCCGTTAGACTTATATACTGCTTCATAGGGCTTTCAGCCCTCTCTAAGCGGTTTACAGAGTCAGCATATTGCCCCCAACAACAATCCGGGTCCTCATTTTACCCACCTCGGAAGGATGGAAGGCTGAGTCAACCCTGAGCCGGTGAGATTTGAACTGCAGAACTGCAGTCAGCTGAAGTAGCCTGCAGTGCTGCATTTAACCACTGCGCCACCTCGGCTCCTAAGAATTTGAAATCTCCATATCTCCAGGAAAAGTGTCCGCCATTGATTAAACAGTTATGGGTTTTGTCGTCTCAACAAACACTATCGTGTTAAAAGGGGCAAATCCAAAACATTTCCAAATGATATTGAGGGAAAGTTAAATATAGTTCATTTGTGGAGATGGGTGACAAAATAATATAAAATAATTCTGCTCAGAAACTTGGTGGGAACAAATGTGAGCACCTGACCACCAGTGGTGGGATTCCAAATCTTTTCCTACCAGTTCTATGAGAGAGCGCTTTGCGCATGCAGCACTCAAAGACCGGCCTCAGTGTCAGCACTGGTGCGTTGAGCTGTTTTTTTAAGCTCAGCTGAGGAGCGGCAATCCACTCTACTGCGCGAATCAGCTGAGTGAAAAAAAAAAACAAGGGAATATAGGACAGGGGCAGGGCCAGCCAGTATTTGCTGATTCTCTGAACTCAAAATTTCCACTACTGCTTTGGCCGAACCAGTCCAAACCGGCTGAATACCACCTCTGCTGACCACCATCTATGCCAAGAACTTCACAAGTGCTCAACTGCTCTCTCTTAACAAAACTCCCACAAAAATATTTGTGGGCAACTTATCTAGTCCTGCTAATTTGCATCTGGAGGTGATTATTTGTGCTTCACTGGTGTTCTTTAAAAACAAAAGGACCCCCAGTGAAGCGCAAGTCACCATCCCTCCCGAAGAAAATAATTATGTGTGTTAACCTCGATTTGTTGGTGGTGTTAGTGATGATGATGATAATGATGATGATGATGATGATAATAATAATAATAATAATAATAATAATAATAATAATCCCAAATTGATCCACTACAAAATTAAGATTTCTTTATTCAAGTTTATGGATTATAATCTAACATGCTGCTCTGATGTGGTTAGTAAGTAGTTAATGACCCAAAGGATTACATCCCGCAGTGGAGTGATTTAAGATAACAATGACGATGACGACAACAACAACGATGACGATGATCTGTTTTAGGTGCTATTTGGTTCTCCAAGTAAGTTGCTCTTCTTTTTTTGCACACTCTGGAGTCCTTGGTGCTCTCTGGGGTTGGTGCTTTGCATGCAGATTTGCTTCAATGCATCCGTGCCCTGTTGATGTTGCCTAGCTGGGTAATAAAACATCTGTGAAGCAACAACCAAGTTCAGAAAGTCCTCAGGACTCCACAGTTCGACCCAGACTTACACACTGTGTGTATTCTCTTTCTGCACACTGTACACCGTTAAATACAGTGTCATCGCCAGACTTGGTTGCAGGAGTTCCTTTCTTCTTTTCTGCAGAAGAGCTGCTTTCCTCATCTTCTGCAAGCTCCCTATTAAAAGGCTGCCCTCCGTCGCTCCTTCTCTGCATATAATCAAGCTGAAAATAACTTAAAAGACATGTGAAGGGCTTTCGATTGCAGCCACCTCCCCGCTCCTACCTCATTCCTTTCTTAGTTGGTAACAAATGACTCTCTCTACCTAATGGTTTTTCACACTCCTTGATTATTTTGTAGCTACTTATTTCCCAAGAAACGGAATGTTAAATCTCTGCGTGGGCCTTCTCCTCTTTGCTTGTGTTGAGCCTGTTGGTGGCATTTTTCCTTTCCAAGGCCAGCTTTATGTCCAGTTCCCGGAGCTGTTTCAGGAACCCGCGGTTCGGAAGGATGCATCTGTGCTGGAGCACCTGGCCAATGGCATCCACCACAGTCATGTGCTTGTAAATCATCAGATAGGCTAAGACCAAGGCTGCTGAGCGGCTACGCCCCATGGCACAGTGGACCAAGATCTTGTCTGCAAAGATCAAGAAACCAAAACAGAGAGACAGAGAAAACACTGAGATTTGGCATCAGCGACTTAGACTTTTGACCTTGTGCTCTTGGATAATGCACAGATCCACAGGGGACACAGCGGGTGCAAGGATCTTGAAACTTAGGATCCAGTGGTGACTGTCTTTTAAAGAATCCACTACAGTGCTCCTTGTGGGCTTTAAGGTTCATGAGAACAAGAGCTCTTGAAATCCGTGAAAATGGACGAAAACAGGGATAGAGTCAAGCCACATTTCAGTGGTGTAAACAGTAGTTTAGATGTAGCTCATGCTTGGGGGAGAAAGAGATGGGGGGGAGAAAGAGATGGAGAAAGGGAGAGGGAGGGAAAGAGATGGAAAGAGAAGGAGAGGGAGAGAGGGAAAGAGATGGAAAGAGAAGGAGAGAGAGAAAGGGAGAAAGATGGAGAAAAGAAGAGAAGAAGAAAGGGACAGAGGGAGAGAGAAGGAGAAAGGGACAGAGGGAGAAAGGGAGAGAAGAAGAAAGGGACAGAAGGACAGAGAGAGGGGGGACAGAGAGAAGAAAGGGACAGAGGGAGAAAGGTCACATGCTTTTCTTTTAAGCAGAATAGAAAAAATGCCCTTCAAATCTTAGCACCAAAGGTCTATTTTCTCACAAATTAGGGATACACTTCTAATTTGACTTGTACTGTTCAATGTAAAAGACCACTCTAAGTCATTTTCTAATCGCAAAAATCAAACAGAACAATGGCAAAGAGTTTACTGACCATCACCCAAAAATCAGGTGCGAGTTGAGCTCAACCTGCAGGGGACTTTATTTTTAAGAAGGAATAAACAGTGTCACCTGTGACTTATCTTCCTGATAGTAATACCATAACTTCACATAGAAAGATGCAGGTCATCTTGACTTTTTTTTTTGACCTCCTGCAGAAGCCTCTGATCCTCCTATAGGCTTGGAAGGTGGAATGTAGGTGAAAAACAAGTGATACAATCCAACACAAGATACTTGTGCCTGTTATAGTTTTTTCACCCCGCAGATGTCTACAGTGGACAGTTACGTGGGAGAGAATTTTGACACCTATTTAACTGAAAGCCTAGCAAGGCCTTTAGTTCTCAGGATGCTAAAGAGTTTTCCAGAGTTTTGAGTGTAGGGACTCTCTGAATATTCTTATCCTGATTCATATTTGAATTGATCATTTAAAACGGGTGTCAAACTCAAGGCCTACAGGCCAGATTAGGCCTACAATATGGTTGGATCCAGCCTGCGGGGCCGTCCTGGTCTATACAATGTCGAGGAAAGATCAGGTCAGGTCTACCCAGAGCGAGGAGGAAAGATGCCAGCAGTTTGGGGAGTGGCATCAAGCTGGCTATGCCTACCCAATCAGCCATGCCCAGCCACCATTGGTGGGATTCAAACATTTTTACTAATGGTTCTGTGGGTGTTTGTTTATGGGCGTGACGGGAAGGATACTGCAAAATCTCCACTCCCTCCCCACTCCAGGGGAAGGATACTGCAAAATCCCCATTTCCTCCTGATCAGCTGTGACTCTGGAGGCAGAGACTAGATGGGGGCGGGTCCAGTCAGAGGTGTCATTTACTGGTTCTCCAAACTACTCAAAATTTCCACTACCAGTTCTCCAGAACTGGTCAGAACCTGCAGAATACCACCTTTGCCACACCCCCGAGGTTAACCACAGCCCTTATGCAGCCCTCAATGAAGTTGAGTTTGACACCCCTGTTTTAAAGAGATGAATAGGAACTATATGGTTGTGGCATTCGAAGAATCTGGGGCAAAATATTTTCCCCTTAAGGATTCCTCAACCCAAGATATAAGAAACTATGGGTGTGGAGTGAACCCGCGCATCAGTCGCTTGCAAGCTTTAGGTGTGCTTACTGGTCTCATCCTGGAGTGCTTCATGGATGAACTCGGCAGCAGAGTAGAAGAACTGGCTCAGGTTGAAGGTGGGAAGATCGTCTGCCTCCACTCCATGGTACTGGATGGCCATGTCTTCGTAGTAGTTGGGCCCCGTATCCACATTCCATCGTCCATGGGCTGCGTTGAGCACATGGGTGAAGCCAGCTTTCTCCAGGCTGTACCGATCAAGTGCCGTTTTCCTGGGCCAAAGCAGAAGGGGCTTCTTTTATTTGACAAAAATCCAAATGGGTGGCCATAACCATACGAGCCCCATCTTTTTTCCCTTTGAATGACATGTTTCAAAGCGACTAGGGCTCTGATCCCACACTCACAGTGGCCATCTAGATTTTTGCACCCCTCCCTGCTTCGGATACAGGTGTCAGGTTCCAAATAGCATCCAAAAGTAAATCAGAGTCCGAGGCAAAAGATTCCTCAAAGTTCCCATTTATTAAGAGAGCCATATTGGCACATCTGGGAAAACCCGAATCCGAAAGCTTCCCAGTTTTCCCCACCCAGTTGAAAGTTCAAGATCCTGCCTCCATACCCACAAGTCCATCACATGGTCCAATCTTCCACTGCCATACTGGCAGTTCCACCCATCCAGTTCTGGCCAGGTGCAGAGTCAAAGGATGACCTTGGCTTTCTAGAAAGAATTTTGTTATGGCTACATATCATCCAACTCCGTATAATCCTCCCTCCCATTTTCCCACAATAGATAATGCATAGTAGAATAATAGAAAGTATGGCAAGCCTGAGGTCCAAAAGAAAAGTTGGCCGCAGGTCTGACACAGGTGGGAATGGGACAACTTGCCACAGCCAACTTGCTGCAGTAAACTCACCATGACCAACTCGGCAAGACCAACTCTCCACAGCCAACTCATTATGGCCAGCTTGCTGTGGGACAACACAGCATGGCCAATTCTCCACAACTAACTCATCATGGCCAACTCACTGGGACAACTCTCCACAGCCAACTCATGGCCAAGTTACTGTGGAACAACTTGCCATGGTCAACTCACCATGGGACAACCTGCTACAGGACAATTTAACAATTCTATTTAATTATTTAAAACAAATAAAAATTATTTTAATTTTTGCCATTCACATTTCATTCTTTTCCTCCTTTCTTTAAGGATTCTGTCCCATCATTTCCTTGATGTTAGTGTAACTCTTGTCCCGTAGCGAGTTGGCTGTGGCAAGTTGACTGTGGTGAGGTAGCCATGATGAGTTGGCCATGGAGAATTGGCCATGGAGAATTGTCATAGACCAGGGGTGTCAAACTCAATTTCATTGAGGATTGCATTAGGGTTGCATTTGACCTCAGTGGGCCAAGTGGGCGTGGCTGGGGTGGGCATGGCCATGGTAGGCATGGGTAGCTTGATGTCCAACAGCCCTCCTCAAGTGAAAACGGAGCCCAGGAGGGCCGTTTGCAACCCTCACAGGCTCTGATTTTGCTGGCAGAGGCACTGCGGGCTGGTCCTCCTCTGTTTCTAGGGCAGTCCTGTGGTCCAGATTTAAGCCCTCCATAGGCCAGATCTGGCACATGGGCCTTCAGTTTGACACCCCTGTCATAGACTCATACAGGTAGTCTCAACTTATAACTATTTGTTTACAATTGTTTGAAGTTACAACGGGACTGAAAAAAGTTACTTGTGACTGTTTTTCACACTTATAACCATTGCAGCATCTTGAGGGTCACATGATTACAACTTGGATGCTTGACAAATGGTTTATATTTGTGACACTTTTGCAGGGTCCCGGGGGGGCGGGTTTCACGTGATCAGTTTTTGCGCTCTTCTGACAAGCGAAGTTGATCGGGAATCCAGATTCATTTCATAACCCGACTATTAGTGTAGCAGTTGTTGTGATTCACTGTGGCAAGAAGGATCATAAGTGGTATGACCTAGGCTCTAGGACTGGCCCATGTTCCTTTCCAACCTCCTCACTGTCCGAATCTGCCACTAGCTCTGCTAGCTGCTGGTGGGCCACAACAATAAGATGGAGCAGAACTCACTTAACAACTGTGTCCAAAAGAAATGTTGGGCTCAACTTGGGGTCATAAGTCAAGGATTACCTGGAATGAAAATCTCTTGGCTTTTTGACAAAACTTACTCATCTCCTATGTAGAGGTTTGGCCAGACTTCATTGACATGCGTGTATTTGGGGCTTCCTTTCCAAAAGAGTCTCTCCAAATCAAACGCTCCAGGTGTACAATAGTCACTCTCTGGGTCTACTTTAACCGGTGCGTAAGCACTTCTTTTTCCAGATTTCACAGCAGATGAAGACATTTGGTCTCAAGAGTCCAAAGCAGGCACATAGAAAGCTCGGATCCTGGAATAAACAACAAGGAAAAAGTGAGATGGGTGGGAAATATACAGGCAGGTAGACCTTCTGAATCCCTGGATTACCTTAGAGCAGTGGTTGGAAAAGTAATTTTTATGGAACCAGAGAAAAGAAATTCTTCTAATGAGGAAAAGGTCGAGGGCCTTCATTATGAAGGCTGATAGATGACACAGGCAGTGGTGAGATTCAATTTTTTTTACTACCGGTTCTGTGGGCATGGCATGGTTTGGTGGGCATGGCAGGGGAAGGATACTGTAAAATCTTCATTCCCTCCCGATCAGCTGGGACTCGGGAGGCAGAGAATAGATGGGGGTGAATAGTCAGAGGGGGTATTTACCAGTTCTCCGAACTACTCAAAATTTCTGCTACTGGTTCTCCAGAACTAGTCAGAACCTGCTGAGTACCACCTCTGGACACAGGGCTCGATTACTTGAGATATCTTCTATAGCGTCTTCGTAGCTGAATTTAATCTTGCAGGTCTGGTGCACTTCAGCTTCCTTTGATGAAACCATTAAACATTTGTTGGGACCTTGGAAATGTGCCTTCTCTGTAGCAGCACCTGTCCCTGGAATGAGGTTCGCCTTGAGATGTAGATGGGTCCATTCTGCTGTCCCAAAGGTGCAACTGGACTTTCTGGTTTTTCTTTGAAGAAGTTTCGCTTCTCATCCAAGACGCTTCTTCAGCTCTGACTGGATGATGGGGAATAAATAGAAGGATTTATACAGCTGGTCATTTGCATTCTTTTAACGAGTCATAAGACCACCTGGAGTTTTATTGGAAGGATGGTGTTGTAGACTGGAGATAGATGATGTCGTATCCCTCCCCCTCTGTTGAGAGAGAGCTGTTCAATTTTGACATAGATGACCTCTTTGACCCCTCTTTCATACCAGCAGTCCCCTCTGTCCGAAATGTGGACTTTGCTGTCTTCAAAAGAATGGCCTTTGTCTTTTTACACAGTCCTTTCAACAGTTCCTGTGGAGGTCCGATAGGTCCGAGTCGAACCGAGCACTCTTGACAGCATGCACCAAGGAGTACATTCGGGCTCTAAGAACAGCCAAAAGATCACACATTGCCTCCTTGGTAGCGTCCGCCGAGTCCCGCCCAGCCGCCCTGTTTAGGATAACCCGCTCCCTCCTAAATAGGAGGGAGACGGGGAACCCCCTACAGGGTAAGGCTGAGGAGTATGTTCAGTTCTTGGCGGACAAAGTTGCTCGGTTTCGATCGGACCTGGACTCCACTCCTGCAGATCCAGCCGAGACACAAGGGAATGATTTGGCAGACCATCTCTGGGTTGAGTTTCAGGATGTTGCCTCCGGGGATGTGGACAAGGCTATGCGAGCTGTGAGCGCCTCCACCTGTATACTGGACCCGTGTCCCTCCTGGCTGGTTGCCAACAGCAGTGAGGTGACACGAGGCTGGATCCAGGCGGTTGTTACCGCCTCTCTTCGGGAGGGGTACTTCCCCACCGCGCTTAAGGCGGCGGTGGTGAGACCCCTCCTGAAGAAACCGTCTTTGGATCCAGCAGTTCTTAATAACTACCGTCCAGTCTCCAACCTCCCCTTTGTGGGGAAGGTTGTTGAGAAGGTGGTGGCCTTCCAGCTTCAGCGTACCTTGGAGGAAGCTAACTATCTTGACCCCTTCCAGTCCGGCTTCAGGCCCGGTTACAGCACAGAAACCGCTTTGGTCACATTGACCGATGATCTCTGGAGAGCCAGAGATGGAGGCCATGCGTCCATCCTGGTTCTCCTTGACCTCTCAGCGGCTTTCGATACCATCGACCATGGTATCCTTCTGTGACGACTGCGGGAGGTGGGGGTGGGCGGCACTGTTCTGCAGTGGTTCTCCTCCTACCTCTCGGACAGGTCGCAGTCGGTGTTGGTGGGGGGGCAGAGATCGTCCCCGAGGCCCCTAACTTATGGGGTGCCACAGGGCTCGGTCTTATCCCCCCTACTATTCAACATATACATGAAACCGCTGGGCGAGATCATTCGGAGGCACGGGATAAAATACCATCAATACGCGGACGATACACAGTTTTATCTGTCCGCCCCGTGCCAACTCAATGAAGCGGTGGACGTGATGAACCGGGGCCTTGAGGCTGTTAAAGACTGGATGAGAGCTAACAAACTGGTACTCAACCCGGAAAAGACCGAGTGGCTGTTGTGTTTTCCTCCCAACAATTTGGCTAATGTCCCATCAATCAGGCTGGGGGGGCAAAATTTATACCCCTCAGACAGGGTCCGCAACTTGGGAGTCCTCCTGGACCCACAGCTGAGTTTCGACCATCACTTGTCAGCTGTGACCAGGGGGGCATTTGCCCAGGTTCGCCTGGTGCGCCAGTTGCGGCCCTACCTGAACCGGGAGGCCCTCACAACAGTCACTCGAGCCCTTGTGATCTCTAGGCTGGAATACTGCAATGTGCTCTACATGGGGCTGCCCTTGAAGAGCATCCGGCGACTTCAGCTAGTCCAGAATGCGGCCGCACGAGTGATCGTGGGCGCACCGCGGTTCGCCCACATAACACCGATCCTCCGTGAGCTGCGCTGGCTACCTGTTGATCTCCGGGTGCACTTCAAGGTCCTACTTACCATCCACAAAGCGCTCCATGGTAGTGGATCTGGCTATTTGAGAGACCGCCTTCTGCCAATTACCTCCCTGCTTCCCATCAGATCGCACAGGGTAGGCCTCCTCCGAATTCCATCTGCCAGTCAGTGCCGACTGGCGACTACGCGGAGGAGAGCCTTCTCAGTTGCAGCTCCGACGCTATGGAACAATCTCCCCGTGGAGATCCGCACCCTCACCACCGTCCAGGCCTTCCGCACGGCCCTCAAGATCTGGCTATCCCGTCAGGCCTGGGGATAGGACTTTACTCTCTCCCCGCCCGAATGCTGAGTGAATGTTGTGCTTTTATTGTTCATTATTTTTTACTCACATTTTCTTTTATGTCTTGTCTTGCACTCCCCTCCCTCATTATTGTAAGCCGCCCTGAGTCCCCTCAGGGAAAAGGGCGGCCTATAAGTGTTCAATAAAACTAAAAAACTAAACTAAAAACTAGTTCCAAGCTACACATCCATTTGCACTACTCAGGTGACCCTGAGGGTGCAGATAAACCTCCAAGGTGGCCTCTCTAAAAAGAATGCAAATGACCAGCTCCCTGCAAAGAGTATAAATCCTTCTGTTCCCCACCATCCTGTCAGAGCAGAAGCAGCTTCTTGGATGAGAAGCAAAACGTCTTCAAAGAAAAAACAAGAAAGTCCAGTTGCCTCTTGAAAAAGCATCCTTTGGGACAACCATGACCTGGATGACTGAGAATCTCCATAGACATCCATTCTGGGACCATAAAACCTAGCTCTTCACTCAGGCCTTTAGAGAAGAAGACTGAGGCCTTTGCTTCATCGGGCTATCTATCTTTTATTTTTAACTTTTATATTTCACTGATCTGATCGTAATTTGTTTGGTGTGAGCCACCCAGAGTTGTTGAGAGATGGAGACCATACCTGTTTCATAAATATTATTATTACTATGGTTGGTTGCACACTGTTGTGGCCCGCCAGTGGCCAGCAGAGCTAGTGGCAGACTCAGACAGTGAGGAGGTTGGGGAGGAACATGGGCCAGTCCTGGGTAGTCTGGGGAAGGCTCTGATGAGGGGGTCTGTGTCAGAGGCAGAGATGGGGCCAGGGCCACATGACAGTTATCAGCTGCCTTGGGAGTCAGAGATCAGTGCGGCAGAAGAACAGCTGGAGCCTGTTCCCAGTGTGCGCATGTGCTGCCAGGAGAAGGGAACAGTTAAGGAACAAGGGCCGACTCAGGAGTAAAGGCACAGGTGGACAGTGAATGCCCCCCCCCACAGGGAATAAAGAGAAGCGAAAGGGGCGTGGAGTTTGCAGGAGACAATTAGTTCGCTTCATTAGAGTGAAGATTTGTTCGTGACTCTCAGAGGCTCCTTGCCAAGTATTTTCTTGTACAGCGTTGCGTTTGGAAGCTATCGGCCTGGCAGCTCTCCAAGCCTGATAAGGTCTGTGGTTGTAAATTCACCCTTGAAAGACTGTTTGCTGGGACTTTGCTGGATGTGAATGTTAGGAATTCACATTAGCTTAACAAAAAGAAGTTTTGTCAAGACAAGGAGTCTGCTTCGTGATTTTGTGAAGCCTCGGTCAGAACACAGTCAGCCAGACGTTCAGACTGGATTTGACATTCATCACTATTGGAGCTTATTCTGTCCAGCTGAAATCCCTTTTAAGATTCATCTCCAAGCAAAAATGGGCTCTAATGCCAAGAAAGAAGGGTCTCCCTCAATTTCAGACCCTAATCTTTGAAAGACCATCTTTATTTCTCCTTGCCTCCTAAGATATCTGGCTAGGACTTACCAAACCTGCCTGTTTAATTCTGCCAGAAGATTCAACTCAGAGATTGCTGGATAGAATGTCCATTGTTAGACAGTTCAACTGGCAAAGAGATTCTGAACTTCCACAACAATGTACAGTACAAGGCTATTAATACTACTCAAAAACAGTTAATGGAATAGAATTGGCAGACCAGTTACCTTTGGTAAATTTGACAGACTGTGATGATGAAGAAGAGAAATTGCCTCCTAAATTTCTCTGGATCAGAAATTTGGCTGACTCTCCCCAACTCTCAGGCAGGAATGAACAGGGTTTCCCAGGCAAAGTCCAGGGCTCTGAGGTTCTCCAGATGTTTTTTTTTTTTTTTTTTTACAGTTGGCTTGAAAAGGCATCAATTCAAAGCCCAACAGCAGATCTGGGAATCTGGAGGAGAGCCTTGGAGATGGACTGGATTTTAGGGATGGGAAGCAGAGTTGTATCCTTGAGTGGCCTCTATTCATTTCAAGGGGGTATGATAAGGACAGCTCTGCTGGTGGATGGTTTCCCTGATGCCCTGCAACAGAGATGGCGGGCCTTTTTCTTATGGTGTGCCAAAATTGAGAATGTGGGCACATGCCCACTCAATCTTCCCGCCCACCGGTGCTTGTGTGCACAATCCCCCCCCCCCATGCTTTCCTGAAGCTTGGAGAGGGCGAAAGACGGCCCCAACAGCCCAACCGGAAGTTCGGGAATGAACTTCCGGTTGTCCCATTGGGGCCGTTTCCTGCCCTCCCCAGTGTTTGGAGGTTTTCCTAAAGCCTGGGGAGGGCAAACACAGCCTCCCCTGGCCCTCCGAAAAGAGCTGAGGGCTGGTATGCTACTAAATATGGCTCCGCATGCCACCTGCGGCATGCGTGCCATAGGTTTGCCATCACGGGCCTACAATCTAGAAAAAATGGCAATAGCACTTAGACTTATATACCGCTTCATAGCCTTTTTGCTGCCTTCTCTAAGAGATTTATGGAGTCAGCATGTTGCGCCAACAATCTGGACCCTCATTTTACCAACCTTGGAAGTATGGAAGGCTGAGTCAACCTTGAGCCGGTCAGGATTGAACTGCTGGCAAATGGGCGGAGTCAGCTTGCAATTCTGTATTTTAACCACTGTGCCACTATGGCTCTATTTGCCAGGTAGACACAGCCATACAGCATAGCGCAGTGGTTAGAGTGTTGTACTGGAAGCATACGTCTGCTGACTGTCTGCAATTTGGCAGTTCGAATCTTACCTCATTCAAGGTTGACTCAGCCCTCCATCCTTCTTCGGTTGGTAAAATGAGGACCCAGATTGTTGGGGGCAAGAGGCTGACTCTGTAAACTGCTTAGAGAGGACTATAAGGCACTATGAAATGGTATATAAATCTAAGTGCTGTTGTTATTGCTATAGACAGACAGACAGACAGACAGACACACACACACACACACACACACAGAAAGACCGTCTTGGTTTTCGTGAACCACTGTAGTTGGACCTACAATCTGTTATACAGGCAGTCCTTGACTTACGACCACAGCCGAGTCCAAAATTTCTGCTGCTAAGTTGCTAAGACATTTGTTAAGTGAGTTTTGTCCCATTTTTGTGACCATTCTTGCCATGGTTGTGAAGTGAATCACTGCAGATATTAGCTTAGTAACATCGTTATTAAATGAATCTGGCTTCCTCATTGACTTTGCTTGTCAGAAGGTCACAAAAGGGGATCGTGTGACCCCCGGGATACTGAGATCCCATCATAAATATGAGTCAGTTGCCAAGAATCTGAATCTTGATCATGTGATCATGGAGATGCTGCAATGGTCATAGGTGTGAAAAATAGTCATAAGTCACCTTTTTTCAAAGCTGTTGTAACTTTGAACGGTCACTAAATGAACTGTTGTAAGTTTAGGACTACCTGTATTGCAATAGAAATAATCATTATAATAGCAATAGCAAACAAAGATCTTAACAGAAGTTACATATCCTATGCCCGTGATGGCGAACCTATGGCACACTTGCTACAGGTGGCACACCTAGCCATATCTGCCAGCACATGAACTTTTGGCTCCAGCATGCATGCGTGTGCCGGCCAGCTGATTTTGGCCTTCTGGAGGGCCGGGAGAGGCTGTTTTCGCCCTCCCCAGGCTTCAGAAAAGCCTCCAGAGTTTGGGCAGGGCATAAAACGGGCCCAATGGACCTACCGGAAGTTTGCTTTTTGCCCTCCCCAGGCTCCGAAGGCTTTCCGAGAGCCTTGGGAAGGCAAAAATTGCCTCCCCTTCCCCCCCCCGGAGGAAATACCAAGCTCAGCTTGGAGGTGAGTAGTGCAGCATGCATGGGGGGGAGCATGGGGGGCGGTTGTGCGTGCATGCGCGTGTGGGGGCACATTTTGCATTATGGGGGCACGCTTTGCATTATAGGTGCTGACATGCATGCACGCTATTGCATGCGCACCCATCGCATTTTCGGCACTCAGCAACAAAAAGCAATTTCTAACTGCCGCGCAGTGATTTCTGTCACAGGCTCCGGAAGCTGAGGGGCCTCAGAAAATCTAGGATTAACACGGGCGTGGGGACGGCGGCAGGAGCTTACATGGCACAGCCAATCTCCTAGGTCCTCCTAGGCGCCGGCTGCGCCACTCATTACCGTCAGTCGTCCCGTGTTCAGCAAAGAAAACGCGGGGAAGTCCTTTGCAGGTGGCTAGAACTGGCCACCCGCAAAGGACCTCCCCAGACTTGTTTTGATGAGCACGGAGCAACTGATGGTAGTTTGCACCAGCCGCGGCCTCTCAAACTAGTGTCAGTCGCCCCATGTTCAGCAAAGCAAGCCCGGGGAGGTCCTTTGTGAGCGGCCAATCCTAACCATTTGTGTCCGGTGCTGCGGCTGAAGTCAACCCCCAAAGTCCCCGCTGCCACCGAAATATCTGTTGCCACCTCCTCCTCCTCCTCCTCCTCCTCCTCCTCCAACAGCACTGCCGGATTTGCCACCTGACACTGCAGCTGAGGTGAAGCCGCCAAAGCTCCTGGCACCCCCACCCATGGCAGTGGTGCCTCCCCTTCCACGTGGAGCACCTGAGTTGGGCCCTGCATTATCCCTCCCCCTCCTCCTCCGCCGTGTTTTTGAGGCCGCGGGAGCCAGTAGGAAGGCGGCGGAGGGGGCGGGAGCAGGAAAAAAAGGCCTCATGGCTTCTCAAAAGCATGGTGGAGGAGGAGGAGGAGGCGGCAGGGGTAACACAGAGCCCAGCTCAGGTGCTCCCCGGGGAGGGGGAGGCACCGCCGCCGCTGCCATGGGCGGGGGCATCAGTGGGAGCTTTGGCGGCTTCACCTCAGCCACAGCGCCAGGCAGCAAATGTGGTGGTGCTGTTGGAGGAGGAGGAGGAGATGGCAGCAGTTATTCTGGTAGTGGCGGGGGCTCGTCGGCATCTTCAGTGGCAGCCATGCCCCCAGTGAAAAAAACGAAGATGGAGCAGATCCACGCAGATGACGTTGCTGCAACATGACTGGAGGAGGAATTCTGGGAGTTGAAGTCCACAAGTCTTAAAGTTGTCAGGTTTGAAGACCCCTGGGGGGTTTTTTTCTAAAGGGTTAGGGGTGCAAGGGTCTTGTAACAACAGCTTTAAGACTTGCGTGCTTCAAATGCCAGACTTTCTGAGCCAACATTTTGGTTGCTAAGCAGGAGCGTTGTTAAGTGATACTGATATTTTATAACACTTTTAATTAAGCGGGTACCTTGAATAAACATAACTTTGAGTTTCAAATAATACTGATTTCGTTGTTGTGACATCTGTGAAAAAAATTCAGATGCTCAGGTATGAAAATGTGCCGCTCAAACACTATACTTTTCTGCTCATACTGAAAAGAAATTAGAGGGAACAAAACCGAGTTTGACCCCTTGATTTAAAGCATTTCAAAATGCTGTTAGTTACTAATTGTTTCAAACGCCTTGTCAGAAAGGAGGAATAACTCCAGATAAAAAATAACCATTATTATGGCTATTTGTTACTGTTATTTCATTTTCATACTTCTGTTCTTTCCGAGAGGAACAAGAAAATTTTACAGATGAACTGTACAAAAAGAATAAAAACACCTGAGCAGAGATAAAATCCTCTATCTTCCAATAAAATATGGAAAATGCAAAAAGTGTGATAAAGTTGATTTTTAAAAGATGTTCCTTCCTGTAAATGTTTGGGAAGGAAAGACAGAATTAAAAAAAGGAGAAATTAATTGGCAGAGAAGAAACGCCCAGCAGTGAAAGAGCACAAAGGACACACTTTGAAAACTTTTCAAAAAGGATATAACGTAATATATGCAGTTAATTTATACAAAATTAGCTGATAACCCGGCGTTGCCCATGTATTTATCTAATCCTGTATTAGACAGGAAAAGCTCTGATTTCGGGGACAATTAAATTAGTTACAAATGTTTTCCCCATGCCCCAGGAATGTTTTATTGATCATGGTCATACATTTGTTCTCAAAGATAATCAAAGCCTTGTTGAAAATGTCCAGACCAAACGTAATTTCTAATGTTGGATTTCCCCCCTTACTAGAGGGAGCCCCCTTGTGGAGTACTGTGAAACCGTTACCATGGCAACTCAATTGTACTGTGCAGTAGAAGCCATTTTAAGGCACAACAGGTTGAATCTTAAGAGAACACATAACCCGAGGGGTGTTAGGAGTGTCTTACCTGCACAGTATTTCATTTCATTTCATTTTTTTTCATTTTATTAGAATTTATAGGCCGCCCTTTTCCCTGAGGGGACTCAGGGCGGCTTACAATCATAGGGAAGGGGGTGCAATGCAAAAATAAACAATATGTGAACAAAATAAATTGATAAAAAACACAACATGCATTCAACACTCAACACTCGGGCGGGGTGAAATTCAAAACCTATCCCCAGGCCTGTTGGGATAGCCAGGTCTTGAGGGCTGTGCGGAAGGTCTGGACGGTGGTGAGGGTGCGTATCTCGACGGGGAGGTCATTCCACAGAGTCGGAGCTGCAACAGAAAAGGCTCTCCTCCGTGTAGTCGCCAGTCGGCATTGACTGGCGGATGGGATTGGGAGGAGGCCCAGTCTGTGCGATCTAATCGGTCGGAGGGAGGTAATCGGCAGGAGGCGGTCTCTCAAGTACTCAGACCCACTACCATGGAGTGCTTTGAAGGTGGTCATCAACACCCTGAAGCGCACCCGGAGATCAACAGGTAGCCAGTGCAGCTCGCGGAGGATGGGTGTTATGTGGGCGAACCGCGGTGCGCCCACTATCACTCGCGCGACCGCATTCTGAACTAACTGCAGTCGCCGGATGCACTTCAGGGGCAGCCCCATGTAGAGCACATTGCAGCATTCCAGCCTAGAGATCACAAAGGCTCGAGTGACTGCTGCGAGAGCCTCCCGTTCCAGGTAGGGTCGCAACTGGCGGACCAGGCGAACCTGGGCAAAAGCCCCCCTGGTCACAGCCGACAAATGATGGTCAAAACTCAGCTGTGGGTCCAGGAGGACTCCTAAGTTACGAACCCTATCTGAGGGGTATAGAATTTGACCCCCCAGCCTGAGAGATGGAATATTAGCCAAATTGTTGGGAGGGAAACACAGCAGCCACTCGGTCTTGTCTGGGTTGAGTACCAGTTTGTTAGCACTCATCCAGTTCTTAACGGCCTCAAGACCCCGGTTCATCACGTCCACCGCTTCATTGAGTTGGCACGGGGCGGACAGATACAATTGCGTATCGTCCGCATATTGATGGTATTTTATCCCGTGCCTCCGAATGATCTCGCCCAGCGGTTTCATGTATATGTTAAATAGTAGAGGGGATAAGACCGAACCCTGCGGCACCCCATATGTTAGGGGCCTCAGGGACGATCTCTGCCCCCCGACCAACACCGACTGCGACCTGTCCGAGAGGTAGGAGGAGAACCACTGTAAGACAGTGCCTCCCACCCCCACCTCCCGCAGTCGTCGCAGAAGGATACCATGGTCGATGGTATCGAAAGCCGCTGAGAGGTCAAGGAGAACCAGGATGGACGCATGGCCTCCATCTCTGGCCCTCCAGAGATCATCGGTCAATGCGACCAAAGCGGTTTCTGTGCTGTAACCAGGTCTGAAGCCAGACTGGAAGGGGTCAAGATAACTAGCTTCCTCCAAGGCCCGTTGAAGCTGGAAGGCCACCACCTTCTCAACAACCTTCCCCACAAAGGGGAGGTTGGAGACAGGACGATAGTTGTTTAAGATAGCTGGATCCAAGGATGGTTTCTTCAGGAGGGGTCTCACCACCGCTGTTTTAAGTGCGGCGGGGAAGTGCCCCTCCCGAAGAGAGGCGGTCACGACCGCCTGGATCCAGCCACGTGTCACCTCACTGCTGTTGGCAACCAGCCAGGAGGGACACGGGTCCAAAATACAGGTGGAGGCACTCACAGCTCGAATGGCCTTGTCCACATCCCCAGAGGCAACATCCTGAAACTCAACCCAGAGATGGTTTGCCAAGTAACCCTCCTGTGTCTCGGCTGGATCTACAGCGGTGGAGTCCAAGTCCGACCGAAACCGAGCAACTTTGTCCGCCAAGAACTGGGCATAGTCCTCAGCCCTACCCTGTAAGGGGTCTCCCGCATCCCTCCTATTTAGGAGGGAGTGGGTAATCCTAAACAGGGTGGCTGGGCGTGACTTGGCGGACGCAACCAAGGTGGCAATATGTGTTCTTTTGGCAGCCCTCAATGCCCTGATGTAATCCTTGGTGCAGGTTGTCAAGAGTGCTCGGTTCGACTCGGACTTATCGGACCTCCACAAGTGCTCTAGGCGTCTCCTCCGGCGCTTCTTCTCCCGGAGCTCCTCGGTAAACCAAGGGGGCCTCCGGGATCTGCCGACCCGGAGGGGCCGTAGTGGCGCAATCCGGTCAAGAGACTCCGATGCCGCCGAGTACCAGGCAGCAACCAGAGTCTCCACCGAACTGTGGGCGAGAGTATCAGGAATACTTGTTTCCAGAGAGTATCAGGAGTATTTGTTTCCAGAGAGTAAGTAATCTGTACCAAGTTTGGTTGAAATTGCTCGAGGCGTTCCAGACAGAGGTAAGTTGCTGCCGGTTTGGCCTGGATCAAGCGAACCAGTAATAGTGGTGGTGGGAAGCTCCGCCCACCCTTCCGGATGTTTCTGCTCATCTACAGAAGTATTGCGCGTGCGCATGAGTGTATCCGAACCAGTAGCAACAAAATTAATAACCCACCACTGGTTCCAGAGTTATGCTGGAACACACACACACACACACACACACACACACAGACACACACACATTTATATATAGATAGATAACATATCCCTGCTCAGTTTATGCATGAATGGCAAAATATATTTACGTATTTAAAATCTGTTGAAATGGCAGCGTAGGTTGTATTAAACATTGCTGCAATTGTCATGGAGCATGGAGTACAATACTTTATTTTCAAAAATAGCAATGTAACCATAGAATCTTTTTAGCGAGGCAAAAACCAAACTCTGATGTGAGAAAAATGCATTCTCCTTCAATTACTTCATACAGTAGGTCCTAAAATTAAAGAGCAAGCCAAAAGAGAAAAGAAAATGAATGAATGGGTTACTCCAGCCATCCTCAACTGAATCATTCAACCTAAATTACGTTGTAATATGTGTAACGTATTCTTCCTACCAGGGATCGGTTCTAGCAGGCACTACTACTGGTTGGCTCGTGTGTGTGCCCCGCGCGCATGCGCAGTACAATTAAAATTGTTCTGTGCACGTACAGAACTGAAAAACAAGATGGCGGAGCCTATGGCGCCACCCGGAGAACCGGTATGGGGGCGTGCCAGGCCTGGGTTGCTTCCGGTTCCAGAGACCCAGGCAGCCAAACCACTACTGGTTCGGCTGAACTGGTCCGAACCGGTAGGAAGCCACCACTTCTTCCTACTGAAAAAGAGGACAAAGATTTGAACAATTTTTGATCCAAGTTGTAAGTGGATGGAAAATTTTCAAAAGCTTCAATATTGTCCTTTTTTCTTTCAGACAAGGTTTTTTTTTTTCAAAATAGGAAGATTAACTTAAAAGCTGAAAGTCTGAAGATTGAATTCCATTAGGAAACCTATTTATTTCAAACTATTATAGACTTTTAGACAGGATTCCAATGTAAAAAAAAAAAAAAAAACCTCAGTATAGTTAAACTGCAGAGCCATAAATTATATGACAGACTAGGAGACCATTGAAAATCAAAACCAGTGTTTACATTGAAATATATTAAATTCAGGAAACTAATAAGAGACATCTGCTGAAGGATTTGGTATCGTAAAATATTAAAGAAAAGCTGGGGTTGAAAATTAATTCCTTTTCATTGCAGGAGATATTGCATGGAGTAATGTTCTCAAACCATTGTTTGTTTTATTTTGGGGGGCAAGCTTCTTATATCCTGCCTTTATTTTGGGTGATCTAAAGGTGGCACACATCCTTAATGCTCTTACCTCCTATTTTCCCCATGCGAATAGTTTGTTGGATTTTTTTTAACCTGCCTTAATTATTTTTATAAACGACTCAAAATGGTAAACATACTGATATTACTTCCTCCTCCTCTGTTTCGATTTCCATGATTAATTCCTTCCTTGTTTAAAAAATGTACAGTAATGCGTTTTTAAAGAGAAATGAAACAACTACCCCCCCCCCAATTAATTAATGCTTAAAACCAATATGTGCAGATCTGCTGATGACTTCTATGGGAAAGAGACAATGAAGGTAGAAGCTAGAAAGGATTCAACAACTGCACAACAGCTTTGCACAGTGTGATGTTTTATGCACACATCACAATAAGCAATTAAAACCTATCATTGCTTTAATTGCAACAAACGCTTCGGCTACTATCTGAGGTACTAATGGAAGATGAGCTGCTCCCTTCAGTGGTCCTCTCCTTCCTAAATTCGTCTTTGTACCAGGAATGAAAGTATAATTAGCACTGACACAATTTCTTTCCCATGGGAGTCAAGGCATCTGTGGAGTTCCAAACGGTGTCCATGACAATATGATCACAATTCCACCACTCACATGGGCAGAAGGAGTGGGGCTTTTGACCACCTGGATGTGACCACTCTATTGGCTCTTCCAATCCTTTCCTGTGGATGGATTGAAAGAAATAAATTGGGGATGGGGGAGGTGATAGCAAGGAACTCCCCACTTCCATCATGTCTTGACATGGGAGAGAAACATGAATCAAGCCATGTATTTCGTAGCAAACGTACTGTATTTTTCAGAGTATAAGACGCTCCAAAGTATAAGATGCACCTAGCTTTTGGGGAGGAAAACAAGGGGGGAAAATCTGCTTCTGCCTCCCAGCAATTTGCCTCCTTGCAACAAACAGCAAACAGTACAGACAATATACACTGTTTGTAGTGTTACATTTCAGACTATACAAATGCTGTTAAAATGGATGTGGCTTTCTGGAAGTATAGTTATTCTCTGCTATTTAAAAGAAGATATAATAGCACTGGGCCTTTTTAGATCAAGCATTTATTTTAAAAAGCTTCTTCACTTTGTTAAGCTGTCTAGAACTATAATAAAGCAGTCTTTTAAAAATAAGTCTAAAAATTTGAACACTCTATAGGCATTTATAGTTATTGACTTACCTTCTTGCAGCAAACAGCCTGATTAGCACAAGAAAAAAAAATCTGCTTTTGCCTCCCAGCAATTTGCCTGGTGGAGCAAACAGCAAGTTTCACTTTCAGTTTAAGCACCTCTGGATCATCAGCTGTTTCAGGCTTCAGGGATTGCTATAGCCTATTGCAGCCTCTGCAAGTCCCATTTTCCCTGTTTGCTGCAAGGAGGTAAATTGCTGGGAAGCAGAGGCCAAAGGGTGGGGGACGGTGGGTGGGGCTACATTTAGTGTATAAGGTGCACCTAAATTTTCACCCTCTTTTAGGGGGGGGGAAATGTGCGTCTTATACTCCAAAACATACAGTAGCTCTGATCATCTACCCATTCTCCAATTTCCTTTGAGTCCAGGATGATGAGGACAGTGTAATCGGTAGTGTTTGATTGATAAATGCTTGATCAGACCTGCAGGGATGGCTAAAACTGTACAGATGATCCATCCTAGGGCACCATTTGAATATCTGCTCTGTTACCCATTTTCTTCTCAGATAATTGTCTCGGCCCAGCTTAGCCTTTTCTGGGGCCTCGGAGAAGACCAGAGGTGATATTCTACCAGTTCGGACCAGTTCACTTGAACTGGTAGCAGAAATCGCAGGTGGCCTCACCCACCCGCCCTGGCTCTACGGCATCCCATTTAAGCACTTTTTTTTTGCCAAAAGCACATGCACGGAAGGTTATGCACATGCGTGGAGGTGGCACACTCGCATTTGCGAACCGATAGGAAGGTAAGTGAATACTGCCCCTGGAGAAGACTTTTGGTTCTCATAAACAATAAAAAAGAGCAAATAAGGAAAGCTACAGGGACAATTTGAGTCTTGTCCTCTACTGAAAACCCAAACCAGAAGGCATTTTTACCCAAAAGGAAATTGACAATGTGTCAATTTCTAGTGTGTCAATTTCCAGCTGGTGCAAATACAGTATTGTATCTTATTGTGGATTTAACCATGAATTCAGAGGTAGTATTCAGCCGGTTCTGATGAACCGGTAGCGGAAATTTTGAGTAGTTCGGAGAACCGGTAAATACCACCTCTGACTAGCCCACCTCATCTATTCTCTGCCTCCCAAATCCCATCTGATCAGCATCCTAGCTGATCGGCTGGGTCTTCTTTTGTTGCCCTGCACAGGAGAACGGACCTGGAAGGCAGGTTAATGGAGGTGGGGAGGGAATGGAGATTTTGCAGTATCCTTCCCCCAGGAGTGGGGAGAAAATGGGGCTTTTGCAGTATCCTTCTCCCAGGAGTGGGGAGGAAATGCGGATTTTGCAGCATCCTTCCCCAGGAGTGGGGAATGAATGGGGATTTTGCAGTAACCTTCCCCCAGGAGTGCGGAGGGAACTGGGATTTTGCAATATCCTTCTCCCAGGAGTAGGGAGGGAATGGGGATTTTGCAGTATCATTCCCCTGCCACACCCACCAAGCCACACCCACAGAACCAGTAGTAAAAAAATTTGAATCCCACCACTGCATGAATTGTTAAACTGTCCATTGTACACTCCAAAGCATTTGGCATTCATAATCTAATTTGTCAGACATTTTAATTGTCTTCCTGTCACAAAACCTAACCTGGGCAACCACTAAAAACATTGCCCAGTTTCTGCCATTATTCCTTCAAGTTTGTTTGTGTTTCTCCCCCCTCTCACATTTTTAACTTTGGAACCTGTAATAAAAGAAAGGGAAGAAGCACTAAATAATTTGGTGATTCAGGCTGTCCTGTCTTGGATGGGAATGGTGGTAACACTCTGTCTGTTCCAAATATCTGCTTGTAAGTCTCTTCAGTCTTTAATTAGAGAGACCGGAATGTTCAAAATCTTTTCTTTGCTTTTAAAACTGCAGCCTGCCTATCAAATATCCAGTGTTGGTCCCTACAATGTAGAAAAGATGTGGAGACTCTAGAAAGAGTGCAGAGAAGAGCAACCAAGATGATTAGGGGACTGGAGGCCAAAACATATGAAGAATGGTTGCAGGAACTGGGTATGTCCAGTTTAATGAAAAGAAGGACTAGGGGAGACATGATACCAGTGCTCCAATATCTCAGGGGCTGCCACAAAGAAGAAGGGGTCAAGCTATTCTCTAAACCACCAGAGGGCAGAACAAGAAGCAATGGGTGGAAACTAATCAAGGAGAAAAGCAACTTAGAACTGAGGAGAAATTTCCTGACCGTTAGAACAATTAATCAGTGGAACAACTTGTCTCCAGAATTTGTGAATGCTCCAACACTGGAAGTTTTTAAGAAGAGATTGGATAACCATTTGTCTGAAATGGTGTAGAGTTTCCTGCCTAAGCAAGGGGTTGGACTAGAAGACCTCCAAGGTCCCTTCCAACTCGGTGATTCAATTCTAACTCAGCTCTGGAGCCCACATGTTTAAAAGCAAAATGTCTTGTCGAGCTGCCATCCTTTTCAGAAGGCTGGAGAGATTTTAAATGGATATTTATTGCAGATCCTAATGGCCTCTCTGAAGAAATGTGGCTTTTTTTGGACCTGTTCTTTCTGAGGAACTGGAAAAAGAATTAGGCTCGCACTTGGATTGGGAAAAAAAAGTGCCTTTGATCAAATGATGCAAGGCACGAAAAAGCTCGGTAGGAATTATTTCAGGGAATGGGGTGGCCCTTGTATAAATCACTCGTGAAAATCAAGACATCCATGCAGGAATTAGAAGAAGGAGGAAGAGGAGTTGAAAGGGAAAACTCAAAACTCTGCCAGGGTTGATTCTTGCCAGATTGATTGGAGAACCTTATAAATGTAACCTTATAAATGTTATGAAGGTTACTCTCCTGGAAAGATAAAACTGTTTTCGAACCAACCCAGACCAGACCTGGCTTCTCTCATACAGGACAACCAAATGCTTTTCATCTGCAGCACCTTTCTACCCGCTGTTCTGTTTTTCAGGATGCATTGATTTCTTTGGGAGCAATTGTGTAGCAATTGCTCTTTACTTTCAGCACAAAGGGCTGATATGAACATTGGCTTGTTTAGGATTGCTAGGCTGAAACCTCTATGATTATCGGAGGGGCCGATATTCTGCTGGTTCGCCCCGGTTTGGGCGAACCAGTAGTGGCAGCGGCGGGAGGCTCCGCCCACCTGCCCACCCATCATCACGGACGCTCTGCGCATGTGCAGAAGTGCCGCATGCGTGCTTCCAGTTCTAAACTGGCAACAAAGATGATAGCATTGCATGCCTGATGGCAACTCTTTTACAGAAGAAGTTAGTTAAAGAACTACTAGCTATTCAGGTCACACAGATAAACCTCCTAGTGCTTCAAGGACCCTCTAAAAGGATGCAAATGACCAGCTGTCTGCAAGAAGTATAAATCCTTCCATTCCCCACCATCCAGTCAGAGCTGAAGAAGCTTCTTGGGTGAGAAGCAAAAGATCTTCAAAAGAAAAAAGCCCAGTTGCCTCCTGAAAAAAGCACCTTTGGGTGAAAGAACAAACATGCTTAAAGAAAGAAATGAAGGTAGGAGGGGTAAGATACAGAAAAATGATAGGTAGAGCCAAGACACCCCCCCTTAACCAGTCTTAAGGCCTGCTCAGCAATAGGTTGATTCTGAACTATGAAAAAAAGTACAGCCGATAGATGAAACTGGCTTCATATTTTGGAATGTTAGGTGATCTCCTTTGATCCCTTGTCAACGGTTATCCAACGTCTCCCTGGCACTTGCATTAAAATTGTTTTTAAAACGTTCCTTGCTATGAGAGGTGGCTGAGAGAGATTCCCGAGCCTAGAATTTTAAAGGGAAAGGAGAACCATTCCTTTGGCAAAGCAAGTCCCATGTCCGCTTGGCTAGGCTTGGCTTACCTGCCAACGTCTCCAGGACTGGTAGACAGCGTGGATCCTCGGAGTGTGAAGGCACGAGAAAGGGAATCTTACCAACTTTGAAGCCGGCCTCTATTTTTAGTGCAGGATTTGCTGACTGACCTTGCGTGATATCACTCAAAGGGAAGAATCCTTACATCTGCTACTAAATCTATTCCCTGATGTTACCTGAAACCGTCGGCCACGGCAGCAAGCAATTATGCTGGAGAAGCAGATTGTGACACTAGACGGACATAGTGAAGGATTCCCCACCCCACCCCACCCCCAGATGGCTAAAAGGGCATCCGGGCATGGAACCAACCAACCCTAAGGTCACTCCCTGGAAACAGAAGCTCATGATTTGGGGGGTTTTCCTGGATGCAGCTTTGATCTTGACTGTGCAGTTCCCAGGAACTGACAGCCGCTGTTCCGTCAACTAATCCTGATTTATTTCTGGCTCAGCCAGAAATTGGGGTTTCTCTCTTTAGCAGAAATTGGAAGTAAATTCAAAACCATCCAGCTGCATCTGTTTGAGAATGACAGGGAACGTGTGGGAGGATCAGTGCACAGCAAACCAACATTTTCTTCTCTAACTATAATCAAGAGAGTGGCAAGTGAAACTGTTGTGTGTTAATTGGTCAAGATAAGGTAAAAGTAAAGGTTCCCCTTGCACATATGTGTTAGTCGTTCCTGACTCTAGGGGGCGGTGCTCATCTCCATTTCAAAGCCAAAGAGCCAGAGCTGTCCGAAGACGTCTCCGTAGTCATGTGGCCGGCATGACTAAACACCGAAGGCGCACGGAATGCTGTTACTTTCCCACCAAAGGTGGTTCCTATTTTTCTACTTGCATTTTCACGTGCTTTCAAACTGCTAGGTTGGCAGAAGCTGGGACAAGTAACGGGAGCTCACCCCATTATGCGGCACTAGGGATTTGAACTGCTGAATCTTAGCCAATGAACCACTGCGTCCCACATTTGTTAAAATAGAAAGATAATAATAATATTTGACTAGGAGTAAAGAAAGAGCACTAGTAGTACGTGTAACACAAGGTTGACTCAGCCTTCCGAGGTCAGTCAGATTGTTGGCCCCCAACAGGCTGACTCTGTAAACAGCTTTAGGGTGGGCTGTAAAGCACTGCGAAGCGGTAAATAAGTTTAAGTGCTAGTGCTATTGCTAATATTTGAAAGTATTCTATACTAATGGTCTTACTCAAGGAAAGCTGACAGCAGAACTGAACCAACAATGAATAGAGCATTGTCCAATGCATTGGGTAATATAATCTATATATTAAATACAGCAAATAACTCTTCCAAAGCTGATCTGAACCCAGGTACCCCAGGGAAAAAAAGTGGAGTCCTATCGTAGAACATAGGTGCGAAGGAAAGAAAGTCCTTTCATTAAATCTCCTGATTTCTAATCAACCAGGATCTTCTGAGTGAAGGAAGGGTCCTCCAAAGGCCCCTGGCCATTAGATGAGGAATAAGAGCAAATGTCTCAAGGGATCCACACAAAAAATATTTCCTTATGTTATCATTTCTCAGAAGTATTTCCTATCTTCTCCAGAAGTTCTTCCATGCCCTCCTCCAACCTCTTTCCATGACTATCACCTTAAGAGGTGAGTTAGACCAGCTGTCTGCAAGGAGTATAAACCCTACCATGGTCCCTACGATCAAAACAGAATCACTGTTTTTAGTCCTCTAAGGAAGGAAGGCTTCGGAGGGCCTAAACCGGCCCTACGAGCAAACCAGAAGTCTGTTCCAGAACTTCCAGTTTGTCCGTAGGGACAGTTTTTTGTGCTCCGGAGGCTTTAGGGAAGCTCCTGAAGCCTCCTGAAGGGCCTCCAGGGGGTGGGGGAGACTGTTTTCTCCCTCCCCTGGCTCCTATAAAGCCTCTGGAGCCAGTGGAGGGCAAAAAATGGCCTCAAAAAAGACTAAAGTCAGCTGACCAGCCGTGCATGCGTGCTGGCCAGCTGACCCGGCAATGCCTCACGTGCCCTGACAAATGGTTCCGTGTGCCACCTGTGGCACGTGTGCCATAGGTTCGCCATCCCGGGACTAGGATGTCAGACCTGGAAGCCATCTTTTACATTAGGCCCTCAGAGGGGAGGGGGGATTATACAGAGTGTGGGTGATATATAGTCAAAATAACATTCTTTTCTCAGACAGTCAAGACCACCTGGCCCTGCAGGGTTAATGGTGTGACTGGGAGGCATCTCCAGTTTTGGATGGTGCCTGATTGGATCCTGTGATAAGACATGTGGGTGATGGGCAGGGACTTGAACTTTATTTTGGGTGGGAAAACCTGGAAACGTTCAGATTCAGGTTTTCCCAGATGTGCCAATATGACATCTCTAATAAAATGGAACTTTGAGGAAATTCAAGCATCAGAGTCTTCTTTTATTGGGGATGTTGCTTGGAACCATAATATTGGATTCCTCTTTCTGTTAATAGGGGAGGAGGAGGAAAGTGGAAGAGTTGCGGTTAGGTTTTTTTCTTAAAATGTGCTAAGGTTTAGGGGAAGAGCAAGCAGAGCTGGGGGGGGGGGTGGAGTTAAATGAGTCACCAGCCCATCATTACATTCCCACAAATAAATGGTCTAAGTCCAACTCCCCTTGAATTCTGTTGATTCCTATCTGGTCCCGACTAAGAGTTGAACGTCAGTTGATCAGATTCTTGTCTGTAGGCTTGAATAATAAATATTCTGAACTGCAAATTGATGCATGGTTTTGATTCCTTGACATAGGTTCTCTGAGATATCTTTTCCCTCTTTGTAGACACTTTCAAACTCATGATATGCCATTAGCAGCACTAGACTGTTTGCATGTTGGTTACAAAACCAATTGAATCAAACTGATTTTGACTTCTAAATAATCTGGAAAATTTAGTACCACTTGCTTCCATTCTAGGAAAAAAAATTCTGGCCATGGTCATTAGCCTACCTCCAGATTACCTTAGTGTTGTGACAGGAGGAAGGCTGAATCCAAGAGGTGTTTTAAAATTATTATGGCCCCCAGATTTAGGAAACGTCTACCTCCAGAAACTAGGTTAGGTGGTCTTCCAGAGGGCATTGAAGCCCAAATCCTTGGAGAAGCTTCTTTCTGCTTCCCATTTTGTACATGGAGACTATCTGAGGATGCTGATATGTGGGTTCATGATAGAGATGATAGATAGATAGATAGATAGATAGATGATAGATAGATAGATAGATAGATAGATAGATAGATAGATAGATATGATAGGATGGATGGATAGGTAGGTAGGTAGGTAGGAAGGTAGGTAGGTAGAAGTGGTGGGTTGCAGGCTGTATGCCCTGGTACAGGTGTACCGGTGCCTGCTGGGAGGACTGGGTACCATTCTGGTACAGTGCTCTGGAGGGCACACTCACCTGCCCTCATTCCTTACCTGTATTTGAAGGAAACGAGCCATCTGCACACAAGCACGCAGCATACAGTGCCTACGTGATGCTTCACGGAGCAGCTGGAGCATCACGGAGGCATCATGGAGGCGTTGCAGAGGCATCACAGGAGGTAAGGATACATGTGCGCTGCACGCATTCATGTGGTAGCCCCCGGGCCCCGTTGCACCATACCGGTTGCAACAGGATCTGGAACCCACCACAGGTAGGTAGGTAGGTAGATAGAAAGATAGAAAGAAAGATAGATAGATAGATAGATAGATAGATAGATAGATAGATAGATAGATAGATAGATAGATAGATAGATAATAGATAGATGATAGGATGGATGGATGGATGGATGGGTAGGTAGATAGAGTGAGTGACAGAGAGAGAGGGGGGGGAGAGAGAGGAGGATGATTAGATAGATAGATAGATAGATAGATAGATAGATAATCATTAATAGCCATTGTGCCTAATAGTGATCAACAGCCCATCTTCAATGGATTTATTGAGTCTCCTTTTAGAACTGTCTAAATGAGTAACCCTCATCATATCTGAAGACATTGGAACTGTTTTTCCTTTTTCAAGAACATGGACTACTCATGCTTCCCTATAAAAATGTCTTAAATTAAAATAAAATCCACATGAGAAAGAATAGCAATCTAAATTTATTTAATTTAATTTATTTTAAAAATTAATACATTCTGCAGCCCAGCACATTTGGGAATGAATTCGTCTTCCAAGGTGTCTGGACACAGGAAATAATCAACTGAAAATGTATTGGCATACGAAGCTTTTTCATTTTCATCTGCCTGGGGGCTCCATCCCAGCCCTGTCTTTTAAAATTATATTGGAAGAGTTGATAAAACATATTTTTTTCTTAAACTCCTTGCTATCTTTGTTGGTATCAAGTGTACATAGAGTTCAGTTTTAATTGGAGACTGTCAAGTTGGATGTTCTGAAGAATTTATTGTTGTGATTTATGAAATGAACCCATTTTCAGAGGTTTAGCATCTTTCGTATAGAGGTCTTTTAAGATCCAGATGATTTGTATGAAAACAATTTACTTTCCCCCCTTTATTGTTTTGTTCGTAATAATTTCTTGAGTATCTTGAATATTAAAATGCAAAGCATGATGTTGTTTATCTCTTCCTGTCAAAATCATACCGAGTCCTTTTGTCTTTCTAGAACTAAACCAAATGTTCCCAGATTTATTTTGGCTCCTAGAATACATTATTCAGATTGAGGAATGCTATTTATTGCTATAAGAATGCTCTCCCCCTTCTTTGGACTCCCAATTACGGTACATTTAAAGGGAGCACAGTGCTTATTAGGCTACATCCAAATTTACACATTCTAAATTTTGTTGCTAATGGTCGAAATGCTGCAGCCAAGTTTTTATACTGAAAAAATAAAGGGGAAAATTGTATCTCAGGGACTTTTGCAAATAATCCTGTACGATAAGCAGGAGAAGGTTGCAGATATCAGCATTGTACAAATTCATCATTACTGATCTTTTCTAAGTCTCTGTTGCTCCCCGCAAGTCTTACACAACTAGTTCATTCAATTAAAAAGTTTTATTCTATTTTTTTAGTGCTTGCACACTTTCCTAAGCAGCCAATAATAAGTGAAACCAAGACATGCAGGCAATTCATTCTGAAATGTGTAATAATAAGCTAAATAATATACAATGTGGCATTTATAATGTAAATAATATGTAATACTAGCTGGATACCCATGCTCCATGACAAAATTATGTGATCAGGCAATGCAGGAGAAATCCGGTACACTCCGGTTCAATCTGTGGCTCAGTGGTGGTCGGTGATTGAAACCCATAAGGGAATATCGCTCATGCCACCTTGAGTCTGGAAGCAGTTCCATAGGTGGAAGGCATAGACATCTAGTGAGGTACCGATGTTTAGTACTGTAAGGAGCCCCACACCACTCTTGAGTGAAGGAGTGGAACGTCTACCAGTTTGAACTGAGGTAACGGAATGTGAGGCAACTGGCAGTTGGAACAGAGTTCTTTTCAGATGAGCAGGGAGAGTAGAACTCCTTAGCATCAGAGTGTGTTAATTACTGTATAAGAAATACTAATCACCTGAGGGTCATTTCGAAAAATCCTTTCTTAGAGAGCACCTAGAAGCCAAGAGGAAAATATGTGCCAAATTTCAAGTTTGTAGGCTTTACGGTTCTGGAGATTTTGTGATGAGTGAGTGGTATTTGCCATATGTATGTATGTATGTATGTATGTATGTATGTATGTACGTACGTACACACATATACACATATACATACACACACACCGTGTGTATGTGTGTGTGTATTTAGTGTCACAACCCCTGGTATGACCAAATATTTATTTATTTATTTATCTATCTATTTATTTATTTATTTATTTATTTATTTATTTGTTTATCAGCACAAATACAACATATATAGCCAAGCCAGTAAATCTAAATAGATACCTTTCACCCTGGCTTGGCTGATAAGGAGTCGAACTCTGTGGCTCAATGGTTAACACAACTGCCTAATATGTAATACAGCCCAGGTTCGAATCCCAGTAAGGGTATGGCTAGCTGATGAGAGCTAAAGAGCTTGAAATAGATCTATACTAGTCTTCCTTTATTTATTTATCAGCACAAATACAACATATATATATATATATATATATATATATATATATATATATATATATATATACACACACATTATATATACATTATATATATACACATTATATATACATTATATATATATATACATTATATATATATACATTATATATATATATATATATATATATATATATATATATATATATATATATATATATATATATAATGTTTTCTGAGGTTTTCGCGGGTATTAGTATGTAGGTCTTTAGTTATTCGGGTTTTCTCCCGTGTAAAATTGGAGGTTTCTTGGCGACATTTCAACGAAGTCTCATTCGTCATCTTCAGGCTTCGTGCTTCCAGGAGCAATGTGAGATCTCGGCTGTTTCTTCCTTTTAACTGCCAGTGGGGGTTTTAGCTGATTGGGTGGGAGCTTGGCTGTGTTCTGATTGGGTGGAGGTGTGTCCTGATTGGGTGGAGGTGTGTTCTGATTGAGTGGAGGTGTGTTCTGATTGGTTGGGGGTTTGTGTTTCATGTAGGGATAGGAGGGGTTTAAAGAGGCTAATGTGCATTTGCAGTCTGGCTTCTGGTCCTTGGTCGTGCCTCCTCATCAGTGTGGGTTTTTGTCTGCTTTCTTTGTGGATGTTTGGTGGTGATATCCTGTGTGGCTCTTGTGAGTGTGGGCCTGGTGTCATTCATCATGTTAGGGACTCGTTTATCAATAAGGGCAGGCTTCCAAATGACTGGCAGGCAGATATTTTAGCAGATATTCAGACAATAATATAATAATCAGAGAAGCCATCGAGATAAAAATATATATATATCTTGTGTCACAACCCCTGGTATGCCCAAATATGGGAGGAAGCATACTGCTTCCTTTCTCTGTCTATCAGCTCACCCTAGGAGACCATCCAGACAGAAAGCCATTATTTTTGCCTTTGTTACATTTGTATGTATGCAACACACACACACACAAACACACATATATGTATGTGTGTGTGTGTGTGTGTGTGTGTGTATATATATATATGTGTGTGTGTGTGTGTGTTTTAATAATAATAATAATCCAGAATCTTTCATATTGCAGTTCAAATCGATATAAAAGTTTATTGGAAGCTTAAGCTTTCTACAGGAATCTGAATTACTAACCATCTAAGCAAATTGGCAACAGATAAGAGTAGAAGGAATTCATGGTGGGCTTGACTGAGATCTCTTGTGGGCACAAAGGGACTCAAGACTAATGATGCATTTAACTCCCCCTCCCTCAGGCTCAGCCTGGTCATCTCCTACAAATATCTCTGTCAGGTGGTCTAGATTAAAGTGTATTAATCCTTAACCAGTTTTGCCTCCAAATAGTGATCCCCAACAGATGCTGGAGCACAAAGCAGAAAAAATGCAAAAAGGGAATACTGAAAAAAGATAAAAACTCCCTGCTCTCTATTTCAGTGAGACATTCTCTCAGCACCATGGCAAGGCTGCCTTCACATTTAACACACCGATGGTTTTTAAAATTGTATTTATAACAGCGTTATTTGTATGCATATCCAACTAAAAGAATGCTGGTTTGTTGGTAAACTGTCAGCTAGGCTGGAAGGGTGGGGGTCAAGTGAGGACTCAACTTGGAATTGTTACACAACTGCAAAGAACATAACTTGATCTCCCTAAGATCCATGAAGCCTTATCAGGTCATCCCAGGGGGTGACAAATAGTCTGAGGAGATTCTTGTAACGCAGGTAGTAAACAAAAACAGTTACTTACTGAGGGGCTATGGAGATTCTCAGCCATTTAGGTCATGGTTGTTCCAAAGGTGCTTTTTCAAGAGGCAACTGGACTTTCTGGTTTTCTTTGATGATGTTTTGCTTCTCATACAAGAAGCTTCTTCATCTCTGACTGGATGGTGGGCAACGGAAGGATTTATACCCCTTGCAGACAGCTGGTTATTTGCATCCTTTTAGAGAGTTGTTGAGGCCACCTTGGAGTGGTGCAAATGGGTGTGGAGCCTTCTTGGAACTGCTGAAAGGACTGTTGTAGGCTGGAGATAGATGATGTTGAATTCCCTCTCCCTCTCTGTTGAAAGAGGGCTGTTCAGTTTTGACATAGATGGCCTCTTTGACCCCTGTTCTAAACCAGCGGTCCTCTGTCCAAAATGTGGACTTTGCTGTTTTCAAAAGAGTGGCCTTTGTCTTTTCACACAGTCTTTTCAGCAGTTCCAAAAAGGTCCACACCCATTTGCACTACTTAGGTAACCTTGAAATCACAGATAAACCTCCAGGTGGCCTCAAGGACTCTCTAAAAGAATGCAAATGACCAGCTCTCTGCAAGGAGTATAAATCCTTCCATTTCCCACCATCCAATCAGAGCTGAAGAAGAGGAGATTCCTCCAAAGCACCTGCAGACAGGACAAGAAGCAATGGAGGGAGGACCAACCAAGAACTAAGAAGAAATGTCCTGACAGTTAGAACATCTACTGTATATACTCGAGTATAAGCCTAGTTTTTCAGCCCACTTTTTGGGCTGAAAAAAGCCGCCTCGGCTTATACTCGAGTCAGTGAAAAATTTGCCCGAAATGGAGGAGAAAAAGGGGCGGGGCCATGCCGCTGGGTGACACTTGTGAATGGCCCAGTGCCCCTGTGAGTTTCCCCTCCCTCTGTGTCAGTTTGCCGCGCAGCGCGCACCGCACCATCCCCCCTCCTCACGTTCTAATGTAATGCAGGGCTGTCTTACAATTCCCCTTCCTCCCCCTCCTGCCGCTCTGCAACGATGTCCCACCTCCTCCTTGTTATGGCAAGCAGCCACATAGCGATGTCCCACCTCCTCTGGTACAGTGATCCAATGATAGGAATCACTGTGCCGTGTGTCATAGGAGGCGGGACATCGCTCCCGCGGCTGCACGGGACATCATCATCACAGCGGGACATCAGCATCATGAGGTGAGTGAAGTATTTCATTGAATACACCGCTAGTTTACTGTTTTTCTTTGAAATAAATATTCAAAAACATTATTGGTATCTATTTTTATTTTTGAAATTTACCGGTAGCTGCTGCATTTCCCACCCTAGGCTTATACTCGAGTCAATAACTTTTCCAGTTTTTTGTGGTAAAATTAGGTTCCTCGGCTTATATTCGGGTCGGCCTATACTCGAGTATATACGGTAATCATTGGAATGGTGTGTCTCTGGAAGTAGTGGGTGCTCCATCCCTGGAAGTTTTCAAGAAGAGATTGAACAGCTATTTGTCTGGAATGGTATATGGTCTCCTGCTTGAGCAAGGGGTTGGACTAGAGGACTTCAAAGGTCCCTTCCAACTTGGTTATTCTTGTCAATTTCTGGCAGCACATGTGAGCAGGTTAATTAAGGTTACAGAGCTGAGCTTATGAACTTGCCCTTAGCAGTTTGTAGGGACCCACTCAGTTCGGGAAGAGGTAGTCTATTTAAGCATTCTCTCTGCCTTATGAGAGGAAAGAAAGTGTGTGCAAAGGGAGATGGGTCAGGAACAGGACAGGCATACTGAATGTAATGGTGAACAGATGTTTGTGTGCAAGAGAGAGAGAGAGACAGACAGACACATACACACACACAGACACAAAGAGAGAGACAGAGAGAGACAGAGAGAGACAGAGAGAGACAGAGAAACCGACAAATACACACACAGAGAGACAGACAGACAGACACACACACAGAGACAGAAAGACAGATAGAGAGAGACAGACAGAGACAGAGAGACAGACAGACAGACAGACATACAAATATATATATAGAGAGAGATGGAGAGACAGAGAGAGTGAGAGAGAGGCAGAGAGACAGAGAGAGAAATGGAGAGAGACAGAGAGAGAGACAGAGACAGACAGAGAGAGACGCAGAGAGAGAGAGAGGCAGAGAGAGAGAGAGATGCAAAGACAGAGTGACCCATGAAATCATAAATTTGGTTGCAAAATTATTTTAAGCACCGTTGTAAATGCAAACAGCTGCTGCTTCAGGCAGTCAGTAAACAGGGACTACCAAAAGTACAATGCAACATCGCAACAATCATACATAATTGAGGGAGGGAGGGAAATAAGTACAAATTGGGAAAATAGTGTTATGTACGTTGATACATAAAAGAATATTATAATTATACCGAGCATATTAAGGTTGAAAGTTGGGAGATTTAAAAAAACTATCTGTATGTAATTGTATTATTATTGTTGTTAGCACTGTGTAAAAAATGTATTGATCCAGTCATTACACTGTCCACAAAATATGTTGGTTGTTAAAGGAAAACTACAAATAAAACATACTAAAAAAGGAGGGGGGGTGACATTTGATCAAAGAAATGAATCCATTATTAAGAAAAGAACTTAGCAATTGGACTGAATATTTGTCCTTGCAAAATACAGAACAAAGTGTGACTATTGTTTAAAAACAAAAGAAAGAAGAAACATTTTCTCTGGGCTTGAATTAATGCTAGCCAAGCACAAGGACTTATTTTTTCAGATGTTTGTGATCCCATGCCAAGCAAAACAAAGAAGGAGGAGAACTATTTTGTAATGTTTGTAGATTCAAAGCACCTCTCTCTTAAGCAGTAGGACTGAAGTGTTTTGAGAAATTGAGAAATTCAATTGAAACACTGAACAATGAAAGAGTGAAGGATGAAACTTTAATATATATATAGACATGCAGAGTTATAGTAAATAAGGGAAATATGAATAATAAAGCAGATGAAAGATGGAAGACAGAAAAGAAATGCCTTTGAATACAATGGTGATATGAATAAAAGTTAGAATAGAAATACATACATACATACATACATACATACATACATACATACATACATACAAACCTTGGTGGGGGTGTGTAGAGTGCTGGCCCCATTTCATCAAGTGGATTGATTGGATGTGTGGCTGCATCATGATTGGTAGATTGGTGCTGATTGGTGCTGGCTGTGTGTCCGTTGTTGTTTTGTGTTGTAACGGCCTGGGTGGTAGGTGGGGCTCGTTTGTTGACTAGGGCTGGTTTCCAGATGTCTGGTAGGCGGGAGGTATCGTCACGTTTATTCATGTTGTGTGGTGTTTCTCTATTTTGACAGCTTCCATAATTATTCTCTTGTTGAAGTGTTCAGTTTTGGAGATTAACCTGGTTTCTTCAAAATTAATTTCATATCCTGTAGCTTTAAGGTACTGGAAAAGGGAGGAAGTTTTTTCTTTTTTTCTTACTGCGTTCTTGTGTTCTGCGATGCGTGCATTTATTCTCCTGTTCGTTTGTCCTATGTATGTTGCAAGGCAGATTTTGCATGGTATTTCGTAAACTCTTGGTTTTCTAGCTGGATTTTGTCTTTGGGGTTTCTTAAGATGTTGGTTATTTTTTGGACAGTGCTGAAGGCTGTCTTGATATTGTGTTTGTGGAGAATTTTGCTGATTTTATCTGTGGTGATACACACACACACACACACACACACACACACACACACACACACACACACACATATATATATATATATATATATATATATATATATATATATATATATATATATGTTGTATTTGTGCTAATAAATAAATAAAGGGAGACTAGTATAGATCTATTTCAAGCTATTTAGCTCTCATAAGCTAGCCATACCCTTACTGGGATTCGAACCTGGGCTGTATTACATATTAGGCAGATGTATTAACCACTTAGCCACAGGCTGTCCTCCATTATCAGCTGAGCCAGGGAGAAAGGTATATATTTGACAGCTCAGGTTCGAATCCCAGTAAAGGTATGGCTAGCTGATGAGAGCTAAATAGCTTGAAATAGATCTATACTAGTCTCCCTTTATTTATTTATCAGCACAAATACAACACAAATATAACAAAGGCAACAGTAAAAATATTGCGTTTCTGTCTGGATGGACTCTTAGGACGAGCCGATAGACAGAGAATGGAAGTAGTGAACTTCCTCCCATATTTGGGCATATCAGGGGTTGTGACTTTAAATATAGATAGATAGATAGATAGATAGATAGATAGATAGATAGATAGATAGATAGATAGATAGATACATACATACATACATACATACATACCTATTTCCCTGGCTCAGCTGATAAAGGAGGAGAACCTTGTGGCTTAGTGATTAACACAACTGCATAATATGTAATACAGCCCAGGTTCGAATCCCAGTAAGGGTATGGCTAGCTGATGAGAGCTAAATAGCTTGAAATAGATCTATACTAGTCTCCCTTTATTTATTTATCAGCACAAATACAACACAAATATAACAAAGGCAACAGTAAAAATATTGCGTTTCTGTCTGGATGGACTCTTAGGACGAGCCGATAGACAGAGAATGGAAGTAGTGAACTTCCTCCCATATTTGGGCATATCAGGGGTTGTGACTTTAAATATAGATAGATAGATAGATAGATAGATAGATAGATAGATAGATAGATAGATAGATAGATAGATAGATAGATAGATACATACATACATACATACATACATACATACATACATACATACATACCTATTTCCCTGGCTCAGCTGATAAAGGAGGAGAACCTTGTGGCTTAGTGATTAACACAACTGCATAATATGTAATACAGCCCAGGTTCGAATCCCAGTAAGGGTATGGCTAGCTGATGAGAGCTAAATAGCTTGAAATAGATCTATACTAGTCTCCCTTTATTTATTTATCAGTACAAATACAACACAAATGTAACAAAGGCAACAGTAAAAATATTGGGTTTCTGTCTGGATGGTCTCTTGTGATGAGCCGATAGACAGAGATAGGAAGCAGTAGGCTTCCTCCCATATTTGGGCATACCAGGGGTTGTGACACTAAATACATACCTATTTCCCTGGCTCATCTGATAAAGGAGGAGAACCTTGTGGCTTAGTGGTTAACACAACTGCCTAATATGTAATACAGCCCAGGTTTGAATCCCAGTAATGGTATGGCTAGCTGATGAGAGCTAAATAGCTTGAAATAGATCTATAGTAGTCTCCCTTTATTTATTTATCAGCACAAATACAACACACACACACACACACATTCCCCTCTTATTTCTAACTTTATAAGAGGGAGGTTTAGAAATTAAATGGTGGTAGTATTAGGTATATTTAAACAATATGAAATGAAATGTAATAACTATGAGTAATAATATTATATTTATATGTACTAAAATATATGATACCCAGGTATCACGCTGTTCACAGATTGATATGTATAAGCAATATAAAATAAAAAACTTGACAAAAAAGAAAAGAAATTCAGATAGAAAGCAAATTCAATAACAACCAAAACACATCAATGAATAAGCAAGAAGCTTAAGGTCTAATAACAAAGACGAAGCAGGAATTTGAACAATATTTGAATCATACACATAAAACATGAAAAAAGAATAATAATAATATCTGCCCTGAACAAAACGGATAACAGAGAAGAAGTGAAGTTTATTAAGCACCAGAAGAGGTCTTCTTCTGCATGCAAGCTTTCTGAATGATTTCCAGAGAGAAGCACTTTAACACAGTTGCTTAACTGCAAAACCATTTAGCAATAAAAATGTACATTAAAAACCCCAGTTGAGTGATGTTGTGGGAGAAAACCCACATTGTCAAAGGGAAAGGTTCTTGGATGCAGAGTTGATACATATCTGTCATAAAGAAAAAGAAAATAAATTAAACCTAAACCCAGTTAGAATGAATGCTGGGCTATCAAATAGGGACAAAAAGGCTACAGGGTTTTGGACTTCAACAAGAAATTAATTGCCCATTTTAATGAAAAAATGAAGGATTGTTGTTGTTGTTAGTTGCAAAGTTGTGTTCGACACATCGCAACAGCATGGACAACATTCCTCCAGGCCTTCCTGTCCTCTACCATCCTCTGGAGTCCATTTAAGCTCATGCCGACTGCTTCAGTGACTCCATCCAGCCACCTCATTCTCTGCCGTCCCCTTCTTCTTTTGCCTCCATCTTTCCCAGCATGAGGCTCTTCTCCGGCGAGTCCTTCTTTCTCATTAGGTGGCCAAGTATTTGAGTTTCCTCTTCAGGATCTGACCTTCTAAAGAACAGTCAGGGCTGATCTCCTCTAGGACTGACCAGTTGGATTGCCTTGCAGTCCAAGGGGTTCACAGGAGTCTTCTCCAGCACCAGATCTATACTAGTTTCCCTTTATTTCTTTGTTGGCAAAATATAAATTCAGCACAAAAATAGTTTGTTGGAAAAGCGACTGCCTGAGAAGGTTCCTGGATTGGGGCTGAAAGGCGAAAGCGGAAGCAGTAAGCGCTGTCCCATATTTGGATAGACCAGGTTGCCCCAATAGACCGGTCTCACTGGAATAAACACTTTGCTTCCTATAAAAACAGGAGGGGGGGGAGACTCCACAATTATTACTTATGATTTACATAGTTGGAAACATCTGCAAGAAAACAACAATGCTCAGAGAGTACCAAGGAGCCCACAGTTCAACTTTGAACTACAATTAGTCTCTTCTATTGGTGCTTAAAGCACAGTTTGAAACTTCCATAAGTTCTGAAAACAGTAGCAATACAGCACAGAGACAGCTGTGTGTAAATAATGTTCTGGGGTTTATTTTTTTATTTTTATTTTTTTGAAAACAGAAATAGGATTCTTACGCATGGTTCTTTCTTTTTGATAGGCTGGCATCTGTGAGACTATGTAGTTGATGTTCTGAGGTGGCCCAAGAAATGATAATAGGAATCTAAAAATAAATAGGACACGCAACGATTAAATGATGGCCAGAACGTTGGCTGCAATAATAACATTACAATTATAAAATAACTGACAATGGAGGAGGGAGAAGATGCAATGAAAAGACATTATGTTATTCCTGAATGAAGCAGATGTTTGATGAACATGTATTAGAATTAGCAAAACACAGCCAGCTGCTTGGGCAAGTCTTTTCTAGCTAGTGGGGATAGAAAAACATTAAATCAAAGAAAAATATTTGAAAAAAAGCACTTAAAGAAATACTGTGCATCATATGTCTATGGAGATCAATCATCCATGTCACGGTTGTCCCAATATGCTTCTTTTCAAAAGGCAACTGGACTTTCTGGTTTTTTTCTCTGAAGATATTTCGCTTCTCATCAAGAAGCTTCTTCAGCTCTGCCTGGATGGTGGGGAATGAAAGGATTTATATTCCTTGCAGACAGCTGGTCATTTGCATCCTTTTAGAGGGTCCTTGAAACACTTGGAGGTTTACTTTTATGCTCAGGGTCACTTGAGTTGTGCAAATTGTTCCTGTAATCTGCAATTTTTTCCTTTGGAAAAAATATGTCTTATTGCTATACAAATAAGCCAGTGTAATCTAGTGGTTAAGGCATCAGACTAGAAAGCGGGAGACCATGAGTTCAAGTCCCACCTTGGGCATGAAAGTCAGCTGGGTGAGTTTGGGCCAGTTCCTCTCTGTCAGCTCACCTCACCTCACAGAGTTGTTGTTGTGGGGAAAATAGATGGAGGAAGGTGTGTTGGATATGTTCGCCATCTTGAGTTATTTGTACAAATAATAAAGGCAGAATACAAATAAATAAAAATAAATAGAGAAATGATCCGATTTTTTCCAGCTTTGGACATTTTTTTTCTTTTTCACTTTTGTACCACACGGTGTGATTAAAAACAAATAAATTAAAATGATGACCATGATGGGTGTGATCAAAGGTCCTATGTCCAGTTCTGTGTTGCAATGCACATAAAACTGGTAGAGCTATGAACAGAGCATCATGGTAGCTATTCTGAATTTTTTGACCATATCCCATGGATAGCCATGTTGTTTAGCCCTTTGTCCAATCCTTTGAGTTTCAGTCTTCTTCACTGTGGAAATGGGAGAGTTGAATTTCTTGGGGCTAGGTGTCAGTCAGGGGTGGGTTGCCAATATTTTTATTACCAGTTCGGACACACTCCCGTGCGTGCAACACTTCAGCACATGTGCAGAAGCGTCCAGGTGGCTGGGCGGAGCCTCCTGCCACTGGTACTACCGCTTCGCCCAATCCAGCCCAAACCGGGAGCCACTGTCAGTGTGTCCCCAGAGAGGGTCAAAAATCAAGATGGTGGCTAAAACTACATAACCAAAACCTGCACCCTTTTTAATGAGTTGCTTGCCTTTTTTGTCCTTTCCCCAACAGATCTTCCTGGGCATGTCTCTTTTGATTACATTACTTGATGTTATCCTAGAGTCCAGGTCTCCAAGCCTGGCAACTTTAAGACTTGTGGACTTCAACTCCCAGAATTCTTCAGCCAGCCAGGTCGACAACTCTGAAAGTTGCCAAATGTGGAGACCCCTCTCCTAGACTGAGGAAATGATTGGGGGAAAATGTGAGACAGGAAAAGCTAAACAAATATAGGGATCTCAGACCCATAGAAAGTTAAAGATTTTTCGGTTCTCCAAATCTATATATAAAATGTGTGTGTATGTGTGTGTTTGTGTGTGTGTGTGTGTGTGTGTGTGTGTGTGTGTTCCAGCATAACTCTGGAACCCCTCAAGCAATTTCCACCAAACTTGGTACACAGATGACCAGAGAAAAATACTTGGGGGGGGGGTAAGACTTGGGGGAGGTGTGTTCTGTTAAGATATGGCCTGTTGTGCCTTCAAAGGGCTTCTACTGTGTAGCGCATGGTAACAGCTTCACAGTAATCCACAAGGGGCTCCTTCTGGTAAGGGGGAGAATCCAACATTAGAAATTACATTTGATCTGGACATTTCCCCCCTATAAATAAATACCCAGGCAATGCCGGGTTATGGCTAGTAAGAAAAAAACAACATGATTACAGTTGCTTAAGTGAGATGCTTTTAAATTTTGAAAGGGATGTTTTTATTGAAGGTGTTGAGATTCAGAGGGCCAGGAGAGACATAGTCTTACTCATGCAAATAAAAATAAAAAAACACCATGATTCTTTTTATTCTGTTGCTTGCTAGGCAGCCCTTGAAAACACACTCATGTTCTACACCACCAAGAAGTAGTTTACCAGGACCTTGGAAAGAACAAACCTTTCGCTACTTTGCTAAACTGCACAACTTGATGGCCTAAAATGGTGAAACTGCAAGCAAGAAGTGTTTGTACCATATAATCGCTTCTGAATGCAGTTGGAAGGCTTGTAAACCATATGTCTGCCTCTGACAGCCTGCACTGATGAATTTATAGGATTTGACAGCTTCGCAGAGAATGAGTGAGCAAATGCCTTGGCATCTGGACAAGCTTTCCTTGTTCAGATGCAGAATCCCAGATGGCGATGGTCATCCCAGCACACACCCTGCTCGAGAATCCAATCTGGCCTCTTTGCATTCTTCTCTTCAGAATCTTGGTAGAACAGCGCACTGCAAAATTTCAAAATTCAGTTTTTTAAAACTATATCTTGAAAGAATATTTTTTAAAAAAAATTGTATTTAGGTGCAAGTGACAAACAACACAAAGGCCACCAAAATCCAAATCCCAATACTCCAGCTATAAGTTTGAACAGCTTCAGTTGTAATTGTTCTACCCATCCTCTGGTATCCTCATATCAAAACAACTTATTTTATGTGCAGCCAGAACCTGAAAATAACATTGAACACAGCACAGAACTTAAACAAAATGTGTGTGGTTGAGGTTTGCATATTTGGGACTGATTGGGATAGATTGTAAGGGTGACACTGAAATATAATTTTATGTCATTTTATTCTCTTTTACATAGCAATAGCAATAGCAATAGCAATAGCAGTTAGACTTGTATACCGCTTCATAGGGCTTCATAGGAGCAGCCCCATTTTTAACTGTTTCCTCTCTTCTAAATATTTACTTTCAATTATGCATCACCACAGTTTCCTAGGTGGTTCTATGATGCCAAAAAGCAAATAATAATAATAGAAAAGAAAAGACTGAAAGGGTTAGAAAAATTGAAACACCCATGTAGGCTAAGAAGATACGTTTTAAAACCTTCTTAATGGTCTACCATTATCAACTTTTCTGCCGTTTCCGTTGTTATCCCTGGCCTTGGAAAAGCTGTTGAATGAAATTCTTCAGGCAGCAGAACCCGAGGAAGCAAAAATAGATCATCAGTATATCTCAGGCAGGAGCCAGGATGGGTAATGGTTAAAGCACCAGGGTAGAAACCAGGAAACTATAAGATAAAATACTACATGAAGAATAAGGGGCGGGGGGCGTGACAATCTATTGTCCAAACACCTGAAGGCAGGAGAAGTGTGAATGCTCCAACACTGGAGGTTTTTAAGAAGATGTTGGATAACCATATGTCTGAAGTGATGTAGGTTTCCTGCCTAAGCAGGGGGTTGAACTAGAAGACCTCCAAGGTCCCTTCCAACTCTGTTATTGTATTCTATTCTAGAAAATATTCTATTCTATTCTAGAAAAGCAATGGATGGAAACTAATCAAGGAGAGAGTAACGTAGAACTAAGGAGAACTTTCCTGACAATGAAAACATCAACCAGTGGAACAGAAGTTGCCTTCAGAAGTTGTGGGTGCTCCAACACTGGAAGTTTTAAGAAGCAATTGGACAACTATTCATCTGAAATGTATAGGGTTCGCTGTTTGAGCAGGGTGGGTTGGACTAGAAGACCTCCAGATCCCTTCCAACTCTGTTATTCTGTCATGAGGCACAAATCCGCTGGATGACCTTGGGCCAATCATTTTCTCTCGTCCTTAGAAGTCCAAGGGCAACCACTTGTGTGGGGGGTGGGGGGTGGGGGGGAGGGAACACAACCTTGCCAAGAAGACTGCAAAGGTCTTGCCTAGAAGTCATCAGGGATCAACACTGACTCAAATGTACACACAAACACACCCACACACCTATACAAACCTCAGGTAATTTGGATTAAGAAGGCTTTTCTGGAGGGATGATGTCCCTTCAGAATTAGTAAACTCTTAAGCAGCTCTCGCAGAGCATTCTGACACTTCCCTGACAGAATCTCAGTAATCCATGCGTAATCCATGTAAGACTCCCAGGAATCTCAATGAGCGTTGAGGAAGATGCTTGATCTGCTGGTGTGTTGAGTGTCAATCAGACTTACAGCTAACATTTCTGAAGTCCATCAAAAGATTCCTTGGCCTCTGCTTCTCACTGTGACACAAAGATGCCTATTTTAAAGTACCATAGTTGTCCGTATATAGGATGCACTCCCCCCCTCTGGAAACGTGGGTGGAAATGTCTGTGCGGCTTATAGAGTGAATGTTGTTGAAGCCCCATTACCTGCCAGCTCCCATCCACCAGCCTCTGCCTCCCAGCAATTTGCCTCCTTGAAGCAAACAGCAACAGTTGGTCAGCTCAGCACAGCCTGATTTAGCATGAGCAGCTGATTGGCAGTTGGCTTGGCCTCCCGGAATACCGCTGATCAACTGTTCCAGGCTGAGGGGATTGTCACTGCCCATCGCCGCCACCACCTATCGCCGCCTCTGCGTGCTCCATTTTCAGCCTCTGCGCATCCAGTTTCTAGCATGTTCCAGGTAGGGAGAGATGACTGCCTGAAATAGGCTGAAAATGGAATGCGTAGAGGCCAAAAATGGGACATGTGAGGGCAAAAATGAGGTGTGTGGAGGCAGCAATAGGTGGTGGTGGAGATGGGCGGTGATGGTGGCGATGGATGGTGGCAATCCCCACAGCCTGGAACAGCTGATAGGTGGAGGCCAATCCAACTGCCAATCAGATGCTCGTGCTAAATCAGGCTGTGCTGAAGCTGATCAGGCTGTTTGCTGCAAAGAGGCAAATTGCTGGGAGGCAGATTTCCCCCCCCCCCTGTTTTTCTTCCCAAAAGCTAGGTACGTCTTATAGTTCGGAAAGTTTTATAGTCTGAAAAATACGGTACGTTGCTGTTATCTACATAATATCTACATGAAAGCCGCTGGGTGAGATCATTCGACGGCACGGGATAAAATACCATCAGTATGCGGACGATACGCCAGCTGTATCTGTCCGCCCATGCCAACTCAGTGAAGCGGTTGACGTGATGTGCCAGTGCCTCGAGGCTGTTAGGGACTGGATGGGGCTTAACAAGCTTGTACTCAATCCGGATAAGACCGAGTGGCTGGTGTGTTTCCCTCCTACTAATTGGCCAAGTGTTCCATCTCTCAGGCTGGGGGGGTCAAACAGTACGCCCCTCAGACAGGGTTCGCAATTTGGGAGTCCTCCTGGACCCACAGCTGACTTTGGAACACCACTTGTCGCTGTGACCAGGGGGGCATTTGCCCAGGTTCGCCTGGTGCACAGTTGTGACCCTACCTGAACCGGGAGGCCCTCACAACAGTCACTCGCACCCTTGTGACCTCTAGACTGGACTACTGCATGTGCTCTACATGGGGCAGCCCTTGAAGAGCATTTGGAGACTTCAGCTTGTCCCAGAATGCAGCCGCGTGAGCGATCGTGGGTGCACCTCGGTTCACACCATGTAACACCTATCCTCCGGGAGCTGCACTGGCTGCCTATTGTCTCCAGATACGCTTCAAGGCGCTAGTCATCACTTATAAAGCCCTTCATGGTATCGGACCTGGGTACTTGAGAGACCGCCTGCTGCCATCACCTCCACTAGACCGATTAGATCCCACAGATTAGGCCTCCTCCGAATTCCATCCGCCGGCCAGTGTCGACTGGCGACTACCCGGAGGAGAGCCTTCTCTGTGGCTGCTCCGACCCTCTGGAACGAACTCCCTGTGGAGATTCGAACCCTCACCACCCTCCAGGCCTTCCGCAAAGCCCTTAAAACCTGGCTGTTCCGACAGGCCTGGGGCTAAAGAGCCGTTGCCCCGTCTCGAATGGTATGACTGTTGTGTGTTTTTAAATTATGCATTGTTATGTTTTGTTTTTTATATTTTTTGTCTGTACCCCCCTTCCCTGATTTGAATTGTGAGCCGCCCTGAGTCCCCTTCGGGGGAAAAGGGTGGCATATAAATATATAAAATCAAAATCAAATCAAATCAATGTTGCCTCATCTCTGACCCATTAAAAAAGCATTTTAAAGTTGTGAATAGTTTAGTTGTGTTCAGTTGTTTAAATGCTTCTGGGACAATACAATCTGCCCAGCTTAGTTACAGAATAGAGTTGAAAGGGACCTTGGAGGTTCATCTAGTCCAACCCCCAACTCATTGCAGACCATTTCCAACTGCTACAGGCACCTTCTAATTGCTGTCTCGGACCTTGGTGGCCTTTTTTATTTGAGCCACAGGAGAGAAGAATGGACACCTGGCCTTGGAAGAGGTAGCGATGCTGGCTTTGTGAGCTACTTCTGTGCACAGGTTTAATAGCACTAGCACTTACACTTATATACCACTTCACAGTGCTTTACAGCCCTCTCTAAGCGATTTACAGAGTCAGACTCTTGCCCCCAACAATCTGGCTCCTCATTTTACCAAACTCGGAAGGATGGAAGGCTGAGTCAACCTTAATGCTACTTTTAGAAAGTACCAGACCTGCAATCAAAATACACACTGCTGTACTCTGGTTGGGTCACTATTAGTTCGCTGGTGCATGGTGGCCAGTTTAAATTAAATTAGAAAAGAAAGTTGGCTTCTCCAATCCACTTCTGTCTGCTCTCTCGCTCTTGGCTAATGAGAGAACTGCAGGTTTTCTGCTGCTTTGCCAAGAAGGGGCTTCATATACCATATTTTTTGGGAGGGAAAGATGCTCTGGACTATAAGACACACCTACATTTTGGGGGAGGAAAACAAGAAAAAAATCTGCCTTTGCCTCCCAGCATCCATCCAGTATTTATTTGACCACCGCAGCCCATTCAGTGCTGCCACTGTCCATTTGCCACCATCAACATTGCCATGGCCTGTTTTTTTTTTTTTAAATCTATTTTATTCATTTTCACATTCCATTTTACAATCACTTATATACAGGGTATTTGCTATAAAAGAAAAAAAATATAAAAAAAAATAAAAAAATAAAAAAGAAAACACAACTCATCATTCACAACCCCACCTGACACTTCCATCCTCCATACACCCCATCTACCCCCTCCAACTTTCCTTTCCTCCCTCTAACGCTCCCTCCTACTTCCCTTTCCCTCAAACCTTCCTTCTCCCCTTACTCCCAACACGCCCTCCTTACATTCCCCTTACTCCTTCCTTACTCCCCCTCCTCTTTCCCTCTACCTCCCTCCTTGGTGTATTCCTTTATTCAAGTGTTGTTTATTATAATTTGATAAAAAGTAAAATAAACCAAGGAAAAAAATATAAAGAAAGAAAGAGAAAAAAGGAAAAAAAAGAACAACCGTATATAAGTGCATTCTTGTTCTTATTGCGACTATGTTAACACCCACCCACCCACCCCCCATAAATCCCCATCCCTACTCCTCCCGACTTCCCAGGGCCCACACCTGGCACTGCCTTCTATCTAAAGTATCTTATGTTCGTATGGATTAAAATAAAAGTAATATTTAAAGGAAAAAAAACCAAAAAGAAAAGAAAAAAAAGAAAAGAACAAAGAAAAAAGAAAAAAGAAAAAGAAAAAAAAAAGAAACTCTTTGTGTTAAGCTCAGCCCCATCTTTATCTATGCTTAAATAGTATAAGTCATTCTATCTATATTTTATTCTCGTCTCTTGCTTCTTTGTTATTTACCCCGACCTCCTGTAGACTCTCCCATTCCTCTTCCTTAACCTTGTATTCAGATAAACATTTATCCAAATTTGTATAGACATCAATATACAATCTAACTCAAACATAATCCCTTCTAGTAAAATTTAAGCAGCGTGGATCATTCCACATATTCAAATATTACTTTATAGAAGAATAATCAAACTTTCCCTTTCTTAACCTTAATTTCAAACAATAATTCAAAATAATCTGACCAAACTTTCCCTTCTTAGTAAAGTTTAAGCAGCGTGGATCAAGTATTACTTTACACAAAAATCAGTTTGCATTCTATCTTGAAATGATCCCGACCAGCTTTCCCTTCTAATAGGATTTAAACAACGTAAATCATCAGTATATACATTCAGTATCACCCCACCAATATACGTAAATCATTCCGCATGCATTTTACCCTCATCCCTTGCTTCTCAAATATTTGCCACTATCAAATTTATGCAAACATTAGTTTAAAATCTAGCTCAAAATAATTTCACCAAGCTTTCCCTTCTAATAAAAATTAAATAGCATAAATCATTCCACATATTCAAATAATAGTTTCAGCAAGAATCAGTTTACCTTCTATTTTAAAATAATCTCTTCAAACTTTCCCTTCTAACAAGATTTAAACAGCGTAAATCATTCTGCATGCATTTTACATATATACATTCAATATCACCCCACCAATAAATTCCGCTTTTTCTGCCGGAGAGAGGGCAAACCCCCATTCAATCCACAACTTTAGTGAATATTTTAGAATGTCTAAATCCTCAAACTCCGCTTTTCTGCTTCTCCGAAGGAGGGGGAGCTACCCCCTCCATCTTGCAGCCATGTGGTCTGTTGCTTGCCTTCTCCTTCGGCTTGTCTCTCCTCTTTTCCAAGTGAATCAGGAAGTCCCGCCTTCAAAGTCTTGTAATAGAAATCTCGAGCCTCCGAAACAGAATTGAGGCGAAGTCTTTGATTCTCAATGTGACCGTAATGCCGGCTGGGCCTCCCATTTATATAATCTGATCTGATTTCTAAGCTCTTTAGTTAAAAAGGTATAGTCCCTTCTTGCCTTTAACATCTGGAAAGGTATTTCTTTGAAGACAATCAAGTTCTGGCCATCAACTCTCAAACTATTATTGTAAAATTTTTGCATGATCGCGTTTCTGGATTCTTTTGTGGAGAAATATATAATTATGTCCCTCGGGAGCTGTCGCTGTTCCACTACCAACGAATTCTGGCGATAAATTTTCCGAATCTGCCAATCAAAGTTAAGTCCAGGGCTTCCCACCGCATGGCTGAGGGCTTCAACAAAGGTCTGTTTCAGATTCTCTCGCTCCTTTTCGCGGAATCCTCTGACTCTTATTGCGAATGCCTTCTTATTAAAGTTTATCATAACGAGCTGTTCTTGAGTGTCTCTAATTTTTTGTTGTAATATTTGAATATTAGTAGTCAAATTAGAATTAGCCTCTTCCAAACTTTCTAATTTATTCTCTATTTCAACGGTATAATCTGACAGGGCAGACACGGCTGCAAACGTATTCGCCTTCATTTGGTCAATTTAGACTTTAAATCACCATATAGCTCCAATACAAATTCCTTAATTTCTTGTTTAAAATCATTAAACATTTGAAAAAAAAATTCCTGTGTTAAGAATTCTCCAGTAGAGGGCGTAGGAACAAGGGCTGCGATGCCAGTGTAAATTCTTTAAGTTCATTCACAGATTCTTTAGGCACATTTGTAGAGACGCTTCGATTTTGACCTGGGTGCCATTATAAATAAACAAATAAACAGCGCTTTCGCTCCCCTCTGTTTCCAAAAAAACAAAAAAAAATTATTTTGTTAAGGAGCGGTCTGCAGGAAGGTAAAACCGGCTACGTACATCCCCTATCAGTCACCAACGGAGAGAAATCGCCATTTTGAAGTCCGTTTAAACAAAAAGCCTCTAAGACAAATGGTGCTGGTATTTACGATAGTAATAAAAGCATAAATCTCACAGGGGTGGGACCCGCCCGTATTAATCTTAGCTTCAAACAACTTTGCTTTGTCCTGGGGGGGGGTAGCCTGTCTAGGGCTGCCAAAAAAGGGCAGCTGAGAAGAACTGGCTGGAGATAAAAGCTCCGCTCACGCTGGATCTAATCTCTGTCCACAGCCAAAAAAAAAAGAGAAAGGCTGTGAATTACGAATAGACCCTAGCACATAGAGCTACTCCCTGCCCCTTTATGCCAAAAAGGGGTGATATCTATGATCTTATTTAGATACAGACCAGATCTCTGAGAGGAGCTCGATTGAGCCCTCCTCGGCGACAGGCTCCTCCCCCCGGATCCTCGCCATGGCCTGTTTGTTGTTGCTGCCAGCTGTTTGCTGCTGCCGAGGCCCATTTGCCACGGCCCATTTGCCACAGCCTGTTCTCTGCCACCTGGAACCGACCGAAAATGTGGCGCATGGAGGCCAAAAATGGTCGAAGGGTGGGGGACGGCGGTGGCCAGTGCTTTGGCAACATTCAGTGTATAAGATGCACCACAATTTTCACCCACTTGTAGGGGTGGGAAAAGTGCATCTTATACTATGAAAAGTACAGTAATCCCTACCAGTCCTATTCTCTTTAATCCTGGAAGGGCAGCACCATTTTGTAAGTAATATTTCCAGGTGCTACCATTTGTGGCTAGTCCTTGACCATGGCTTATTTGAATTGGGATAGATACATTGCACCATTCTCCAGCGGTCTAGGACCTTGAGGTTCCCATGTGGGGTGGAGGCCCATTTGCCAAGGAGAATGACTGGGGGAGGGCCAGTGGAGAGGAAAGCTGGAGGGAATGGGTGAGGTGGGAGCCTGGAGGAGAAGGGATGTGGCCAAGAGTGGGAGCCTGAAAGTTCCATTCCATTCTGCAGTGTTATTGTCTGCTTGCAACTGAAATCTCAGACACGTCCTTCGGCCCACCTTTCCACATTATATTCTTTGCAGTTCAGGGCACATAGGAGCAGGATGGGATTCAGCCAGTTTGGCTTGGTTTGGGCAAACCTGTAGTTTTGGCCTGGTTTGGGCGGTTCTGGTCAACCGGTCAATTGACCCGCCCACCCGTTCCTGCCCTAATCTGTCCTATATTCTGTGTTTGCAGCTCAGCCACTGCATAGGAGCCTGGCTGAAGGATAGTGAGCTGAAACTAACAAGTGTTTCTCTAATCCTAATGTCTTGGAAGAGCTCCTTCCAGCTTCACCTTGTACACCTCCTTTCCCCATCAGCTCAACATTTTGGCACATGGTGGCTTTGGAAAGTTTTCTTCAAAGAGTGGATTGACAGGCTACCAGCCTATCATACAGACAATGGTGGAAGGAGGCTAAACCCGTCTCTTAAGCACCTATCAACACTCATTCCACCCCTTTGCTACACACTACGAGATAAGAATATAGAATAACAGAGTTGGAAGGAAACTTGGAGGTTTTCTTTTATAACCTCCATTGCTCAAGCAAGCAACCCTCTGCCATTTTCAGACAAATGGTTATCTAAAAAAGCCGCATTGCTTTTTTTCACAAGATTGCATGCAATGCACATAGAAAAGGATCAGTTAAGCCATTGCAGCCACCAATTTGACTTTTTTAGTCCTGTATCCTATAGATTCACATTAGCCCTGGACAAGCTTTGATCTGCTCTGCAGTTTTAAAGGGCTCCTCAGATATTCAGGGTGTGTCACTGGAAGCAGCCCACTGGCAGGTAAGGGCAGTGCTTCTTCAAGTGGACTTTAACTCCCAACATCTTAAAGTTGCTGAGGGTGAGAACCATTGAACTAAGGAATAACACAGTTTCCCATTGTTAGAAATTCTGTTTATATAAAGCACCACATAGAGCAAACAAGAGTACAGTCCCATGCTTTACAGCTCAACTATATAACTGTAACAGGAAACTCTACTCTGAACAAAAGAGCATTGAGTATATACCATAGATCCAAACTTATAAATACTGCCTTCTACTAGCTGAATACTGCTGTAGTTGTTGCACAGAAATACATTCCAACTAAATTTCAGCACCCATTCAGCCGGACTTCCCAAGGCGTGCCGTTTCATTCCATACAATGTTGTTTCACAAACCAGGTTTAACACTCTTGGTCTGTCTGTAACAGCACACAAGCCAGCTTTCCTAACAGCTGGGAAGTTGTGCCATTGCAATTAGTAGGCAACGAGCAACACTGTGCTGGATAAAATTGCCAGCCAATTTGCAATGACGCACTCATTACCCGATGATTATTGGAGTGATTTCACACAGCTGGTTTTCTCCAGGCCTGGCAGGGCAGTAGGAGAAGACTATTTAAATCAGCTCCAGTTGCAAAAGCCATCCGAGCCTCACAGAAGAGTTATTGCAAAAGTCTAGGCAGCCAGTGGGACATTAGTGGGGTGCAAAGTCACACTGACCTTATCCAGAAGTGTGTAAGTTTTAAGAGAAATGTTGGTAGGCCCAGTATGTGGGCTATCTGTGCTATTTTATGGCAGTTTTTTCTTGACTGCAAACACAATTTCTAATAAGTACAAAGTTAATTCGGACTTGTTGCCAAACCAGGCGGGAGCTGCCTGCCACTTGTGTGATTTCTGAGGTCTGCAGTATAAATTTTGCTTATTGCAGCCCACTGCTGGTTGTGGTGTGAATATTAAGTGATGCCCTCCAGTATTGGCTGTGATTATAACACAATCAAGGTCTGTGCACCAATTACTAGCTTAATCACTGGGAGACAAATGGAGTTTGAAAGATCACACGTGTCCTGTCATTTTGGCTTACAGCTGGGTTGCGTTCTCCAACTTTGGAAACACTGAAATGACAGCTCTGCAGTCATTTCACATCGCACATCTCCAATTAAGTTGTGGCTTGTTTTTTTGTGGCTTGATTCTTCGTCACGCCTTCTCTAGCACAGGGCCTGCCCTCCAGCAATGTTGTGGCCCAGCAATGGAGCTGGCAGCAGAGTGAGGAGTTCGGTGAGGAAGATGGACAGTCCTGGAGTCTGGGGAAGGCTCTGATGAGGGCTGTGCATTGGAGGCAGAGATGGGGCCATAACCGTATGCCAGTTATCAGCTGCCTTCGGAGTCAGACATCAGTGAGGCAGACAAACAGCTGGAGCCTGATCCCAGTGTGCGCATGTGCAGAGCTGCCAGATGAAGAGACAGCTGAAGGACAGGGGATGACTTGGGAGTAAGGTGACAGGTGGACAATGAATGGCCCCTCCCAGAGGAAACAAAGAGGAGCGGAAAGGGAGGGGAGTTTTCAGGAGACAATTAGTTCCCTTTAATTGGTTTGTGACAATTCGAGACTCCTTGCCAACTTTTGCAGATAACGGCCTGGCAACTCTCCAAGCCAGATAAGGTCTGTGACTGTAAATCCTCCCTTGAAAAACTTTGCTGGCTGTGAATGAGCAGAATTCACAGCAAATTAATAAAAGGGTTTTTTGTCGGATCAGGAGTTTGCTTCATGCTCTTGGGAAGCCTCGGTCAGAACAGCTTCCATCCAAAGATTGGAATGGCTGCTACCCTGATGCCTTAAGAAACCTGCCCATGTGTGTTGTGTCTGTGTTTTCCTGGAAGTAGCCAATCTTTTTCGTATCGAATGCAGGTTATCTTCAACTTATGACCACAATTGATCCAAAAACTTCCATTGCTAAGCAAGGCAGTTGTTAAATTAGTTTTGCTCCATTTTATGACCTTTTTGCCATACGTGTTAAGTGAATTATTGCAGTTGTTAAGTGAAACTGGCTTCCTCCATTCTTAAATACATTCCAGTTGCCAAGCAGAAAAATGTTCATCATAAACTGTAGGGATGTAGTCAAGGACTACATGTATGCCAAAAAAAGATATAATGGACAAATTGACCAGACTAAACTGTAAGGTAGTTTAATTTACTCTGATGTCCAGTTCAAGGGCTTTTTTACTTTCTTTCTTCCTTTCCTTCCTTCCTTTCCTTCCTTCCTTCTTTCTTTCTTTCCTTTTCTTTCCTTCCTTCCTTCCCCTTTCTTTCTTTCTCTTTCTTTCTTTCCTTCCTCCTTCTTTCTTTTTTCTTTCTTTTTCCTTCCCTTTCCTTTCTCTTTTTTTTTTCTTTCTTTCTTTCTATCTTTCTTTCTTTGTTTTTTCTTCTTCCTTTTCCCCCTCCTTCCCCTCCCCCCCCCCTCCTTCCCCCCTCCTTTCCTCCTTCCCTCCCCTTCTCCCTCCCTTTCTTTCTTCTTTCTTTCTTTTTTTTCTTTTTCTTTCTTTCTTTTTCCTCCCTCACTCCCTTTTGTTTCTTTCTTTCTCTCTCTCTCTCTCTCTTTCTCTTTCCTTCCTTCCTTCCTTCCTTCCTTCCCCCCCCAATATCCACAAATAGATGATAATTCCTGTTGATGTACAGATTGCCCTTTCTCTCAAATTTTAGGACAGTTTTTTCATTATCATCAAGTAAGCCCAACAAGATTAGAAATTCTTGGCTAGAGGCTGAACAGTTAAAAATTTAAAACTAACTAGCATAGGGGTAACTTTTGTTATGCTATCTAGAGATCAAAACTAAAAAAAAAACCTTCATAAGCCTGTGAGGAGGAAATGTTGCCTTTGCTGCCTCTCTGTTTTTGTGTTTAGTGTTGTGATGGGAGCCACGTGGTCTTAAGAGGATGAAAAATTCCTGCCTCCCTTCCTTCTGTGCTCGAGATAATCGAGCACATCTGGACCTGAGAAGGTTAGGAAGCTTGATCCAGGGTGCATTTGTCGTGTTGAATTATTTATGTTTTTGGCTTGGCTCAGGAGGTTTTGTCTGCAGAAGGAAAGTGGGGCCATAAATCAGTCAAACAAAGAGCTAAGTAAGGGGACAACAGTGCACAAGTTGTTATTTACTGTAAGTTGCAGAACCCAGATGGGAAAGAAAGAGCTCAGCCAGACAGGGAAGATGGAATAAAGACACCGACAGCCACAGGTCTGAAATTGGTGGGATTCAAATAATTTAACAACCAGTTCTTTGCCCTTGTGACTGGCTGGCTGGGCGTGGCCATGGTGGGTGTGGTCAAGGGGTGTGACAGGCAGCACTCAGCCTCCTGTACCCCCCTGGGAGCAAACATATTGGGGGGGGGCTGCATCCCTGCATCACTTGTTTTGGGCCTAGTAGGCCTCCCTGCAGCCTCCTGGGAGCAAAAACAGGCCACAAGGCGGAGGCACCATACCCCCATGCCCCATTTGGGCCTAGTAGGCCTCCCTGCACTTACCTGGGAGCCAAAACAGGACATATGGGACTCCTGGAAGGAGTGGGGCAGGAAGGGGCAGGGCCAGCCAGCAATTTAACAACCGGTTCGCCTGGACTGACCCAAACCGTCTGAATCCCACCACTGGCTGGGCTATTCTGATTCTGGAGCAACAGAGGAAAGCATGGGGTCTCCAAACATTGAATGGATGGAGCTCACACTAAACCCCAATTCAGTCAGTGGTGGAAGGCATTACAGTGGTGGAAGGAGCCATGGTGGTGCAGTGGCGCAGTGGTTAGAATGCAGTACTGCAGACTACTTCTGCTGACTGCCGGCTGCCTGTAATTTGCCAGTTCAAATCTCACGAGGCTCAAGGTTGACTCAGCCTTCCAGCTTTCCAAGATCGGTAAAATTAGGACTCAGATTGTTGGGGGCAAGAGCTGACTCTGTAAACTGTTTAAAGAGAGCTGTAAAAGCACTATAAAGTGGTATATAAGTCTAAGTGCTAGGGGTATTGCTATCTCTTCCCTTGTCCCAATTTCGACAGGCTCAGATATGCAGAGTATAGGATACAAAACCCCAGAAAGGAGTTTGGGGGTGCATTTTCCCATCAGCGCAGAAGCTTCCAGAAGCTGCAATTTGCTTCATCATCTGTAGTTGCATCACTTTATGAGATGTGCCATGAGGCGTGGTTCCTCTCAGTAATGTTTGAATTATTTTGATGCAATTTTGACCCTGAAAATGGTATCTTGGAAACAGGAGCCAATTAATACTCAGTACTTAATTTTCCTTTGTTAGTGACCCAATTCTGGTAAAATTTTATTTCGGAGGCTTTCTCCTTGTAGGGCCAATGTAATTGCGGTGCTCCAGTGATTATCCCCCATCTGATTGGTCATGGTGTTCATGGCATGTCCCTAGATATTAGACACGCTTGCTGGTGAATTCTGGGAGTTGAAGTCCACACATCTTAAAGTCTTCAAAGTTGAAGAACAATGCCCGAGGCTCATCTGCTTTGCAATACAGTATGAAGATAACAAAGCAGGGAAATTATGATACCTTTCCCTTCTTGGAAGAAGGGTAAAAATAATGATCAACAAGTTCTCTATGTTTGTTGTGGCCCGCTAGCAGCCAGCGGATCTGGCAGCAGATTCAGACAGTGAGGGAGGTTGGGGAAGAACATGGGACAGTCCTGGAGTCTGGGGAAGACTCTGATGGGGCTCTGAGTCCGAGGCAGAGATGGGCCAGGGCTGTCTTGACAGTTATCATCTGCCTTCTGAGTTGGACATCAGTGGGGCAGAAGAACAGCTGGAGCCTGTTCCCAGTGTGCGCATGCGCAGAACTGCTAGGAGAAGGGGAACAGCTAAGGAACAAGGGTCAATTCATGAGTAAAGCCACAGGAGGACGAATGGCCCCTCCCATAGGGAATAAAGAGGAGTGAGAGCGGAGTTTGCAGGAGACAATTACCGTATTTTTCGGAGTATAAGACTCACCAAGATTTGAGGCAAATTTTTTAAAAAGTTTAAAAGTTTAAAAACAGGCCTGTTTTTTCTCAACAAAGGACATGCATAGCCTTTAGGAGGCTTATAGAGTGCTCCTGGGGTCGGGGGGGTGGGATGAACAAAACCAACCCAGTTTTTGCTCATTTTAGCCCTTCCCAGCCCCCAGGAGCAGTCTGGAAGTCTCCTAAAAGGCTACGCACAGCCATTTTTGCAAAGGGGGTGGGGTTTCTGGAGGCCAAAAATGCTTCATTTAGTGTATAAGACACACCCAGATTTTCACCCTCTTTTTTGAGGGAAAAAGGTGTATCTATACTCTGAAAAATATGGTAATTCAATTCATTAGGGTGAAGATCTGTTCCTGACTTCTTGCCAATTATTGTCTATTACAGAGTGGTATTTGGAAGATATCGGCCTGGCAGCTCTCCAAGCCTGATAAAAGTCTGTAGTTGTGATATCTCTTGAAAGACTGTTTGCCAGGACTTTGCTGGAGAGAACTTCACTTTAAACTAAATAAAAGGGGTTTTATCGGGTGGAGGAGTCAGCTTCGTGCTTTTGGGAAGCCTCGGTCAGAACAACACTGATGATAGATTTGTGGGAGAAAAGAAAGGTGAACAGATGCGGCACCACTTCTAAATATAGTTTTGCTGGCAGTTCATTGGATTAGAAATCATTACTCATTCCGTGGCTGGATCCACCCCCATGAAGACCAAACCAAACAAATCCATTTCTTCCAGCAGCTTTGCACAGGAATTCTTGTCCAAACTCGTTTATATATCAAGTTTCTTTTTAAAAAAAACCAACTTACCAGAGTCTTTAGGGAATTGTCACCAGGTTTGGGACAAGCCAATCCAGTGTTATCTTGCTTTCTGCATCTCAGGTCAATTCTTTCTAGGGTTTCACCTGGGAATCACTTGATTAAGGGTGGGATTCAAAAAAAATTACTACTGTTCTGTGGCCGTGGCTTTGTGGACATGGTGTCGCTTTGTGGGCATGGCAAGGGAAGGATACTGCAAAATCCCCATTCCCCTCCCCACCCCACTAACCTGCTTTCCAGCTCCATTCTCCTGTTCAGGGCAACAAAGAAGATCAGCTGGGAGGCTGGGAGGCATCGGCGGGCGGGGCAGCTTATTTGCCGATTCTCCGAAGTACTCAAAATTCCGCTATCGGTTCTCCAGAACCTGTGAGAACTGGCTGAATATCACTTCTGCACTGGATCCTTCCCTGAACAATTCAAGCAGAGGCTGGACAGGGTATGAATTCCTTTAGAGAGCGGGAAGTTAGATTCAGTGCTTCCAAGGACTCCTTCCAGCAATACATTCCTGGGAATCTATTATCAAACATGGAACAGATCAGGGGTAGGTTCCGGCTACTGCTACTGCCGGTTCGCTTCAGGGACGTGGGCATTCGCAGTACTAAAAAAAATGTTCTGCTCGTGCACAGGAACAAAAACAAGATGGTGGCGCCTACTGCGCCGTGGAGAGAACCGTTCGGGGGCATGGCAGGCTGAGTTAATACCTACTCAGCTGAACCGGGTCCGAACCAGTAGGAACAGATACCAAGTTTCCTGCACAGCACTTTAATCTTGAACAAGATGCCACAAGATAGTTTTCATGACATTGCCTGTAACATCACAGGTATGTAAGTATTTCTGAGGTGATACAATTGGTCTTCTTGGACTTCCCAACGTTCAAGTATTTTATATCTAAAGTTTCAAGGGATTCCCGTTGCTTTCCCTTTTTCACATCATCAACCGGAGGTCGAGCTCTCGAAGTTGGCTGAGGAAACCCGTGTTTGGGCAGGACCCCTCTATGTTCTCCGCACCGTCTTTAAAGGCCTCCACGAGGTTCTTGTTTTCCGTAGATCATCAGAAAGCCAGCACCAGGGTGGCTGAGCGGCTTATCCCCATGGCACAGTGGACCAAAACTTTCCCTGCAAATAAGAAAGTTGTAATATTATGATTGTCAAGGCCTGCAGGTCATTTTTTCTTGTGGATATGAAGTTGTGTGAACTGGCTGAATCCCACCACTGTATTTAGTCCTAGAAATGTTTACAACTAGGGGAAACTGCATGTCAGGCCTGCAGCCATCTTTTATTTTGGGTCTTTAGCTTGCCACACTTTCTATTATTCTACTAGGCATTTTCTATTGTGGAAAATGAGAGGGGGGATTGTATGAGTTAAATGCTATGTAGCCATAACAAAATTCTTTCTAGAAAGCCAAAGTCATCCTTTGTCTTGCACCTGACCGGAACTGATAGGTGGAACTGCCGGCATGGCAGTGGGAGATTGGACCATGTGATGGACTTGTGGGTGTGAGGGCAAGATTTTGAACTTTCAACTGGTGGGGGAAAACTGGGAAGCTTTCAGATTTGGGTTTTCCTAGATGTGCCAAAACGGCTCTCTTAAGTAAATTGGAACTTTGTGAGCAATACTTTGTCTTGGACTCTGATTTACTTTTGGATGCTATTTGGAACCCTGAAAATGATATATATTCATACAAAGAGACAACACAAGGTCTTCCTAGAATTGTGGAAAATGTTAAACCATCTGAGTCACAATCCTTTTATTGGTTTTTTAACATGTCACCTCTGACAAAGCACATATATGCTAGTCGTTCCCGACTCTAGGGGGCAATGCTCATCTCTGTTCAAAGCCAAAGAGCCAGCGCTGTCCAAAGATGTCTCTGTGGTCATGTGCCGGCATGACTAAACGCCAAAGACTCATGGAATGCTTTTACCTTCCCACCAAAGTGGTCTCTATTTTTTCTATCTGCATTTTTACATGCTTTCGAACTTCTAGGCTGGCAGCTGAGACAAGTAACAGGAGCTCACTCTGTTACGCGGCGCTAGGGATTTGAACCACTGAGCTGCCGACCTTCTGATCGACAAGCTCAGTGTCTTAGCTACTGAGCCACCACGTCCCTTCGTATAAGATATACATTGGAATAATTATCTTCTATCGAACTTTTTATAGAGAAATACAGGCCTTGGAGCTCTGTAGACTCACTTCATAACCTACCATGCAAGGCAAGGTCCAGTGCAACAAGACTTTAAATGATTTAAAAGTGGTTCTCAACATTGCTGACATTTATTGGTTAACAGGTTCGATTTTGCAGATGTAGAACAGAGGAGAACCCGATGCAAGGTAGAAATTGGAACTTACTAAATATAGAGGGGGAAAAAAGTGAATACTGAAATAATGTAATAAAACACAAACAATATTAGTGGAACATTTTCCTCCAGCGGAATGACTTCCCTCCAGAAGTTGTGGATGCTCCAAACACTGGAAATTTTTAAGAAGAGTTTGGACAACCTTTGTCTGAAATGATAGAGGGCTTCCTACTTGAGCAGAGGGTTGGAATTAGAAGACCCTCCAAGGTCCTCCCAACTCTGTTTGTTATTCTGTTTGTTCTGGACCATGCTGATAAGCAAAAGCATCACACAGTCAATTTCTACAAACATTGAGGGGGGAAAGAGGATAAAGATAAGGCCTGACAATAGCTTACGATTGGAACATTAAACATAAAAAAAAGTCAAGGGTTGATTTTGGCCGCACAAGAACAAACTATTTGAACTCATGGCAATCAAGGCCACGAAGACTATCAAACAATTCAAAGTAAAGATTGTGCAAAGAAGCAGAAGAAATAGTAGATCATAGACTCAACCCCTGCAATAACATCAAACAAATGCAGAATCTGATTGTAAACACCAGTATAAACAAGTCACCAAACGATTCACTGGAACATCAGTAAAAATGATTATGGACCAGTAATGAAAAATTGGTGGGAGCATGTAGTTGGAACAAGTAGTCAAAAATGAGCAGGCTAAAATATTATGGGATTTCCAAATATAGACTGGATAAAGTCTTGGCCACGTTTAACTATGGTTGAAAAGAAGAAAGGGAGGCTAATTTATGTGGCAATACCAGAAGATTGTAGAACAGAAGACGAAAAGTTGCAGAACTATACAACCATCAAAATCTGAAATTGAAATTGAAAGACTATGGCAGAAACCAGCCTTTGTGGTCCCAGTGATTATAGGCACTTAGAAAATCTGCACCTTGACAAATGTCTACCTGTTAATTGCAAAAGTCCCATATCTACTGTATATTATGCCAATACTTGCAACATCCTTGGTTCTTGGGAATAATTCAAAGGAATGTGTGTTGTAGCCCGCCAGAGGCCAGCGGAGCTGGCAGCAGATTCGGACAGTGAAGGGAGGAACATGGACCAGTCCTGGAGTCTGGGGAAGGCTCTGATGAGGGGTTCTGCATTGGAGGCAGAGATGGGGCCAGGACTGTCTGACAGTTATCAGCTACCTTCGGAGCCAGACAGCAGTAGGACAGAAGAATAGCTGAGCCTGTTCCCAGTGTTCCTGGAAAAATTGGCTTTGAGGTCAGATGCCTGCCTAGGCCTGGGGAAGGAGTCAGAGTGAAGGCAATGAACAACACAGCAAAGAAACCCCTTTACAAGAGTAAACAAGGCCAGTATAAACTGAATTATTCAGGTCAAGTTCCTGGGAAACGAATTGCTGTCTTCAGAGTCTGTCCTGGAGACAGAAATGATTGATAGACAAGAAATTTATGTTTTTAAAAGCTACGTTGAAGATGCAGGAATAATGATAGAAGCTCGTGCATAGCAGATAATTAATTTTTAATATTTGAGCTTCTTTCTGTGCAAATATGCAAGCTTCCAGGCAATAAATTAAAGCAAGCAAACAACCATAGCAGAAATTGGACCTGCGACTTCAAGGCTATTAATTGTAAAACTGCACGTCTTTTTTAACTCTTCTGGGTCCTTTGGGTACTTCTGTGTTGCGGTAAGTATTAGTGTATATTGTAAATCCAGTGGGATTGTGTGTTGTATTCATTGCACCACAATCACAGCGTTGTGGTCCCATTGGTGCCCAGTTTGGAGGAGGAGGAACCAGGACCATCTAATAGGGATGGCACACCTCCCTTGGCAGGTTTGGGGAGGCCAGGGTCTGAGGACAGTGCTGTCCCAGACCCCTCAGGCATTGGGGGAGGAGGTCGATTGGATGGAGAGCTGCCTGTCTGCACAGAAACAGGGGAGGATCGGCTGCTGACATATGTAGATGTTCTTTATGTATATAGCAGTAGACTTATATACCGCTTCATAGGGCTTTCAGCCCTCTCTAAGCGGTTTACAGAGAGTCAGCATATTGCCCCCAACAATCCGGGTCCTCATTTTACCCACCTCGGAAGGATGGAAGGCTGAGTCAACCCTGAGCCGGTGAGATTTGAACCGCTGAACTGCTGATCTAGCAGTAGCCTGCAGTGCTGCATTTAACCACTGCGCCACCTCGGCTCAAATATGTGTCTATTTGTCTATGTGTTGTGGATCTAGTGTAGCAATGATCATGGGAACAGCTAAGATACCAGTGGTAAAAAAACCACCTTACAGTACCTCAATTGATTGAGATAACTCTGATAAATAGTATTTGGCAATAACATTTAGATTTATGTATCACCCCACAGTGCTTTAGAAAATATCTGGGATGTTTAGAATGTCACCATATTTCCCTCAACAATCTAGGTCCTCATTTACCAACCTCGGAAGGATAGAAAGTTGAGTTGACCTTGAGCCCATCAGGATTGAACTCCAGGCTAACCTGCAGTACTGCATTCTAACCACTGTGCTACCGGGACTCCTGATAGAAGTGATATAGGTGATAAGGATGAATAAAGGTAATATGGGTGATAATAGTAATGATGGTAAAGGGTGAAGAAATCCAGCATCGTCGCGAAATTGTTTCTGTACAAATTAAACAGCGGCGCCATGCCAAAGCTACTAATATTGTGTTTGTAATAAGTGGGGTCCTTGGTGCTTAGTTGTTTTCTTGCAAACATTTCATTGCCCAACTTGGTAACACCATCAGAGCTAGCAGGGGTGGGGTTTGCATCCTGTTTGCTCCCTGCTCTGGTATATACAAGGGGCTGGTCCTGTTAGTGTTATATTTGTTATGCTGTATGTATTTAGACGTTGCACTACAGATTTGGACTGGGGATTATCTTGAACTGTAAAGATGTGAGATAGGATATGTGTGCATGTTTTAGAATTTCTGTATTTAAAAATGTTTGTGGGCTCTCTCTTTCTTAGCCCTTTTTGGGGGATTTATCTTCAGCAGCTGGAGGCATAGGTAAAGGTTGCCTGCCTTTATTGTGGCCGGCATGGCTAAATGCTAAAGAGACACGGAACACTGTACTTTCTCACCAAAATGGTCCCTATTTTTCCACTTGTATTTTTATGTGCTTTCAAACTGCTAGGTTGGCAGAAGCTGAGACAAAGAACGGGAGCTCACTCCATTACACGGCACTAGGGATTCAAACCACTGAACTGCCAACCTTCTGATTGACAAGCTCAGCATCTTAGCCACTGAGCCACCGTGTCCCTTTTTAGCTGGAGGCATATTTAAGTGCAAACAATCAACAAGAACAAGATGCTCACTGGGCTTACGCGAGGGCAGTGGAAGAATGTAAGGGAAGCAGGGAGAGGGTTCTTCTGTAACTCCTCAGGGTAAAATCTGTGACCTCAGGAACTGAGATTGTAGGTTCAGTGTCATCCTTGGCGATCCCAGCAAAGCGTGAATTATTCCTTGATGCCTGGTTTCCAGTCCTATCTCATTTTCCTTGCAAGGCAAATTTATTTCCCAAAAAGATGAGGAGCACGGACACCTGAACTCCTCCCCATCTCTTGGGCATTCCTGTTTTGTTGGATCAACAGAGAATAAATTTCTCTGGAGTGTCTGTACCACCCTCAGCAGCAGGAGAAGAAACTTGATTCCTATCTATCTAAATATAGCCAGAACCAGCAGCAAAGGAAGAGATTTAGCAAGGGACAATCCCTAACTGGGGGGGGTGGTGTAAGTGTAAGTGTAAGTTTTGGGTTTGATCATCCTGAATTAGGTTGTTCCCACATACTGAATCTAGCATTTTGGTTTTTAAATAGGATCTGTGCACTTTTATGTCCTTCTTAAACTATGAAGGTTGACACTCAGAATGTGTTGTGGCTCGCCAGCTGTCAGCGGAGCTGGTGGCAGACTCGGACGATGAAGAGGTTGGGAAGAACTTGGGCCCATTCTGGAGTCTTGGGAGGGCTCTGAGGTATGTTCTCCGTCAGACCCAGAGATAGATCCAGGGGCGTCGACATTTCCCAGCCACCGGAGAGGCAGCTGCCTTTGGAGGAAAAGATGAGTGGGGAAGAAGAACAGCTGGGGCCTGTTGCAGATGCACATATGTGCAGAGCAGTTAGGAGAGGTGAACAACGGAGGACAAGGAGTTGATTTGGGAAGCAAATCAAATGTGGACGCTGAAGGGCCCATCCCTGGCTGTGGAATAATAGAAGGAAAGAGGAGTGTTGGTCGTAGGAGACAACAGTTCATATTTCTGAAGATTTTGCTCATTGTGTTTTGTGTCACAAAGACTGCTTGCCAAAACTTAATTTGCAGCCTTTAGGCTGGGAGCTCATGGCATTGCAATTATGGTAATGAACTGATAAGGTCTGTTGCTGAAGTTAACTCCTTGCAGGACTCTTGCCTGGACTTTCGCTGGGTAAATGTCATTAATTCACAAGAGGTAAATAAAGAGGGGGCTTTTCTTTGGGAGGAGTCTGTTTCTTGCTTCTGCGAAGGTTGGGTCAGAAGAGAATATTGGCATTGTAAATCTATGTGTTACTCAATGGCAATGAGACTCAGACTCCAAAAAATATTACAACCCAACTTGGAAAGTCTTAACTTTGATGCTCTAATATAGAAGAGGAACCCTCCAGCTTTGACCAAAATGCTCAGTCCTACTTCTCTACCCTAAAGGAGAACCTAGTCCTTAGTTGAGCCTCTCTTCACCCTCCCTGCATTTTTTCATCTCTTAAATTTCCACTGGTTCCTCCTGTCCCCCCCAGAAAAACATAGGTTGTAGGTGAGCATTCAACTGAAAAAGAAAAGTTTATCTGTCCTGGAAGTCCCAAAGGTGTTTTTTCAGGGTGTCAGAATATTCATGAACTGGAATAGGACATAGCAACAGGTCAGCTATTGGGGACTGGCTGGAATAGGACATGATAACAAGGTCAGCCAATGTATAGGCATGACAAGTAGGTCAGCCAATGGGAACTATTTGGTGACTGAGAACCATGCCAGATGGCTTGGAGCCTGGGCGTGGCTTACCTATGTAGCTCCGAGTCTGTGCAAGAGAACTAATTTAGCCTGCCTGTGTTTGAACCTGCTTACAATCTCTCCTCTCTACCACATTGGAAGAATCTGCTGTAGGTATTGTACAGTTATTCATGTGTTGTTATGTATATAAAGAAGTTAATGAATCCTGCTGGATCAGTTTCTGGATGTGATTTCTGCAACAGACTCTGACACAGGAGGCACCTGGACTTTCTTGTTTGTTTTTTCTTTGAAGATGTTTTGCTTCTCATCCAAGAAGCTTCTTCAGCTCTGACTTAATGGTGGTTCCATTCCCCGCCATCCTCTCAGAGCTGAAAAAGCTTCTTGGTTGGGAAGCGAAATGCCTTCAAAGAAAAAAAAAAACAAGAAAGTCCAATTGCCTCCTGAAAAAGGACCATTGGGAGAACCATGATCTGGATGACTGAGAATCTTTACAGACTTCTATCCTGGAAGATTTCTTTGGGAGGAAATAGAATCATCAATATCATAATTTCTGGGAGCTGAGGTTGAGACATCCTAAAGATAAAGGTAAAGATTCCCCTCGCACATACATGCTAGTCTTTCCCAACTCTAGGGGGCGGTACTCATTTCTGTTTCAAAGCAGAAGAGCCAGCACTATCTGAAGATGTCTCTGTGGTCATGTGGCCAGTATGGCTAATGCTGAAGATGCATGGAATGCTGTTAACTTCCCGCCAAAGGTGGTCCTATTTTTCTACTTGCATTTTTACATGCTTTCGAACTGCTAGGTTAGCAGAAAACTGGGACAAGTAATGGGAGCTCACTCCATTATGCGGCGCTAGGGATACGAACCGCCAAACTGCCAATCTTTTGATCAACAAGCTCAGCATCTTAGCCACTGAGCCATTGCATCCCTTAGACATCCTACTCTAGCTAATTAAAAAGGAATCAGCTAATGGCTGGTATGCATCCATGTAATATCCTCATCTGTCCTCATCCTCCTGTTCTACCACAGCATTTGGTCTGGAAAAAAAAATTCCATTGGTGTCAAGTGAAAAGATCTTCCAAACTTATCTGTAATATACATGGACATGTCAAGGAGCCTTATTGTAATCCTAATGATTGCACTAATTACTGGCAATTCTTGACTTTCGTACAGGTAATCAACCCTGACTGACCTTTGGAAGGACAGATCCTGAAGCTGAAGCTCAAAATACTTTGGCCACCAAAGGAAAAGAAGAGGACTCCTTGGAAAAGACCCTGATGTTGGGAATTATGGAAGGCAAAAGGAGAAGAGGATGCAGACAATGGGTAGAGAGTGTCATTGACTCAATGAACATGAATTTGGGTAAATTCCAGGAAGATGGTTAGATAGTGTCATCAACACAATGAACATGAATTCAGGCAAACACCAGGAGGCAGTGGGAGACAGGGGCAGCCTAGGGTGCTGTGGTCCATGAGATCGCAAAGAGATCGCACACAATTTAGTGACTGAACAACAAATTTTTGACTGACGGCCACAATTGGAACCAGAATGTCTGTTAAGCAAGGTGGTGGTTAAATGAACCATGCCCAATTTTACATACCTGAATGTTGATCATGTGACTCTGTTGATGCTGCAATGGTTGTAAGTGCAAGGACCAGTTGTAGGTCATTTTTTCAGTCCTGCTATAACTTTCAATGGTTATAAATGAATGAATGGTTGTAAGTGCAGGACTACCTGTATTTGAACGCACCTTACTGCAGTCCTCATCCTCCTGCTCCCCTTTACTGGACTATTTTACCCCACCCTTGAAACAGAAATAAGGAAAGGATAAAAACACCAACTCCTCCACCAATGGGAATGAAACAACTCGCCACAGCCAACTAGCTGCGGCCAACACATCATGGCCAACTAGCTGTGGCCAATCACAGCCAACTTGCTGCAAGACAACTCATCATGGCCAACTTGCTGCAGGACAACTCTCCATGGCTCACTGGCCACGGGACAAAGTTGCGGGACAATTTAACAATTCTATTTAACTATTTAAATAAATTAAACATTATTTTAATTTTTGCTATTCACATTGCATTCTGTCCCTCCTTTTGCATCCTTTATTTAATGATTTTGTTTCACCATTTCTTTGATATTAGTGTAATGTTTCCTGCAACAAATTGTCCTGCAGTGAGTTGGCCGTGGCAAATTTCTGTGGCAAGTTGGCCATGGCAAGTAAGCCATAGTTGGCCATCACAAATTGGCTGTGGCAAATTTCAATAGACCTACCACCAGGAACCATTTTTAATCCTCATTTTACCATCCTACTAAGGCTTGGAGAAGCTTGTAACAGAACATCTAGACATCGTCGAGGGAATATGCCAGGAATATGCACATACTAAGAAAAGCCAATATATAGAATGGGTGGCTACACAGATGAAAGGTTAACAAGAGAATATGTATATAGGCTGTGTGGATTTGGATGGATGGATGTAGGCTTGTGTGAGGTGTAAGGTCCATCCACCAACATGATAAGGCAATACTAGCTAGATGTTGGATGGAACATGGTTACCATGGTGGGATTCAGCCAGTTCGGGTTGGTTCCGGTGAACAGGCTGTTAAATTGCTGGCTGGCCATGCCCCTTCCTGCCCCGCCCCTTCCAGGGATCATTACATGCCCTGTTTTGGCTCCCAGGTAAGTGCAGGGAGGCCTACTAGGCCCAAAATGGGGCACGGAGATGTGGTGTGCCCCCCCAGCCTGTTTTTGTTCCTGGGTATGTGTGCAGGAGGCTGAGTGCTGCCTATTACACCCCCTGGCCATGCCCACGCCCACCCAGCTGATCACTAGGGCAGAGAACTGGTTATTAAAGTATTGAATCCCACCTCTGGTACCAGGACACCTGAGGAGATGCAGTCCACTCTGTTTACCTCTGGGTGAGTTCAACGCTGCCCTAATGTATTTAGCAGTTGGGTAGGAAAGTAAATGCTGAGATCAAACTTTGGATCATCATCGGCTTCCACCCCAGAGTATCAACCGGCAGGTCTCGGTAGAACTTGGCTCCCGTATCAATGTGGAATCTTCCCGCGGCAGCATTCACAATATGAGTGATGCCATCCGGCGCAGCTGGTCTATGTTCCGGGCTATGTAGCTGCAAACAAAGATGCCTGGGTTAATTTTATAACATATATATAAAACACACACACACACACACACACACACACACACACATATATATATATACACACACACACACACATATATATATATATATATACACATTAACATATACATATACATATACATATACACATACATACATACATACATACATACATACATACATACGGGCTCCTTAGTGCTCCCTGGTTGCAGATGTTTCATTACCCACTAGGTAACATCCTACCCATCTAGCACTGATGATGATACCTAGCTGGATAATGAAATGTCTGCAATAAAATAATTGAGCTCAGAGGCCACCAAGGATGCCACGGTTAAATCCTGAGCCACAAATATTCTCTTCTAGTGGAACACACATTCACATACACATACATAAGGTAAAGGTAAAGGTTCCCCTGGCACATATGTACTAGTTGTTCCCAACTCTAGGGGGCGGTGCTCATCTCTGTTTTCAAAGCCAAAGAGCAAGCGCTGTCAGAAGATGTCTCTGTGGTCATGTGGCTGGCATGACTAAAACGCCAAAAGCGCATGGAACACTGTTATCTTCCCACCAAAGGGGTTCCTATTTTTCTACTTGCATTTTTTACATGCTTTCGAACTGCTAGGTTAGCAGAAGCTGGGAAAAGTCAAAGGATCTCACTCGGTTATGCGGCACTAGGGGTTTAAACCGTCGAACTGCTGACCTTTCTGATCGACAAGTTCAGCATCTTAGCCACTGAGCCACTGTGGCCCTATACACATGGATGGTAAGCATGTAAAAGCTGACCCTTTGATCATACAATTGCAGTTCACCTCTTTACTTTTTTAAATCCCTCTGTTAGGCCCCTTGTTTCTAAGTAAGTGCAATTAAAACCTGCCAAGTCTGTTTTACAAGAGAAAATGGTAATGTAAAAGAATTATATAGCAAATAAACACTTTTTAAAAGACAAAAGCTTTATTCCAAGTAGTATGTAGAAAGGTATCTGACAAAAACCTTTCTTTCTTCTTCTTTCCTTTCTTTTCTTCGTTCGTTATCTTTCTTTTTCTTTTTTTCTTTTCTTTCTTTCTTTCCTTCTTTCTTCTTTCTCTCTCTCACTCTCTTTTTCCTTTCTTCCTTCCTTCTCTCCCCTTCCTTCTCCTCTCCTCTCCTTTCCTCTTATCCACCATCAAGCAGGATTCAGGGAATAATGTTCGGATGATGTGAATTTTATCTGATTTCATTGTTCCATCTTCAAGAGCTAATAGGTGGTGCTTTAAGCACCAGGCTTTTAACAACCACTCAGCATGGTGCCAGAAAGTCTCTGGTGTTTGTATTGGCTTATATTTATTGATCCATTTGCTTAAAATCTATAATCTGGTTTTCAGCTGAATGGAGTACAATAAATCACAATAGGATCATGGGCACATGCATAAAGTACTAATCAATGACCTGCCTAAAAGCAATCAAAGGGTTTCTTCCCTTGTTATCTGTCTGGGCTGCAATAATCCAGATGGGGGAAGGAAGAGTTAAAGCCTTTTCTGCATCTCCTTTGTTGCTAATTAATGATTGTTTGAAGTAGAGGTGATATTCATCAGGTTCTGACCAGTTCTGGAGATCTGGTAGCGGAAATTTTGAGTAGTTCGGGAATGGCAAATACCACCTCTGGCTGCCCTGCCGCATCTATTCTCTGCCTCCCGAGTCCCAGATGATTGGGAGGAAATGAGGATTCCCCATTATAGAAGACCTGGTCTTATTTTTGTGGAAACATAGTATCACTAAAAATAAACAATTACTAGTGCATAAATTTGTATCTCTGCTGGCAACCAAAAGTTTGGTGCTAGATGTCAGCCAGTAAGAAATTACAGAGGAGATAAATAAGAAGAAGGTTTTGGGTTGCAGAAACAGCTTTTTCATGCTTATTCAAACCTTAGTGTTTGGTTATATGGATCATGGAAATGTAAGAAGTTGAGGAGGATGAAGCTTTCTCCCTAGAGCCCGATCGCCAACTTTGGCAACTTTAAGACTTGTAGACTTCAACTCCCAGAATTCCTCAGGCATGCTGGGTGAGGAATTCTGGGAGTTGAAGTCCACAAGTCTTAAAGATGCGAAGGTTGGAGATCCCTGCCCTAGAGAATCATTGATGCAGGTTCAACACGTGGGGCAGGGGACCACGCTGAGACAAGTCTTCAGCTGTTGACCTGAAAAAAAGTCTCAAGATGATCCTCTATGATTCCAATTACATCCTTGAATACTTCTCTCTCTATTGCCCAAATTTTACTCTTTGCTTTGGTAGAAGGAACTCTTAGCTTCTGTTCTGTGGTCCGTGGCATCTAATTTGACCTTCTAAATGAGCTCCAAACTCTGGCACAGCCCATTTCTCTTTCCTCCAGGAACTCTCATTCTCCACGCGTTTCCTAATTTTTATCACCTGTGGTGCTAACTGGACCAGAAGAAAGGAGGACCTGAAGATGTGAGATGGACCTCACTTCCTTGCTGTCTTTAAAACCTGGACCAAACATACAAGTAGCCTCTGTGATCATCGTTACTTATTTAATGAACAGGGCAATAGAACACTAATTTTGATATCTTTGTGTTTAGGTGAACACATACTCTGAGCCAGGGATAATTTCGACAACAAATATTATTGTAGTAATGAATTTATAATGGAGACTTTAAAAAGAAACGTGTTACAAAGCAAAGGTTGTGTTATTTTTCCAGCTTTTGGACAAGAATTTGGGAACTTGTTCCCACTGGTCTCGTTCAGTTTAACCCATCTTTTACAAGCAGTCCTGCTTACAAAAATAACGGGGAGCAAAATTTTAGTTGCGAAAAGTGTGTTAAGTGTGTTGCACCCAGTTTCATGACCTTTTTTTGCAACCATTGTAAATATACATGCATACTGGTTGCCAAGAGTCCAAATTTTGGATCGTGTTACTGCGGGGATACTGCGATGGTCATAAGTATGACATTTTTTTCAGCACCGTTGTAAGTTTGAACGGCTGTTAAATGAACCGCCGTAAGTCACAGATTACCTGTATAATGATTGGCCAATTAAGATCCAATAATAGTTATATGATACAGTACAGGTAGTCCTTGACCTACAAGAGTTCATTTAGTGACCGTTCAATATTATAGAGCAGTGATGGCTAACCTTTTGTCGTCATGTGCGGAAAGTGCATACAATGTGCACACAACCCCCCGGTGTGCCCTGCCCCTGCACATGCATGCACAAACCCCCTGCACTCCTCAGCTCCTGTGCATGCACACGTGACCCCCGAGGTGGGTGCAGGCCACTTCAGCTGACTGTTATCTGCAGTTCAGCGGTTCAAATCTCACCGGCTCAAGGTTGACTCAGCCTTCCATCCTTCCGAGGTGGGTGAAATGACCCAGACTGTGGGGGCGATATGCTGACTCTGTAAATCGCTTAGAGAGGGCTGAAAGCCCTATGAAGCGGTATATAAGTCTAACTGCTATTGCTATTGCTATTGCTCTCCACCCGCCCTCCTGCACATGCGTGCGTGACCCCCTCATGCCCCATTTTGGGCCTAATATGCCTCCCTGCAGCCTCCTGGGAGCAAAAATAGGCCGTAAGGGTCCTTCCCCACCCCCATGCATGCCCCCACCCCCACGCATGGAGAGACCCAAAAATCAGCTTGCTGGTGGGAGGCACATGTGTATGTGTGGTGGAGCTGAACTGGAGCGATGGCTCGCATGCCTGCACAGAGGGACTGGAAAAAGTGATCTAGGGGCATTTTTCACAGTTACAACCTTTGAAGCATCCCCACGGTTACATGATCAAAATTCAGATGCATGTCAACTGGTTCACAGTTATGACCGTTGCTGTCTCCCAAGGTCACATGATCCCCTTTTGCGACCTTCTGACCAGCAAAGTCAATGGGGAAGCCAGATTCCCTTAATAACCAGTTTACTACCTATCAACAACTTTTATTCACTTAACAGCTGTGACAAGAAAAGTGGTGAAATGGGGCAAAACTCACTTAACAAATGTTTCACTTAGCAACAGAAATTTGGGGCCCCTTTGTTTAAGTCGAGGACTATCTGTAAAATAGTAGTCAAAGGTAAACCTGATTAAGGAGGATAGGGCTTAATTCCAAGTAGGAATGCTTTTCCATCTTCCCTTTTCTTCCCTCTCTAATAGAAGAAATTCAATACTTTTCAAGATAAGGCATAAAAACTCATTTGCTTACAGATCTCCAATATAAAGGTTAGGCCAGACTTCGTTGACATTTCCCCGGCAAGGAACTGGGGTCCATAACATGCGTTGCAACTCCCCCAATTCTGGAGTTTGATAGCTGTGCTGACTGCTTAAGGAGCGACTGGATGTTCTTTGCAGCCTGGGCGTCTCAAGTCATCTGTGTTTAGTGAATACCAGGACATTCTGAAAGAGACTGGAAAGAATAATTCTGCCATGGATTTATGGAGATCAGGGTGGAACAAAGTGAGTTAATGCGAGACATAAAAGGTAGGAGACAAGAGAGGGAATTGGCTTTGGAGACAGATGTACACACTTTCTTGGTTGCAAGACTTCAGCAGAAGACCCAGCAGTCCTGATTCTTCAGGATTTTGTAAACTACCACCCACAAAGGACACAAGGGACACGATGTTAGGGACATATTCTATATCCCTTCTTTGCAGCTCTATGTTCTTTTGCTCTAAGTAGAGTTTCCTGTTACAGTTATATTGTTGAGCAGTAAAGCACATGGTGACTGTGCTCTTTGTTTGCTCTGTGGTGCTTTACATGAAACAGAATATCAAACATCAGGAAATTTCTCCTTAGTTCTAACCTTCCACTTGTTACTCCTTGTCTCACCCTCAAACAGCTGAAAAAAAGCCCCTTTCCCTCCCAAAGGTGTTTTATAAAAGCTGGAAAAGCTTCAGAAGATGATAACCATCAGGGACTAGATAGCGATTCGTGTGGAGAAATCTTAAAGGAGCTGGGGGCATTCGCCTGGAGAAGACTGAGGAGAGCTCTTCAAAAGTGCTAGAAGAAATTCTCACGAAAGAGACTTCAATCCTGTCTTCTCTCCTTCCAGAAGATAGGACAGGAAACAATGGATTTAAGTAACAGGACGGCAGATTTTGATTGAATGTTAGATAAAACTTCCTTACAGGAAGAATAGTTTCAGTGTGGAATCAGCAATGCAGAGAGACAGAAGAAGTTGTGGATTCAGGAGGAGGCTATCAGGCTTGAAATAAATGCCTACAGGAGGTGGGACTCCATACACCTGAAGAGCTCCTTCCAATTCTATATTACATTATTATTTTGCATAATATACATAGTACATGTGATAATAAAGCCTTATCATTCCATCCTGGCCAAGAGACACTCATTAAAAGCTATTGGGGAAAAGAGGAGAAAAGGAGTTTAACTTAGATCAAATAAGCCAACTTCATAAACTTGTTTATTCTTTTTATGTAATGTCCCAAAAGCTGATTTTTTGGGGTCTCTCTTTAGAACACATCTGCTTTGTCAATCCAAAAATAAGGAAATTGTCTGTCACTTTTGTGAGTTAAAGTCCACACATCCAAGACACCCCTCTAATTTATTAGTTGTGTGTTGCTTTCAGTTATTAAAACCTCAGTCAGTTTCATTTCTAGGTCCTACATAACATCTTTGTCAATATGATTCTTGTATCCTGTCAATATTAAATCCATATCTAAAATAGCCTGATTTTCAGCTATATTCTTTATATTGTTTCCTTTAAGTCCTTATTTATTTATCAGCTAGTCTAGAGAGTATGTTCTAGGTACATTGTTATCAAAGATCTTTAAATGCTTTCAGAGTTTAAATATTTTACTCCAGATGTGGTATTCAGTAGATTCTGACCAGTTCTGGAAAACCGATAGTGGAAATTTTGAGTAGTTCATAGAACCAGTAAATACCACCTCTTACTGGCCTCACCCCCATCTATTCTCTACCTCCCGAGTCACAGTTGAGCGGGAAAAAATGGAGATTTTTGCAGTAACCTTCTACTGGAGTGGAGAGGGAATGAAGATTTTACAGTATCCTTCCCCTGCCAAGCCCACCAAGCCATGCCCACCAAGCCATGCCATGCCCACCAAGCCATGCCTACTGATCAGTAGTAAAAAAATGAATCCCACCACTGTTTTACTTTATTCCATTGTGCGTTACTAGGAATTCTCTTTTAATTATAATCTTTAATTCTATCTGGCTGCCTCTAGTAACCAGCCTTCAAGGTTTCCCCTTATCATGTTTTTCTGTCATCTAGAACATTTTCCCAAGAAGATACTGGATTGTTGTTTTTTTCATTTAAACTCAAGTCTTTATAGATTTCAATAAGATTTTAAACCACAGGGAATATTCTTATAACTTGCCAAATTTTTGTTTCCAGTTCATCTGGCTTCTTACACCATTTAAAATTTTCCAAAATCAACGTTCTAATCACCCTTTTCCTGTTTAATTGCAAATAAAAAAGTTTTAAACTTACATAACTTTGCTTTGGAGGAAAATCAGTCATTGTAATAAAACTTACTTTTCTGACCCTCTTCAAACTAAATGGGTAGTATGAGCCCTTTAAATGACCATTATAT